>NW_026136707.1:7700851-8270851 GCF_905237075.1 Dicentrarchus labrax | reverse complement strand
GCTAACACCACATTGAATCAACCACTGTGGCTTATTTGCATTGGCAGTGATGTATAGCAAACATACCGCTTTATAGTTATGTTACATTTACAAAAGACACACATATCACCGGAAACATTTTAGCCTGAACACAAGGAGTTCATTTGACATTTCTTGAGAAATAATTAACACCACGCTAGCCAGATCATTATTTGTTGTGACATACAGAGAAATCAAGAGACTTTCCCTCATCTACAGTTAAATATGATGGCTGAATCAACAACTCTGAGCTCTTTGAGATAAGGTTTGAAACAATCTGCCCAGTGGGCGAATACATATTTTTTGAAGTACAGCAAACCACCACTGATGTGGGGCTACAGCAGGAGGATTTAAGAAGCTGATTGCTGGAAATCCGTGGTGCATAGGAGCTGAAGCTTGGCTTATGTTGGTTATGTGGATTTCTAGTCTTTTATGGATTTTTGTCCAGGCAAGCTTCTTTACTTAAAATGTACCCTTTATACACAATGAGAGAGTATAAGAAAAAAAAAAAAAAAAAGAGATAAATCAAATTAATGACCAGCACAGAGCAACAGCATGAAATAAAGAAGATAAATGATGAAATGTAGGAGAGAATAAATGGCACAGAGAAAAACAAATGAAGAAGACAGCTAAAAGGATGACGGTGAGGGAGGAAGCTGAGGAGGAGGGAGAAAGACGGAACATTTTTCTACAGAGGTGGCAACGCACATCAAAGCTCGACATGTCTAACCTTCTAGGATAGAGAGAAAGAGAGACAGAGACAGAGAGAGGGAGGGAAGTGGGTGGGGATGTCACCTTTCATCTTGCCACTGTTGCCACCCTTGATGCCTGTGGAAAGCTGCCATTACATGTGCCGTTTGATGCTAGACATGCTTGTACCAGAGTGCACGATTGTTGATTGTGAGTGTGTGCTGAGTGTGTGAGAGAAAGAGAGTGTGATGGATAGATGAGGGGGTGCTAACCAGAAGCAGCCTAAAAACGTTACATAAGATATCATGTCTCTATTCCCTCCATCCGTTCCTCTGCTTCGGATCTCGAAATCGGGTGCTTGGGTGCAATGTCAGGAGCAGCCAGCAGGGGGGTACAGATCAAAAGGGCAAACCTGCTGACCGACAGTAGCGCTCATGTAATTAGGCCAAACCACAAGTGTATTGGATGTGAAACCATAGAAGCCTCTAATGATGAGTGATGAGTTAGCTTTGCTGCTAAAATCTCACAATTCCAATTTTGTCCGTTTGACTGCAAGGTTAAGTTTTTCATGCGTGGATTGCACAGCATTAACGCACATCAAACCCCTTGTTTTCAAATGTGCTTCAAACTCAGACAGAAAGTTGGCCAATTTCTCGCATTTTCAGAAAAATAACTTTCTGGTGATACCTTCATCATGCGATGTTGCGAGCTCCACCGTCATCCTCTTTGAGCCACAACATGCAGTTTATCTGGGTCATCCTTCATTAAGAATTTAGCAACCACCAGTGAATCTAGGTGCAACATCTTGGAATACTTGTAAATCCTGACAACAAAAGCCCCTTACCCACATCTCCCTCCCCCTCTGCTACCTCTGCTCAAAAAACAAGCAAAGTTGATTTGCCTTAATTTTAAATGCAACAGATGTTCCGCTGCTGTTTTTTGCCAAATGTTACCATGTAACACAGAGTATAGTTATCTTTGTCTATGTGCCAGCTTGTATTGCTAAAGTCATTTAGTTGTCACAACATCTTAAATCTTTATTTATTGCACTTGAAGATGTAAGTTACTCTAAATTCTTTGAAGAGAGGACTGGGTCACAGGGGACTTGATAAATTGGTTCTTTACAAGATATAGCCTGAATAATGATGTTGGTGACTACTATTTGAGCACGGTAGCCTACGTCTTCTTGTGGAATCAATATCTCTGTTGAATCAATTGCACAGGAGGTTTAGCAGAGGTTTCCTGCTGTGTACTGAATCAGGAAAACAAATAAAGCTGAAAGACAGATGAGGCAAGCATCACGATTTAATGGGCCCATTGCCCAGTGCCAGAATATACAGACTCCAAAGACACTGGGAAGATAAAAGGATCAATATAATTTAAAAGATTTCTCAAAAAAAATATCATCAAAACACAAGAACGAGAAATGTAACAAACAAAAGATTCACTGAACATAAAGTTATTCAGAAGACTTAACAATTGCCTAGAATACCTAGACTGGAAATAAAACAACAGAGAAAAATAATCAATGGAGCAAACTTTTCATGGACTTGTGGAAATTGTAAGAAAACAACATATAATTAACTGCTAGCCATGGTGACTCACCATACACCAATAAGGTGTAATGATCGGCAGCACGTCCGTAGTTATTCTGGGCCTGGCACAAGTACGTCCCGTTGTGTGATTGGCTGAGACGGGAAATCTGAAAGGTAGGGCCAGAAATCTCAGCCCTCTCAGGTAAGGTGTCATTAATCTTGGACCACAGAATACTCCTGGGCCTGAAGGGAAAGAGACAGAGACAGGTTTAAAGTTTGATAGTGCTGAATTGACATGTTGATGGATGATTAACTGGTCAAAATTAACTTAATAATTAATTGTTGAAGTCATTTATCAAAGAAAGATAAACATTTATTAGTTCCACCTTCTTAAATTTGAGCATTCATTGCATTTCTCGGTTTTAAATCACAGTAAATTGAACATCTTTAGGTTCTGGGGTTGTCATGGGAAATTGTTTTATTGTTTATTTTATGGCTACTAGTTATTGAATAAAAAAGCAATAGATTAATTGATAATTATAATTACTGTAACATGTAGCCATAAGAGCTAAAACTTAAACTTTAAAAACTTGACCCTGAGTCAGCTTTACACACCCTCCCACTCATATAAATATCCTAACAAAACAAATCCTAACAGCATAATGTTTAACCTCTACTGTAAACTAATGACTGTATATTTACACATATAATTACTTCTACTAGTATTTCTGTCACCTATACAAACACCAGTGTTAATGCAATGCTTAGAAATGTGCTCCAACGATGTGTTTACTTTTTTAGTATTTTAAATCATATAAATATTAATTTATAAATGTACTAATACCATTACAGTGACAACTACCACTAACACTTCGTTACTGTAATTTGGGGGTCGGCTAGTTCGAGTTCCACTGGAGAGACTGGTCCAGGATGTGTTAGCTTGGCTGCAGAGGTTGGAGGTGTGGGGAAGCGGTTAGCCCCCACCACAAGAGGAGAAAGATAAATATTGATAGCTACAAAGTTATATGTTTGTCTCTTATAGTTGTTGTACATGTGTTAAATGTAGCTGCAAACATTAGCTACTGGCAAGCATACATTCAGGATTCACCCCGTTTTGTTCAGAATTGGAAGGAGTGCGAACCTCGCAGCTACACAGTAAGCACAGGACTTGTGTAGTGGTGATGGTCAGTAAATACCTCTAAAATGTAGGATGGCTGCTTTTTAAATGTTTCATTTTCTGTTTCTACACCTGCTTTATTCAGAAGATGGGACATGTTGGTATGGAGGTTTTTGAGTAAGGTCACCTTTGACCAACCTGGGCTGAATTACAAAAGTAATGTAACTTATTACTTTTGCTGATGAGTCATGTTGTAATGTAATGGTGTTATTACTTTTTCAATAGAGTAACACTGAATAATAAGTAACTAACCATCCCAGCAATGATAACCACACATCAACTACCTCTCCAAATAATACCACGAGTAGACTGCTAGTCTTAAACGCATTTAGTAAAAACTGAAGCGCTAAAGGGTATTAAAAATGAGAAAGTGAAAAGAGACAAGGGATCAAAGCACAGGCGCCAGGGGATGCTATAAAAAGAGAGGTGAAGAAGGAGGGTAAAGAAGCCCACAGGGGGCCGATGACATGAGAAGAAAGTATAAAAGGGGCATGGAGAATGAGCCAATAGCAACAGAGGGCTGCATCCTGACAAATAATGAGGAGATGGATTGTCAGAGGGCAGTGATAGTGTGAAAGGGTTGGCAAGAGGGAAAGGAGGGCAGATGAGAGAGAAATCGGGTGTCAGATGTGCAGAGTGGAAAACACAAGAAGGAGGAAGACGGAAGCAGAAAAGGCGTTCCTACAGGTAGAGGAAGGACTAAGAAAAGAAGAGGTGGAGATGGTGTGGTGGGAGATGAAGGAGCGGAGCAGGCAGGCAAAATGAATTGGTCATGAAAGATGGGCAGGCAGAGCAGACAGGAGGTGCGAGGATTACAGAGACATCCTGGCGAACAAAAATGTGTGTGTACATGTGTATGTGTGTCTGGCTGAGTGTCATGGCTCATGCCACCCTGGCCAGATTACAATCCTGACTCATCTGGGTTTTAATCCCTCAGGATGTCTAATTAAACCTCTTTTTGCTTAGTCACACACACTCTTTCACTTATCCTACACACACCAAATGTGCACAAACAAAATCTTCTGCCTCTCTTTAACATGCACGCACATATACGTACTTGTACTCCCACACACACAGTAAGACTTTGAATGCTAACACACAAATAAGCAGGCAATTAGGTAAAAAGACAGAACATCATCTCCATCTCTCGTCCTAATAACAGACAAACAATGAGTGTACCCCTCCACCAAAGGGAAGTGGCATATAATTGGTCATTAATACTTAACAAGCAGTTAACAGGGCCAAGGAGCAAGCAGGAGGAGAACAAGGGGACTGTAATGTGTGTGTGAGTCAGTGTGTGCATGTGTGTGCAGTCCAGCGTGAGATGAGGGTCAGAGTCCAGAGTGGCCTGCTGTCCCATCTCTCACTGTCACATACGCGTGCATGCACCACACACACAGTGTCCCCAACCAGCCGTTACAAAGCTTTAGTGGGGCTATAGCCAATACGCTTCTCAGCCAGTCCTCACTGTGGGATTTCACTTAAGTCATTACACACACACACACACACACACACACACACACACACACACAAACACAAACATGCACACACTTTGGCTGCATGAAGCTTTACTGGGGAGCTTTAGTGGACTTGATGCCCACAGACAGACGGACCATCTAGGGGAGGGTTTAAGAGCTTAGGACCCAATACCCTTCTGGAAAGTGCACAAAGGGCTGCGAACACACTAGAAAAAAGGCTTTGTTTCAAAGCTGGCTCTTAAAAATGTTGACTGCTGATTGGGTTTAGGACCTCTACACTCACACCGAGTCACATACAAGTTTATATGTCCACATTTACACTCAATTTCTATTATACTTTTACACTCCTTTAGGAACCCATCTGCCTCAGTTCAAAGCTCTTTTTCTTTCAGTTCATCTTGTGATAAAATATGGATCAGGTTTTATCTCTCTGTCAAACATTAAATGTCAGTTAATACCACAAAAAGTGCAGGGTTTTTCTTTTAGCTCCAACTTAGAAGCACAATAAGTCTTTGGCACCATCCTCTAATGATTACAAAAACATCCTAATAGGTTTGGCAACAGTGTTAATATTGTAAATTCATATGCGATAAACCCTTAGTTTAGCTTCGCTTATAGTTCAAGGAATGATGCATTTGGGATTGGTTGGCCCAAAGGGAGCCTGCATCATTTGTGGAGGACAGCATGTGGTTGGACTCAATTTTGACAGTCTATTTCCTCATAATTTCCTAGAAAGGAGTTGGTAAAGAGTTACTGCTCATTTCTAAGGATGATTCCTGAAAAGAACCAAGAGATTTTGCAGTAATTATAGGGAATATATTGAATTTGATGGAGATTAAAAGTACTTGGTAATTACTTGAAGTTTCCAAGAAAGAACCCTGGAATTATCTGGAACAGTATTTATATAGAAAGAGGTCAACTATTTTAAGCTACTTAGGGGAGATGCTCAAACATTTTTCTTCAGAACCTGTGTTAAGAGTTGATAAAATGCACATGTTCTCCTTTCAGCGGTGTCCTGCTTTACTCTCACACATTTGGTAGACGTCCAGGAAAACCACTGTTTTCTGCTGCGGCTCTACTGGAGCAGGTAGAGGTTACTCAAGGACATTTCCACAATAGCTATTAAGTAGAAGAACAATTGTTTGTATGTAAGATGAATAGTAATTACTTGGAAAATAAACTAAAGCAAAGTAAGTAAAGTCTGTGTCACAGGACTGATTCATCTTATAGCTCATAAATCCAACTTCAGGCAAACAACCTTTCGGCAGCACACCTTACCAACTCATTCCACACTGAAATGCTGCCGTTTCTTTCAATTATTAATAGAAATTTCATTAATTTTCACTGTTGAAATCCACAGAAACATCACCAGATACGTATCAACCTCATCAATTTAACTTAAACAATGAAGACCTTTGGCTCTGTCTTTTGAAATCATTCCAGGTTGCTGAATTTAAGCTTATTCTAACCTTAAACTTAGAAAACATGCTCTGGGTAAATGTGTGAACTGAAATCTTCTAAAGCCAGCAACGATTTCACCCTCCAAACAGATTCTCAGAATGAAAGTAGAGCCCTGTAGGCTTGTAGCTGCTACCTCCAGCTACCAGCTGTTTGTTGATGTTATGACATAATTGTCATTCTCATAGCAGCTCAAAACTATTTCCCAAAACAGTTCTTATGTGTATACATTTTATGAAATTCTGTGTTTGTAAGGGTTGTCGTTGAACTTGGCAACCTCCTGCATGTTGTCGTCAATCAAATGCTGTCTGTGTATCCTTAAGCCGATTTGACTCATTGCAGCTTTTCAAGCGCAAACGCTTTCTTGAGACAAACCTTTTATACATTCTGACTATTTTGTCAGAAATTCATTATGGCACAAGAGAAAAGACATAAACACACTGCTGTGACAACCCAAAACAGCTTCACAAGCAGCTTTTTGTGCTAGCTGGTAAATATGCCCGTTTTATATCATGTGGAAGGTGAAGCTGAATGGACGTATGATTCACTTTCTCTTTCAAACAACTTTCTGAAGTCATCTAAGCTGCTTTTTTGTAATAGCAAAACAGGCAATCATTCACATTTTGGAGGACAACAAAAGTCAGTGACTTGGGTGTCCAGTTTAGTGAAGTTTCTCCATTGGCTTTTCATTGTTACCTATACCACCATGACCAATGCATAGAGAGCATTTACTGAAGGCAGATCACACCAACACAACACAATTTAGCACACTTACACACACACACAGAGACTTACAGAGGGTTCCCACTGACGGAGCAGGTGAGGCTGAGTGAGTCGCCCTCTCGCAAAATTCCAGAAGGAGGAACAATTCTCACTGTGGGTGCAACTGTGGGAAGAGAGAAAAAGAGGAGGGGTGAGAGGGTGAGTATACACATGAGAGAGAAAATAAAAATAGATCAAAAGGATCAAAATGGAATGACAGTCAGAGAAGACAGGAAAAAAATCAGAAATGAGAGGGATAGATAGTGAGGGAACAAAAAGGAGGAACAAGGGAAAAGTGTGTTAGTGGCAGGAGGAAGGGTCTTTAACATCTGTTTCCAAGGCAACCAGCCGACAATCCTACGGTTGAGACACCTGTTATCATAAGCAGCCCGCCGTTCCAGCAGCTGCTGTACTGCACTTACTTCAGTAAGAGAGCGATAGGAAGCCAAATCCACACTGACAGTTGGTCATTATTACCAGTTGTCTTGCTGGAGGAACCACCAGCACACAGATTGACAAAACTGTTGAATATTAATCATTCTGATCTATCAACAAACATTAGTATACATGTGGTGAATTAATTCCCAAAGACTGATGCAGAAGTGCTGGCTGAATATAAAAAATATCACCAACTGTAAATATCTATATATCCTGTTAAACGTTTGATTATCCATGATATATTGATCACATTGAACTGGCAGGAATAGCATAAGAAGAGAACAAATGGAGTAAATGAACATTGGTTGACTTGTTGAATGAAGGAGAAAAATAATACGTACTTTTAGTATCTATTTTCACGGAATATAAATAGTATTGATGCATCTATTAAAATCCAAATCTGCTAAATCTGATGCCTCTCAGTTGATGCGTTTTTGACGTGACGTACTTTGTGTCTCTGAATTTAAAAAAGGATTTGAAAACAAAATAATTCAAATTAATATAATTATTAAACAGTAATCATACTGAATTATAAGCAAGTTGTTTCTCCTCACATCCAAAAAGAAAGACATGTCAAAGAAGTAGTGTTTGATAGGATTAGAAGGAAAAAAAATTATTTATATTTCATAGATATTAAATTATGAATTTCAGACTTTCCCAAAAAGGGATGCAGATTATAGCTGTCTGACATTTTCAAGATTAATCCTACTGAAGCATCTACAGATTCGTGAAAATACTAAGAATTCAGCTTAAAATAAAAAATGTGCTTCTATGTTGCCCTGAGTGAATATTAGACTTAAGCAAATTATAAATTTAAATCTGTTGCAGTGTTTTTGCTGTTTGCTTTTGCCTGCCTCGAATGGACATATGTGCAGAGATTTCAGAGCATACTAATTTGAGCAAATAGGCCAGCAAAGATACAGCAATCCTAGAACTGTACTGGGATCATTGCACATAGTAATGTGACTCAGGTTTTCTAAGCCGTTGCTGGTTAGCTTCTTAAACTATGGGCCAGGACCCTAACCTGGCCGCAGGCCTATTTCTGCCAGCTCCCTGCATGAAAAGATTTGTATGTATTAGGTTTTAATGAGAGTAGGTCTCATACAGGGCAGCTCTGAATATCACTCTGTTAAAATCCTGGACTGTGTATAAATGAGCTTCATTCTAAAATGAGATATCCACCATTTGAAAAATGAGGCTGCTACCCCGACAAAATTCTGGCTGACATTAAAGTAAAACACTATAATGAATAGAACTGAAGTAGCGACTTAAGTGACAGCAATACAGATGGAATCATTTTTATTTTTGAAATATTTGGTGACGAACATTATGTTACTTCATTTGTTCCCGAGATGGATAGAAAACGCTTTGATATAAAGTGCACGAACGTAAACACACTGCCTGAAGGATGGACTTACAATACACATCCAGGCGGTAGTGTCGAATCCTCTTCTGCCCACCCAGTGCTTGGTGGGAGGCCTCGCAGCTCAGCGCCGCCCCATTGTCTTTTCTTTCTACCGGGATCCGGATGGTGCTGGACACACTGAAAGTCTTCCCATTGTCCTGCTGGGATACCACACCTGGGGAGAGACAGAAGGGATGAGATGATGGAAGGAAACAGGTGGGGTGGCCAAGAGACAAGTTAACAGGCAAAACATGCCTGCTCTTCCTTTTTCCCTGCTGAGACATCACACCTATGGTGGGAGAGGCAAAGAGACAGGGAGAAAGGAGGGAGGGAAAAGTAGAGGAGAGTTTTGGAGAACACAGAGGTGGATAGAAGAATTGAGCAGATTGAAAGGAAGAAGAATAAATTAGTGACTGATGAATGAGCTTTTTGCAGCAGCACTATGTACCTGTAGAGGGGAGGATGACATGATGGTGGAGGACGGAATAAGAGAGAGAAAAGAGAAAGCAATTTGCATCTATATTTCATGGCAATTATGAGCAGCAGAACTGTTTGTTTGCAGATGGTGAATCAACTAAATATTTGTGTGTGCGTGATTGTGTGTGTGTGTGTGTGTGTGTGCGCGTAAGTGAAAGAAAGAGAGAGACAGAGAGAGAGATGGGGGAGAGAAGGATAAAAGAGAGAATATGCATAACCGAATTGAGATTTTAACTGAGCCAGACGCGGAGAGAGAGGGGGCGTCAAAGGACCAGGGTGAGAGAAGAAAGGCAAAGCAGAGAAACTCATAGAGAGAGAGAGGGGCAGCAAAACGGACGTGATTGATGGGGAGTGGGGGCTGCAGCAAGACAAGCCCAGACATGAAAGAGGACGATAAGAGTGCTAAGCCAGATGCCGATGGGAAGAAGAGAGGAAGAGGAAAGACAGAAGGAGGGAGGAGGAACAGCGGGGTGACACGGTCACGTATTGGGAGTTTGTGCTTGTTGAGGCAGAATACAACAATATTACTTATATCGTGCTGAGTTTTCAATTATTGCCGGCCAGCAAATGAAAGCAGGCCCAATCGAAGCGTGAGGAAGGACAGCGGTGGGTGCAGATGAGCAGGAATAAGGTAGTGGCGGGAAGATAGTGTCTTAATTAAAGAGTGCTTTCCCATATCTGTTGGGATCTGCCTCTAACCTTTCGTGTCACAGTTCATTTAACTCAGGGCCAAAAGAGAAGGACGGAGAGGTGAAGAAACAGGAGCAGACAGGCAGAAATAAGGGGAGAGGAGAAGAGAGCAGAGAAAACAGGAGAAGAGGAGCAGGGAACAAACATGAGGAGGAGAGGGTAAACTGAAAGAAAGGGTGTGAAAAAAAGAGTTAAGAGGATAGGAGAAGAGAAAAAAACAGGAGGAGGGGGAGGAATAGAGAAAATAGAGGAGAGAAAATAAGAAGAGCCACAGAAAAAGAATAAAAAACAGAGAGAAAATGGGAGGAAAGAAGAGGAGAGGAGAAAAGACAAGAGGAGTGGAAACAGGAGAAGAGGAAAGGAAAGGAGGGGAGAGGAAACAGGAGGAGAAAGAAAGAGGGGACAAAACAGGAGGAGAGAAGCGGGAAGGAAGCAGGGAAACAGTGGAAAAGAGAAGTATGAGTAAACATGAGACGAGACACAAGTCGGCCATCTTTAAGCCATTTGCAACCAAAAGGTGATGAGCGTCACATCTTTGTCACAAGTGAAATTTAAAGAAAGAAAAAAAAAGAGAGCCCAGACGAAAAAATATGGAAGTTGTAGAGGGGAAGGACAGAGAGGGTACAGACAGAAAGACGGTGACAAGCGTGTTCTGCTAGAGAAAAAGGAAGAGACTGGATGAAAGAGCTGTTGAGTGCCTGACAAAAATAGAAAGTTAAGGAGACAACGGCTGACATAAAGTCTGAAAGGGCAAAGCATTTCTCAATGCATGTCCCAAAAACTGTTGACACCAGATTATCTCACATTATTTCATCTGGTCTGTGAGTTATTTGAAGGCGCGAGTATGAATTCATGAATAACAATAATGTGAGGCATTTGAAAGCAATTTGTACTTTTAAACAATATTGTCTGTATTTAATAAAAACCAGAGATAAACTGAATAGAAATTATAGCCATGAGCCTGAGTGAGAGTTATACGCTGCGTAAACTCAGTCTCCAGGAGTTTTTTGATTCACGCTCAGTCAACTGAACAAGGTTTTTGAGGAATTCATATCAAAACCTAGTATTATACACAAATGCTGATTTAAATGTCGAGTGCAAAGAAAATTATTTTTCGGGGGTCAAATAGACCGAGGGCAAGAAAAAGATAGGTCTCAGATGTATTATTGAGTGAAGCACCCCTTTAACTGAGAGAAGCAAAAGGAGACAGTGAGTTAGTAAGAAGGACAGATCAAGGTAACAGACTGATAGATGGCTCACAGAAGTATAGAGAGTTAGATAATGGTGAATAAAGTGTGTCTTTGTGAGTGTGAACAAGATTGTGTGTGAGTAAAGCAGAAAATCTCGAGTATATGAGCCATCTGTGCTTTCATGTAATGCACTTGTGAGATTATGTGAAAATAAAACACATTTGAATTTTTGAGAGCCAGAGAGAGAGAGAGAGAGAGAGAGAGAGAGAGAGAGAGAGAGAGAGAGAGAGATACACTGAGAGCGGGAGATGTGTATCTGTTTGGATGAGGGAATCACTTGACAAGTGGACATATTTGACACACAAAAAAAAGTACTGAAATCTTTCTAATATTGTACTGGCTGCTGATGTCTTTGCCACACAAAGATCAACACACACAGATATTCTATGAACTTATGACTGGAAGGAATGGAAACAGAAAAGATATTACTGCTCCCATCTCAAAAAGCATGTTTGATCATTTGAAACTAGTTCGTCGCCTATAAATTTTGCAAAGAACACAAGAAAAAGGAGGCTGAGTTTTTGGCATCCCTGCAACCAAAACCTTCCCTTTCTCCATCCATTTCTCCATCCATCCATCTTATTAACCTGCTCCAATCAACTGATCCATCTGCCATTACCTCTGTCAACCCATCAATCACTCATCCATTCATCCCTCTTTTATTCAGCACTCAGTCTGTGATATCGTCCACCCATTCCACTTCACCTGCCCTATATTCCCCCATTAGTTTCCTCATTTATCTCCCATAATCATCTAACATCCATCAGTCCGTCAGTCATGTACAGGTACCTGGTATCTCCCGGCCATTGCGGATCCAGCGCAGGGTTGCGGCCGGCTTGCTGCGCGGCGACACACAGGTGAGCTCCACTTCGCCGCCCTCCACGGCCTCCTGCTTCACCTCCACCGTGGGCGTCTCCGGGGGCACCGAAACAGACAGCGTCGCCACCTGGTGGTGCGTGGCGTCCGTGTAGAGCTGGCAGAAGTAGCCGCCCTCATCCGACACGCTGACGTTGGTCAACGTGATGCGCACCAGCCGTGGCGTGAAGAGCACCATCTGGAAACGGTCGTCCTTCAGAGCTGGAGGCGGACGGAGATGATGGAGTGGAGCAGAAGTGGGATGGAGGTGGGACGAAAGGGAGAGATGGTGTTGAGGAGGAGAGGGGGTGGAGGGCGGGAGACAATGGGGGGGGTAAAAAGATGGGGAGAGAGGATTGAGGGTAAAGTGACAGAAGAGCGGCAAGGACAAGCAAGGAGGGGGAAGGTACATCAGTCATTGGTAGAAAAATCCCAAACTGTGTGTGAAGTGAGACTAAATTTGAATAAATACTAAATAGCTACTATAAACAAAGAATAAAAGTAAGGGAAACACAAAAACAAAAATGTGTTTCCTCTGGGTCATAGCAATTGACTTTTTTAATCTAATGCTGTAGAGACAGACAGAGCATTAAGAATTGTTTTTGTCATGGTGCTTTGCTTGCTTGAAATACACCGCACACACAAGATAAGACTGACAAAGTGAGTGCCATATTAAATAAAACTGTTTAAATACATTTTACTGGCAGGCTTTCGCTTGCTTTATTTTGAATTCGTTTTCAGATGAGAAGCACCTCAAAAAGCGGCCCTTGCACCTCATGCACAAACTTACTTATTCACATTTATCAGGCTGCAGGTTCCCACAAGCTGGCGCTGTTCGGTCAATGACACACTATTTCTACCCTTATCACTAGTAAGTGATGTACCTGTACCATGGAACAAAGTGTGTATCTGCATCTAGTTTTGTCACAATTTTAGTAGCATTTTTTTGCTGTTAGTGTCCTGTGTGAAACCAAATGTCAAATTTGACTTACTATGTAGCATGCTTGACTTACCGTACACCACATACGTAACGCTATGTAACCAATAAATTATTTTTATTATTAATATTGGTAATACTATTTGACAATAACTTTTCTTATAACTAAACTATTAGATATAAGTTATCCTATCCATTCAAATTAATACCCCCAACTGTGGCTGAATTCTAGCGTCCCTGTTTGGACGTATGAAGTAGCTACATGTAATGCAACTTCACCCACTTGCTCGCTGTAAATTCTCCACGAAATGACCTCTATTCGCTCTATTCACACATGGGCTCAATCTAACATTACATGGACTTACAGCTAGGGAGGTAGCAGGGTAAAGTAAGTTTAATGTCCGGTCCAACTAACTCACATACAGCTCATCAGCATTATGTTCGGAAAAGTTCAGGGGAGCAGCGCATGTATGAATATGGCTATAGGGTCCTCCAGCATCTCATTGGTCTTATTATTGCATTTTCTTTGCACCATAGTTATTGGCTTAGTTCTTTGTCCAAAAAGGGAAATTGCTGGAAAAACCATCCATGTGGCCAGAAATATCAGAGGCCTGGATCCAGGCTAGTGCAAACCTCCCTTACCACCCAGAGAGAAGTAAAGTAATAGCAGTTCAGACCTGTAGATGTAGGTACACTGATGTTGCCACTTGCAGGCCAAGAAAGTGACAGTTGCTGCAATTGCTTGCACTTTTCTTGCCGATAAGGGCGCAAGTTAGATTGGAACTACAGGTCCAGAGTTGCAGGGCTAAAAGTGATTGCCCTGTGACTCTGCAGTTTAATGACCTTGGCCTGCCCTGGTTGCTGGCACTTTGCATCATAACACCATGTATGCTTGTTAATTAATGTGTTCTATAATTATTATTCCATATTATTATATGTATTTTGCAGGCATTAACTGGCAAATATACTAAACAGGAAAAGAGAAACAAGGGCTGCTTTAATTGAGTAGTATGACATTTACGGCTTTGGAATCAGATACTCCTTAGCCTCAAGATAGTTTGGCTCTGTATTAGCAAACAGTCAGCTCTATCTCCCACAGTCTGGGACAAGACTAAGTCTTTTTCCAGGTTTTCACCGCCTTCTAATTTGTGATGTCACTCCCATGGACAGCTCTGCAGAGGAAAAAATTGCAAAACATGGGAGAAATAGTGGCTGTGACAGCACCCAAGACAATTTTCCACTCTGGAATTGATAGTGCTGCTAAATCTAAAGCTCAGTTTGATATAAAAAGTTCAGAGTGAGTTTGCAAAGTCAGTCTCGACGGAGCGGCTCCAGGCTGTACATTGATACAACATAACAGATGTCTTGGTTCTCTCATTTCCAGCTTTGAGGGAGAGTGTTGTTCATTTTCCCAAGCACTGATTGGACTATCCTAAACTAGAATGTTTTCATTCATTCTCTTTGTAACTGGTTGCTTTATTCCTCTGTAAGCCCATTTTTAATTAGTATCTGGCATTTTTATTGTTCGACTTATTAGGTTTTAATCATTATTGTTTTAGTTCCTGTGAAGCACTTGGTAACTCTTTTGAAAAGTGCTATGCAAATAAAGCTTATTGAACGACCCAAAGTTATTTTAGGAAAGCTGTTAAACTGAGTGGTGCTGCCCTTTGAGTCAGTGAGAGACAGGCTAAATACTACAATTGTACACATTGTAAACACTGCAATTCAGATGATGTAACCAAAGACTGAAAACGAAGAGTAAAAACACAGCTTTCTAAACGCTTAATTCTACAGCCAATCCTGGGCCGTAGACCAATGAGCTAGAATACATAATGTACAAAGGAGAAAGAAAGGAAGGGACAGGGAGGATGAGAAAAGGTGAGCATGCAACAATTTTCCTTTTGTTACTAAAGAAAGAGTTAAATCAATGGCGAGAAAAATGCTGATAATAACAAATAACGCTAATAACAGTCTGTGGGTGGCAGTGGCTTGATGTCCATAGATTCTCATTTGAGACTCACTTTGTATCGACTTGACTGTGAAAACTCTCCCTCACTCTCCATCTCTATTTTATTCTGTCCCTCTCTGCGCTCCTTTGTGTTGGCTTTGGCTCACAGCAGACACTTCCCTAATATAACAACCGGCCATCTCGCAGCATAATTCATCACAACACAGACACTACAGTATAGATATTGGCTTTGTGTGTGCATGTGTGCAAGAGAGAGAGTGGAGGAGGAAAAAAGAAAGAGAGAAATAGTCTAATACAGCTACATAATGCGGCAGGCGGGAAAAGTTAATATAGATAGAGACAGAAATCCACAGGGGACTGAGCGAGAGCGGCCCTGGAGCGATGGAGTTAGTCCACTCTTCCTGGAAGTACACCACACTAATCTTTCCACCCCCACCCCCAAAATTTCCCCTGCACCGGATGGCAGCGAGAGCATTGTTAGAGAGCTATTCCCCTCAGATAGGTAAATCTTTTTTCCCTCTCTGCACTAAATGGCAACTAAATGTCAGACTTCTGTTCAAGTCCAAGTTCACCTTTATTGTCCTATCTCATTTGCATGCGGAGGAGAGTTGGCAATAGGAGGAAAAAAGAGAGATATGGACCACTGAGGAGAAAGGGTCCATTTGGTTAGTTTCACCGCTCTATTATAGCTATCAGTCCCCACAATCTCATAAAACACACCCCTGACTGGTTCCTCACTTGCAAAACAGGCAGCCTAATTCACAGCACTTACAGCAGCGCCTCTATTTGGGCAGTTAGTGTGGAATGGCTCGGCGCAGAAAGGCCTCAGTTTGTTAGTCTGATGTCTGGGCGGCAGATGGGCAATCGGCAAAAATGGAAGAGCCCTACAGCGAGTGATGGAGCAAACGTAGAGGTAGAGAGAGCCAGAGTGAGATGTAATTTACGCTCCCAGAAAATGTCCCCAACGAGGCTTTTCGGTGCTTACGGGAGCCAAATTAGTTACGGGAAGCCATCTATACTTTATACCTTGCCTAACCTTTGGATCACTTCCCAGTGCTGTCTCTTTCTCCATCGCCTGATGCTCCCTCTTCTCATTCTCTCTGTTGCTGTGTCTTTCTTAACCCTCCGCCCTTAGTCTCATTCTCCCCCACTCTTTTCTTTATTCTTTGTCATTTTGTCTTTCATTCTAGCTTTCACACCCCTTCTTTGTCCTTGCTCTGATTAGGCTTCATCTTGCTTTCCGAAGGGTGCAAGTCCATGTCTGGTGGGAGAGCAGACAGGGCGGCTCTGTTTAAATACTTAATGGAACTTACCGGTAGTGCTGATCTGGTAGAATTGGGGGGAGAGTTGAAAGTAAGGTTTCCCAAAGCAGCGACCTCAACTACCCAATTAAGGCCGCTCCGTGATCGTGGTGACTAACAAGTGAGGAAAATGTGTGTAGAACAAAAGTATTTGAATGCTGTACCAGTGAACAATGAAAGCGGGTCTCTTGTCTTTAGTATTTTAGTCTAATCTTGGCGTACTATTCGGAAAATCTTCAGTGACTACTACTTTTACAGAGACTATTTCCGAGGGGTGTGTGGGAGTCTTGATTGTCGAATCAGTGTAATTACCAGTACTGGAAGTTGTAATGATTAGAAATGTGAAAATGTGTTCCAGTGCAAACTTTCACAGACAAAAATATCATACCATATGTTTGCAAACACAAACTATGCTTTTGAGTTACAAGATTTTTGCATTTATGTACTGTGGTTAAAACACATTTAAATATGTTCTAGAGGTTCTTATATAGTTTACACACAGTTTTTAGGCTAATGATGTGAAAGTATTTCTGGAAATGTCCTTCCAACCCCTCTTCATCTTGTGGATGTTTAACTAGAAGGTCAGCTACAGAAAATTAGCTCTGGCTCTGGCAGCCATTCATTTTCTTGACATTTCTTTAACCACGGTACTTCAGTTGATGATGTCTACAAGCTTACTACAACACACGACTACTTGAATTTATTTGCCATTTTATATACTGGAAAGATGATGATTATGCAGCCCGTCTATTGCTGTGTGAGACTGGCACTTGCATGGTTCTTACAGCTGAGTTCTTTATCTTTCACAAGCTCAAAGCCAAACATTTAACTGAAATGTTGGACATCTGATGCGCTAGTCAGTCCAGCTAAATTAAATTAAATTAAATTAAATTGAATTCAAGGATTCTTGAATAACTGGTCAAAATATGGCGTAAGTAACAGTAGCAGATTGAGATTAAAACAATGTGTAACAGTATCCCATGAGCTACTTTGGAGCTCAGCAGCTTTAGTGAAGTTAGCTCAGCAAACAGACTCTCAGAGTCTAAATCAAGCTGGGAAAATTACCACCTGTCACACAATTACAACAGCAGATCAATCCTCAGAGTCATAATTAATCAAAACTATTTTTGGAGCAGCATGTCAGAGAGACAGAATGGGCTGACCATTCAACTGAGAGACTCTGATCTTGGGATGTAGATATAAAAGATACTGTTGAGGAGTTTGCACAATGCCATGCTCCGGTGAGCGGTGAGCGAGTGCTCTTTCAAGGGAATTTAGAGTTTCCGATTGGATGCTCTCCCAACCTGTTTAAGCTAATTTCTACTTTGGATAATTTCAATTGTGTTTTGATATGATTTGAGAAAAAGTACTGTACAAAAGAACAGCATTGCTAGCATACAATACAATATGAGAACAAAATCCTGCATGTGTGAAGATTTGTGCAAATAGATGATTTGTTGAGTGGATTTTGTTACTGTTTTTTTGAGACAGTTTGCCAATTGTGTGTCTGTTTGCATTGCTCAGTGGTTTTAACGTGAGGTCAAGCCTTCTAAATCCACCTGTTCATTAATCATGCAGTATTTTTCCTTTTGTTTGCATGCTTATTTGCATAATGGTGGTAAAGGGGCCCAATCACAAATTCAGCACAGTCAATAACTGATAGAACCTGCAGCAAATTCTCTCTCTCTCTCTCTCTCTCGCCCTTAACTCTTAACAGTTACAAACCACATTTTTACACCAAAGCCTTAAACGTGAGCTAACCTCTTAAGCAAGTTCTTCACATAGATTACATATATATAACTACATTTATAACTATTGCTACACCACAAAACATAATGAAAAAAATGTGCTCCAATTAAGCTGCCCCACACAAATTTGAAAGGCAATGTTTAATATCCTTGATCATTGTTCTTTTGCTCAGAGGTTTCCTAGCAGCAGTAGCAGAAAATCTGGCTAAGGTGGCAGCTTTTGCCCTTAATTGGTTAAGAGAAAACATGTTTAGTGTGCCTGCCCTGAGGCCTTCAATGAAATCTGTATTTATTATAATATTGGTTACAATGATAATTTGCCATAAAGCCGCCTTTAAAAAAACATGTGATTGCCAAGGCCATGCTCTAATGAGGAGCTGTAATACGCTCTGATCTCATCATAAGGGTTAACAGTGGATTATGCAGAGAGCTTCAAACTATGCTTTTAAAACAGTTAAAGCAGTCACACTGTTAGGGCAGAGAATAACACCATCTCCTAAATTAACTCTGGGGTTATCTGACTTTTTAATGTGGAATCGCTTCAAAGGCAAAGTGAGGACATATGCAATAAGAAAAATGTAAAGTGCAAGTGTTGGTGAGTCATTGCTAATGTGTTTAAAAGGCTGGTTTCAAATGTCACTGAGGGCAAACACATAGACACAGATAGATTAAGTCTGTCTACACACACACCTCGCGTGCCATTGAAGAAGAGGGTCTGTCGGCGGGGATTCTGGATGACCACGATTGATCCATCGTAGTTCTGCAGGCGGCAGGAGATCTGGGCTGTACCTCCCTCCAAGACTGTCACATTTTCCGCCTGCACCGCCTGACAACGGGCTGAGGGAGAGAAAGATGAACGTTAATATAGTGATACAGAGGGTGGGAGGAGGGGGAGAAAAAGAGGGAGAGAAGAGGAGAAGGACAAATAGAAGGAACAGATGCAGAGAAAGAGAGATGTTCAATTTGCACATCACTTGAGATAGAACCTTTCAGAATAAGGTACTTAAAGCATCCTTCATTTACTCGCTATTCATCATATGGACACAACAAGGGAGAAATTGAGAGGGGGAGGAAAGAAAGGGGGAGGCTGAGTGAATGAGATAAAGAGATTGAGAGTGAGAGTAAAGACACTGAAGAACTCAACAAGTAAAAGAGGGTCCTTATGAACAATGTGTTCTTATGATTATAATAGGGATGATTATAATTACTGCCATTCATCTTTTTACGTGCACAAACACATACAAACAGCCCTATTGCCTCTGGCTAGTTTAACAGAATGCATCAACACACACATTTGAATACATAATGCCTTATTAAATCTCTAAGTGGCAGTCGGTCTTGAACACAACAGCACAAACACACACAAGGACACACATTAACACAGCCATGGCCACATATGGACCAACACACTCACACAAAGGCACTTGGGCAGATCACATGCTGGAATGTGGCCCTGCCACCACCTGTGCATATATTAATAGTTTAAACTGCAGACTTATGGTATGAATCTGTAATTGACTCAGTGTGAAAAAGCTGGCCAAAGTGCAAAGCAGTGACATCATGGAGGCAGCCTCGAATGCTACAGCAACACATTCTTAATGCCATTTTCAGATGCAAGCTAAACCAATCGATTACACTCCATTATCCTGATGTAATGGTCCTTATTACAGGTATTTGGAAAGTGCTGGAGTGGGATCATGCACCAGCTTTGGCTCTTGTGAATGAAAATGCCCATGGACACAGACACCTGTATGAGTATTTATGTGTGTGCATGTGCCCCTGCAAGTACACACCCACAAATGAGAATGCATACATACACATACACACATACACACATATACACACACACACACACACACACACACACACACACACACACACACACAATATACGCATGCATGCGGAGTCACGTGCACATTCACAGAAACTTTCGCATATTATCTTCCAAACAAACTTGTCTGGCCCCTAAACCCAATATTTTTAGACAAGGGGGCTGTGAAGCAGCAGGGAGCCTCTTTGATGTTGCTGACAGCCCAAGAGTCAGTAATGAGGAGGTTGATTATGCTCTGATTGGAGCACCCTCCGTGTTTGCGGGTCAGACTGTTGACACGGCTCAGCTGAGTCACACCTCCCGCTGAGCACAATGGACACCGAGCTCCGCCGTTGAATCCAAATGATTTATGCGCAATTAGCCATAAGGCTTCAGCCAGGAGTGGGGTGTGATTGCCTTGAAGAGACTACCAGCTTGCTGGCTTCCCCAAACTAGTATTTACCAATTTGCATCCCCATTTACATTCCCTCTCTCCCTGGCAAAGTGTTTGCCGTGGGGAGGATTTAGAGAAAGAATGACATCAATACGGAAACATGATGATGAAGCAGGCAATAAGGTGTGCTGATAAAGATGGTGGGTTTGTATATATTTCACTACTGGGTCTAGCAGTGTCTCTGGGTTCTGTAAAACACCTTCAGAAGGCAGGAAATGTTGTGAGACAAACAGATGGTGGCTGCCATAGCAGGAGTTGCTGACTTGACTGCTGTGGGCCAAAATAAATGTCTATATCTGCAACCAAGCGTGTCCTAAGTTTTAGTGTCTGTGTGTGTGTGTGTGTGTGTGTGAGAGAGTGAGTGAGTGTGTGCGTATGAGCACACATGCACAATAGGTGGGCATGTGCATTGCGATGACATATTGCAATTAAGCTACTTTGACATCATCTGGTCCCGCCAACTTCATCCAAATTTAATTCTCCCCTCGATTTTAATCTCTTTTAATGAAATACTCAAAGCCTACATATTCATCACATCAGGGGAAACACAGAGGCACAGTGGATATTGAACTGAAGACAGAAAGAAACCAAGAGGGGATAAAGACAAAGGGGACTCTAATACTCTATGGAACAGAGAAAAAAAATCTTGACAATTACCACTAATTGTAGTCATTATTGCTCCCATTCTCTGCATCAATATTGTGATTCATATCGGGGGCCATCAGGGCCTGCCACCGCCATCCCAATTATTTTTCTAATGGCTGTTATTACTCATCACCGTGGCAACCGGGCTAGGCCGCCATTGTTTTAAACAGTGTTAATTGTAATGGTGCTGCTGTGCATCCTGACAAAGTCAGTGTAGCGTCTGTCTGTGATTAGTGACCCATCAGAACCAACAGAGAAAAAGGGCTTCAAGTGGGAGAGTGACTTCAGACAAAGAAAGTGGTCAAAAGTTTGCTTCTGGGACGAGGCCAGAAAAACTAATTAACTGTCCATTTGTACACCCCTTCTCCTGACAGCTGTCACCCCTTCAAAGGAAAGTAGCTGCAGTGGCATAGCAGTAAAGTGCAAAGAAAAGCGACAAAGAAAAAAAAAATTGTTAATCGCTGTTGCGAGTGGAATGGCTGGCATCCGCTGTCGCCTGCTGAGAGATGCCACCCAGAAACACCTGCTGGCTGCTGGTGGATGATCAATCTGGGCAAAGAGAACAGAGGGATGGAGAGACGGTGGGGGAATGAGGGCTCTAACCAGGAAATGATAGCAGGGAGTTAGGAAGTGATGGTTTGGGTATAATAATGCAGCTGGCAGGGGCTGGACAAAATATACGAGAGATGACGCATATTCTTCTGCTCCCGCTCATAACGCAGCTGGGTACAGCACTTTAGTTTGACTGTAGGTTTTTATAGGCTTCACATCAAGGCCATGAGCCTGTGCTTCTGATCCCCAGCATGGTACAGTGCAGAGAGGGAATGAGAAGGAGGGGGAGGGAATCAACATCTGTGACAGTGGTATTAATCTGGCCCCCATTAAAATCTGTGCCCATAATAAAATACTCCACAAGCGTCAAATCATATTAAGAGAAAATGCTGAGAGCAATCGATACCATGGTAGTGCAGCGACGGCTATGATCAACGGATAAATAAAACAGGAGGGGGAACAAAAACAATCACTTCTCTCTCCAGCCAAGCGGGGGCAGTATTTCATAGCAGTGAATTGGTGCTTCTTATCATTTGAAATGCCCTACCCCTGCTGTCACGGCCCCCAGAAAAAAAGGAGCCTTTATTTACTACGCCAATAGAGATCCGAGAAAGGCCATCATTTCAAAATACATAAACAAATAAATAAATAATAGGCGTGCAAATTCATAAGACAAGGCTGTTCAGGGGCCCGTCCTAATGGTCCCGCAATGGGGTTGAGTTATAAGCCGAGGGAGGCAGGGGATAGAGGGACAGAGGGGAGGGGATGAAGGGAGGTGTGGAGAGTTAAAAGAGGGGGATTTGGGAGGCAGCCAGGTGGACTGCTGGCTCACCCATGGTCACGGTAAATTCTAGAAACTGCCTCACTGGTGCAGGGTTAGCCGGCTGAATTACCGCCTCGCTGCGCCTCTCTCCCTCGATTTCACTCTCCCCTTATTTCTCTCTCTCCGTGTCTCTGAGAGTGAAGAGAGGAAAAGATAGGACAAAAAGACAAGCCATACAAGAGATGAGCTGTCTCCATTTGCCCCAAACAAGCCCCCATGTATCCTTGAAGTAGTGCAGTCACTGTCTCCCTATTCATTATCTCTCATTATCTTTCAATTGGAAGTGGGCCAAGAGCTTGTGTTTTCTTTGCATGCTGGCCACAGATTTACAAGGGAATCGATGCAGGAGACTACAATGCACAACCCCTTATGTTATTACTGCTTTAATTAAAACAATAACAGCAGCTCATAGTTTCCACTCTTATGGGGTCGTCCGTTGGCAAGTTCTCCATCTCTTCCCATCTGGATGTACATTTTTTCCTGTTATCCCCGGAGTCTGCGATGCGCGCCGGGTTCCACAGTGTGTATGCAAATTGAGTTTGCAATGTTTATGTGTGTGAGTGCATATGTGTGTATATGTGTACGCATACTTGCTCCAGGTTAATCACAGAGTTTTGCAGTATACTGACTCTATGAAATAGCTGACTTTGAGGTTCTTCTTCTCCATACCTCCCTCTGCAGACCCACCACCCCTCATCACCACCAACCCCCCTTTCTTTTCCCAGTCTAAAATTATCACTCCATCTCTCTCAGGGAGCCAGAATTCTGCCAATCAAATCCAGTGCAAAGAAAAAAGATGCTCCCTCTATAAATAATACATAATCCTTTACAAATCTCGCTCTCGTCTCTCTCATTACCTTCATTCTGTCGTTTTCTCCTGTCCTCCTTTTCTTCCCTCTCCTCCACTCAGCCTTTCTTCTCATTTTTGGAGCAACCCCCTCTCCCCACTTCCACTTAGTCCACAACTCATAATTCTCTCCTCCCGCTGCCTTCATGTCTAATCTAATTCTCGCCATCTCTTTCTTTCTCCTTTTATTTAAACCCCCAGTCAGTCTCTCCATCCCTCTCCTCCCCATCTTCTGCCTTATCTAATCCTTGATTCCTCCTGCCTTCCACCAGTACCTTTTCCTTTCTTCTTCTTCCTTCTCTTTTCCCTTATCTTTTATTGCATCGTTCCTCATTCATCTTCCTCATCAGCACTGTCCTGAAGAACCCCCCCCCTTCTCTTTTTCTCCTGGGCCTCAGGAGAATTGTTGCAACTCTTTCTGTCTCCCCACTCCTGTCCCTCCTTCTTTTTCTTTCTTCGTGTAGACACCCCCCTCCGTTCAATAGTTTCCTTCCAAGCTGCAATAGGCTTTCATTCCTCTTGCAATCTCTCTCTCTCGTTCTCTCTCTTTTTGTGACTCAGTGGGAATCTTTTCCTGCCTCTCTGCTGGTTCCATCTCCACACTCTCCTTCGCTAAATGTGATTTGTTCTGCAGCTCAAGTCTGCGGCATAATCGCGCTGTTTTTATAGTGTGCCGGGAGAGAGGAAGAGAGGGAGCAAAGGAAAGACAGAAAAAAGTGAGAGCAGAGAATGGGACAAGAGGACAAAACAAATGAATAGAGTGGGGGACTGAATATCGCAGTTTTTCCTCCCTCTTTCATCTTCTCTACATTCGCTTCTTTTAATTGCCAGTCGTACAGCTCAGCTCTCTCTCTACTTTTCTGTCCTTCTCGTCTTTCTTAATCTCTCTCTCTCTCTCTCTCTTTGGCAGGAACTTCAGACACCCTCTCATCCGACTCTCTCTCGTCACCCACTGGTATTTTGTGAGGACTGCACTGCTAATCAGCAAAATCAGCATAAAATTGTCTCCGTTCACTCTTGACCTATCATTAGAAACATTTACTTTTCATTATATATTTCTTGTCTGTTTTTAACTCCGACTCTCCCCCCCAGTCACACTTCCCCCATCCTCAGAATTGAAATCTGTTGTCTTCTTCCTCTCATCACCTCCACCCTTCTTTTTCCTTTTACCTCCTCCCATCTTCCCCTCTCCCCTCTCCGCTTCTCTCCTTTTGACCTTCGCATCTTTATGTCTCTCCAGCCCTTTGGTGTATTTCAATCACCTCATCCCTCTCTTGCCCCATTCTCTCTTCCTCTCTCTCCCGCAGCATTGCATCTCCCTGAGCGCTCTCCTCTCCTCTTGTCCACCCATCCCATTACTCTCTCTGCTCTCTCATTCACCTCTTCTTACCCTTCACAAACCACCATCTTCCTCTCTCTTTCCTTTCTCCTCTCTTTCTGACAGTTAAAGCTGGTTAGCTCTATCTACTGTGCAGAGTTTTATGGCCTGAGTCTGTCACAGCCCCAACAACCCCGCGACAATGGCCAGCACACACAACCCAACAGCGGCTTAAAGGAAATTTACAGGGCTATTACGCAACGGCTACCACACTGGAGATTCACCACAGCCAAAAGCACTGGTCTTAACACCCCTTCAAAATCCACCACATGGCTGCCTTCCCTTTGGTGTGTAATTGTGGTGTGTGATGCTGATGAATGTGTATGCGGGAGAATGGAAATGTACGGGTGTGTGCATGCATCTAAAAGCAAGAGTGCGCTTGTGTGAAATGGTGTACGCACATTCAAGGCCCAAAACAAAACTGCCCTACTGGCATGAATTGCACAACCACACCAACTGCCAAGACACAAACTCCTCCTTTTTCTGTATCCCCCACTCCCCTATTGTCACCCCCACCCTGTATCCCTCTCAACATACCACAAAACACAATGTCCTTCTGTTGATCTAAACAGCACTGAAGTGAGATTTTGGTTGGCAGAGTGGAGAAGGTACTCAGCACAGCAGCACAACACTTGTTTACGAAGGAGCAGCAGGGAAAGCACATCTCCCTGTATTAAATGCATAATAATAATGACAGGAGGTATTAATAGCACCTAGCAAGGCTGCCACTGATCCCACTCCACTTCATATACTGTTTTTTATCACCATCTTTGCCTCGTGTTCAATCACTCTTACGACTCTTGGCTTCAAATCTCGACCTCATGCAGCTCTTCTTTTTTTTGAGGCCTTGTCTCATGTTTTATCTTTGTACCCCTCCCCTGCATCTCTGTCTTTCTTGCACACACACACACAGACTGTGTTGTTCTCCGTCTCTGTCTCGCTATTTCTCCTTTTATGCCTCTGCTGCTCCCTCACATACAGTACTCGTTTCTATCTGGCCTGGTCCTTATGTCAGTCTGTTTCTTTCTCTCAATATATATTGGCCTCTTGTACTGCACCCCCTTCCCCCTATTCTCTTTCTATTCGACAACCTCTCGATTTGGCTCGCCATATCTCTCCCACTCTGGGGTCCAACTTTCTTTTATTAGGTTCTTCAGAGGGAAGCTGAGAAAAAGGCTTCAGCCCCTCTTATATTTCTTTCTTTCTGTTTTCATTTGTGACGGTTTCCCTTTAAGTCTTTTGGTCCATCCGTCCACTCTCTCTCTTCCTGTCTCTCATTCCTCCATACTTTCACCTCCTGGGCATGCTCCTGTCTTCACATTTTCTCTAGTCTTAATCTTAATTACCAATTCTAACTTAATTACCAGCATTTTGAACAGTTCTTTTTTCATGATTCCATCGCAAGCTATTCCTCCCTTGGCCATGTGCTGGGCGCTGCACTGGATCTCATTCCGTATCAATTTACACCAATTAGTATCGTATTCACTATTGTGTTCTCTTTTTTGTATAATGTCGGCATCAAATTGCATCATTTAGAGGTAGCCTAGATCTGCAGGGAGTTTAAATTAAAAGAACAAGGAGCTTGAGTTTACGTTAAATTGCCACATCCTGACTATAATATGAAATGAGTGTGTACACGTAAACATTATGTGTTTGTTTCCCTGACTTATCTGGTGTCTAATAACACCTGAGTTTCCCTCTAGAAAAGTCATGTCTCATTTAATCTATGTGCGTGTGTGTGTGTGTGTGTGTGTGTGTGTGTGTGTGTGTGTGTGTGTGTGTGTGTGTGTGGCCTGCGTGTGTGTATACATGGGAGTGTTCATGCGTGCATGACTTACGAGTGATACAGAGCAGGACCAGGACCAGGCTGCGCAGGGCCAGAGAGAAGGGGGCAGGGAGGAGGCGGCAGAGGACAGAGCTCCGGACAGGCCTCATTGTGTATTGAGGAGCTGTGTGTGTATATGTGTGAATGTGTGTGCGTGTGGATGTGTACGTTTGATCAATGGCTCCTCTGTGACCCTGTCTGCACTGCTACAGACAAACTAGTGCACAAACACACACACACACACACACACACACACACACACACACACACACAACTGCAATGCTGCAGACACGTGCACACACTAACTCCCCAGCTTTACTTCAGTGCAATCAGACAGAAGTTGTTGTTTGAGGACAACACTTAAAGAAAGGACTCTTATGTGCTACACTGTATCACAACACATGCAAAGAAACTGCTTAACTGCTAAGTCACATAGAACTGAATTGTGTCCCGGGCTTGCACGCAATACACAGAAGTTTGGCCAGAGCTCAGGGCGCTAACAGAGCTAGCGATTTAGACACTATATCACAATGCACACAGAGATGAGCTTAGGGGCAACAAAAAGTTCCACTGTTGACTTTAGCACCTTGTGTTGCTTAGAAAGAACTTATGACATGCGTATTAAATCCATACAGTGCAGAAGCTTTGCTGCTACAAAGCAGTACAGGAGCTCAGTCCCATCTAAGCAAACCAACAACAAAGCAAACACTGCTAGGCTAGCTATTTTCTGCTACAGTGCTCTGAGCCTCATGAGACCAAAGCCCAAGACTCTCAGATCAATAAACCAGAAAAACCAATACCAAAAGTGACCAAAGCAAACCTGCAATACTGTCTTCTTTACCAGTAAGGGTATTTACGAATGGCAGCTATGCAATTAACCAAACAAGGGACAACTTAATTAGCACCTCATCGACTGTACACTGCACTGTCAAACTCAGAGCTAAGCTAGTTCTGAGCACCAGGCGCCTTAACAATCAGCCACACAATTAACCACAACAGACTGCTTGTCTCTTGCAGGTCAAACCGCACTGCTCCAAGGAACAGCAAACATCAATAAAACTATATTTCATTCAGATACAGGCAGAGAGACTGTCTTCCAAAGCAAGTCAAGTTTATCTCTGATGTTGACTGAATGCAAACTTTTGAAATAGAGCTACCTACATTGCCATGCCCTCGAGGACAGCGAAATCTAGGGCAACAATGCTCATGAACAGATTGTATTTTAATGAGTCAAACAAGGTTTCCCGCACTTCTCACCCGACAAATAAGCAGGCAGAAGTCAATGTTCCTTTGAGCTATAACCGAACCGACCAGGCCTCTGGGGAGATGGAGACACTATCTTGCAACTCATCTGGAGATAGCTAAGGTTAAATAAAATCCATTGAGCTTGAGTGCCGCTCTATAAAGACAGAGAGTGGAAGTGCTTGCCCTGTGTAGAATAACCAACTTGCAGGAGACTGAGCAAACTGCAGCAAGACGCTTTAGTTTCAGATATTACAGTTTTTGGTCTGCTATTTTACCCAAGAGACTTGCACATTATTCTCACAAGGTATCTATTATTCGCTTGAATGCTAGAACTCTTTTGATACGCTATCATGTATACACTGTAGCGTAAATGGACAGTGATTTTACGTGGTAATTTTAGACTCCTCAGAATAATCACAGGCTATCAGACAGTATAATCGTGCAGCATCGACCTGCCTAAGTCTTTCTTTCCAACATGCTCTACTGGGTGCAGTCAGTGCCTGGATGCCCACCAGATACACACTTACTCATACACACTGATCTGAAAGCCTGCTGTGTTTAAAGCCCGGACAGAGTTCCGCTGATTGTCAGGACCTAATGCATCGTCAGTCCCTGGGAGTGTGTAGCTCTCGCGTGTTTGTATGTGTAAGTATGTGTGTTTGCAGTGCAGACACAAAGCGTGACGAGCTGCACCATACACCTCACTGAGCACTATCTGATGGAGTAAAGTGCGGGTGTCATCCTTAGATTACTACACACTGCCCACTCTCTCTCACTCTCTGTGCCACTGCAAACACAATGAGCTCTAACGGCGATGGCCCTGACACTTCTGGCAAAGCCGAAAGCGGATCATCGCCAATCTTCCCTACGGTACTGACTTCACCGGTCAACTGGCTGACGCTGAGAAAATTGTGTGCACCAACAGCGCTGGTCTGGCAGGTCTGGGGCCTGGCAGCAGTCAGAGTCCATTCACTTGTTCAAATTGATCTCCTCAAATTGTGTTTAGTTTATCCGTTCTGCCCGCTTTCTCTCCCCTCTTCCTTCAATCCTCCAGTCAACCCGTAGAAGCTGGTTAGTTCCTGCACATTTGTCCTCTTTTCGCTTCACTTTTTTCCTGTTGGTCTATGAAAATTGCTATAATCCCAATGTTGTATCGTTGTTGATCACCAACCATCTGTCTATCCGTTTTCTGCCTTCCACTTGTTTATATAACCCTGGCCACCCTCCCCTTGCTTAGAATGTGTGTGTGTGTGTGTGTGTGTGTGTGTGTGTGTGTGTGTGTGTGTGTGTTGTGTGTGTGTCTGTGTGTCAGTGTGGGATCAGTGTCTGCATATTTTGCATACTTTTTTGTGAAGGTTAGAGATGAGTGTGTGTGGATAGAAGCAGTGACAATGGTTGTCTTTCAGGTCAACAAACAGTGGCGGCGTGTGTGTCTGAATGTGCTTGTCTGTCAGAGTGTACATTTGGCTGTCTGTTGGTCCTTTCACTATCTACTACCCATTAATTTATCCATGCAGGCACACACAGAGGCATCATAGTGCCTCTTTATGTTAAATGGCCGTTTTTATGGCTGCAGGGACGCGCACGGCTGTCTGCTGACAAGAACTATGTACATGTTTGTGCATGGTCTTTGTAATTTGAAGCGGATGTGAACAAAGCAGAAATGAACGTGACTATGACTGTGTTATGAGTTATGCTGATGTGAAGCTGGCTCAATAAAAACGTATCACGGAAATCATTGCTAACAGCTAGTCCAACCTGTCTGTATATTTTGCATCAACACACCGTGCATTATGTAGTTCCTCTATTCATGCTCATTGCCACATGTACTATCATTACTGCTATTGGCAATAAAACTGGCAATACAAAGCCAGTGGTGGAAGCTAACTACACTAGACTCTGCGTCTATGACTTTCATTGTCCTGTAAAATGCAAAAGGCAGCACAGTTTTGCTATTATAATAGCACCTCTACTTGTTCTTAATCAACTGATCATAAACTATCAGTTCTAATCTGCCACAAGCTGTATTTACAAACATCTTTATGCATTCAATTTGAATCATGCTGTTCCCTATTATCAAGTCAAATAAAGTTAAATTTATTTATCAAGTGCTTTTAACAAAATAGGGTCATCACAAAGTGTTTTATAGAGCAACAAAGGACATAATTACAGACAAAAAGAAGAACACATTGCAAACATTGCACTACTGGTGAGTGTGTGTATTTGTGTCTACAAAGTCCCTGTGTGGGCAACCCCCTGATGGGTGTATTTGTTTTTGTCGCAGTGTGTGCGGAAGGAAGGGGGGGTAATGGCAAATTGTGTCCCCTATCCTCCCTTCCTCTTTTTTCTCTCCATCTCTCTCTCTCTCTCTCTCTCTCTCTCTCTCATCCAAATCAAATTTTTAATGGGCTTCATTGGTGCCACCGTGGAATAAGTGTTGCCAAAGCACTTAAGGGGCTTAAGTCAGCGGCGTGCTGAAAATATTAAGCACTCAAACAGCCTTACAAGGATCCCTGCCTGCTTAAGTATGCCGAGGAGGTTGTGCCAGCATTTAATACCAATGGTATTAAAGCGCTCCGACAAGGGAGAGGAACAGAAATATAGATATATACAGTATGTACCACAACTGGGAATAGATGGAGAGATGGGACTGGTGGGAAGAATGAAAAGAGGTGATGGAGGCATGAGGTGGGAGACAAGGGAGAGGCAAAAGGGATGGAGGGATTAAAAAGGGCGCGAGCAGTAGTGAGGTGAGGAAAAGAGTGAAGCTAAAGAGAAAGGACAAAAGATGGAAGGAAACTGGAAAGAAGTAGTGAGACAGTCAGAGAGAGGCAGAGAAGGAGAGACGGGAAGAGGAAATAAAAAACAACCAGTACAGAAGAGAAGAGATGCGAGGGAATCGGGCCAAGGTGTGGGAGGTAAGGGTTGATGGGATAGCTGTGAACCAGCAGCAGAGGGCTAATGCAGAGATTCTATCGGGGGGCTTATCCGAGATTAAATTTCTCTTTGTCCTTAAGGCGCTTCTTGGGTAAGCGGAAGTGTCGAATTTATTTCTTATGTCTCCCTTGTGGTTGTGCAGGCGAGTGGGTTGGCAGAATGTGTGTATGTGTATGTGTCTGTGTATGTGAACGTGTTCTGGGGGTACATGTACTATATGTGTCTGTGTGTACTATATGTGTCTGTGTAGGCGTGAATCTTGAGGGTTTATTAGCTGGCAAAGTGTAAAGGAGGACATGTGTTCCTGAAAGGTAAAAATAAATCAAGTGAACATCTCCCCAAAGGGTGTTTTAGCATAATTGAACCACAAAGTATTAGTGTGGTTACATTTATCTAGGCATTTGAACTCGTACATAGATATTCATGAATACAGATTGTGTCTATTCTGAATGCAATTCAAATTGTATTTTCAAGTTTCCCTTTTTTTGATAAAGTTTGTTTTATGATGCTGCCACAAAGTCCCAGACTACTAGAAAGTTTAATCACTCACAGGAAAGTATTATCTGAACAGGCCTGATTCTCCTCTGGGTTTTGCTCCAGTGTAAACAAAATGCACAATACTATGCAACTTGTGTTTAAGATACTGCAAACCAGTGTGCTTGATTCCTTATACACTATCTTTTACAAGGGAAAACAATCAGAAATACCCAATTATTGGGCATTTTTCTTAGAAAAACAATGATTTTGACCCAGGTCTGAGTACATTCACCAGGTGCTGCTCAGCCCCTCCATGTCCCTCTGCTCTCCTTCTCCTCCATCTTTTTGATTTCTTGTTTGTCTGGCTGACTTAGTCTTAATAGCTAGCCTACAGCCATGCACTAGCTAATCCAACTGGGTTTGCTCTGAACTCTCTAATTAGAAAAGTCATAGCTCCTCGATCTATGGACACTATCAGTGACTGCATTTTCTGGAGGCACGGCTCAGGCTACTTCCTGCTCACCTCACGCTCCTGGGCAAAGGGATCAATATGGCCTGATCATTTGGGTACATTTCGAGTGGCACCACCTGTCTTTCTTCACACAAGTAAGGATTACAAAGTTTTGATTTTCTTTATTTTTCGCAGTCTGTTGACAGTGGAGTCTGGCAAATAAATAAAAGTCAATATGGCTCACATCATGCAGGCTAACAAGAATACAAAACAGATATTAGGATTTGAATCACTGCCTGTCTGAAATTACATGGTTTGGATGTGAATGCATGAGCAGGCAGTGTGTTTTTTCATAGATCCCCACTTTGCCTCACATATCCCTGTGTATCTACTGTAAACTAGGAGATTAAACTCACTTTCTGGCAGACAGCAGACTTGGCCCTGTCTTTTCACTGGTTTTACAGGGTGAAAGGAAAGACAAAAAGACACTGTGGTAGCCATTGTTGAAATCCTATTATTAGTCTCATCCCATTATGCATTTACCATGCATCAACCATGCATTAAAGGGGACAATTTTAGCTTATTCTTTTCGAGCCTGGCAAAGAACTGAGCATGCATTTTAGAACAAAACACTCTCAAGCGACAGCCTGCAAGAACTGAAGATGGAGAACGCTATTGATGGCTCCTGCTACTGTAGTTGAATAAGCCAGTTGAAGCTCATTACTTCAGTAGAAATGCTCTTCTTTTTTAAATTGTGTTGAAGTCTTTTAATCAGATGGACCAGTTATTTAACAAACACAGGACATAACCTTTCTCACATGCATGTGGTTTCACCCTGAAGACCCTCAAGATCTTTCTTTTTACTACAAGTAAGAAAATGTCCTGCAAATTGCTCACACAAAGATTATGTCTGAAAGCTTACCAATTTGGTACAAAAATGCTTCTTTCTATCCAAGCTTAGTATCAGATTTATATTCTTTGGGTATATTTTGGTACCACAGAGGACTAACATCATTAAATACAGCAACTAGTATCCAAACATGTATTATTATATAACACATCTGAAAACTCTTAACAGCAAATGCAAAATGTTCGCACTAAACATACCTGAAAAACACTCACTGTTTCACTGACAATGCATTTCTTTTGTTTTCACTACAATGTCCATTCAAGGCAACTCAATAATAATTACTGTTGTTACTGTTACTGTGTTAATGGTCAAGGAGGCAACTCAAAGCAGAAACCTTAAGGGATGGGATGCATTGACTTTTTCCGTACTTAAACTAAACCACAATCCTTACCTAACCTTAAAATGAGCACTTTAGTAGCCTAAATGAATAACATAACAATTTTACAACACACAAACCCTGATCTCAGTCAACGTCCTGTGCTTTGAATGCCAAACTATCTATCCTAACCTACTCCTTGTGACTTCTGTGCTATATAACACAGTCAAACTTTCTTAACTGGAAAAAGCCTTGCCAGTAAACCTAATTCCGGCAGCAATTACTTTCCCTACAAAACGTAATTGGCAGAGCAAATTAGTATATGTATTTTGTAGGAGACAAGGTTGCAGTGTGAATGACTGAGGAGGCCCAGACAGGAGCTCTGAAACGCCAGGAATTATACAGCGTCAATGACATTTTGGGAAGAGCGCCTTTGGATTGAACAGGAAAAAAACACAGGTACAGCTGCAAAAACTTAACACAGCAATCATACAGGTTACGTGTGGATAACTTCTGAAACGCTATCAGTCAAGAAAGATGCACTGGGATTTGAGGGCAGCTGCAGATTTTCTCATTTGCTTAGATAACTTAGAGAACTGCAGGATATAAGGTGTTAACATGTATAGGCCAACAAGGCTGGAAGCTTTTTTAATGCAGACATGCCACTTAAATGTGCTCTTGGCCCTTGCTGTTTTCATACATGCATTAATAGAAAGATACACAGTTTAAGTATGAGAAGGCATTACAGGCATATTTTATGCATAACCATGCAAGCCCCCCCCGTTGGGATGCAACAGAACGCTAAGCTCAGTCATCCCTTATTCAGTAAGATAAATGAAAACAGTGTTACCTGCCAAGTTGAGAACGTACTGTCGGAGCTTCCTAACGAGTGCTTCTGTGTGCGCTGTGAGCCACATGCTACACAGCTACCTGCTGGGAGTAACACTCATTATCCATGTGGCATCATACCTCCCAGTGACAGGCTGCGACTCTCTGCTCACTGTTTTCTCTGCTGCAGTGCATGTGTCAGTCTCTCTTTTTTGTGTTCCCAGTGCATGTGCAAACATTTGCGTGTTACACGTGGGAAATTCTTCTTTGTTCCCAGATGTGTGTATGTGCTGTCACTGTGGCCCTATGTGCCTATCCAGATTACTATCTTGCTCTTTACTTTCCAGGTACATGCATGTGCTGTGCTATTGATGTGCATATCAACTTGTCAAGACCGCGTATGATGTTTTATTTTTGTGTGCTCTGCACGAGGATGGTTTGTATATTTCAGTGTGTATGGGGACTGGACCAGGTTAGTTGTGTGCTGTCGTGGCGTATAGTGTGGGTGGTTAGAATTGAGCAGCTATGTGCCACCTCGCCGGGGGGGACCCTGCAAACCGCCTTGCCCCCATTCCGCCAATTCACAAACGCCTAACAAAGGGATAATTTCCCCCTCGCATGATATAATCTTTCCTTTCACCCAATGTCTCAATGGAACCCTTTATGGCTTTTTATCACATCTCTCTTTCCCTTCCCTCCCTCCTTCTCTTTCTTTCTTTCTCACTCTGTCTGTTGCTTTCCCGACCCCTCCCTGCTTGTCTCTCTCTCTCTCTCTCTCTCTCTCTCTCTCTCTCTCTCTCTCTCTCTCTCTCTCTCTCTCTCTCTCTGCTTGCCCTTTCTGTCTCCAATGCTTTTTTCGATCCTTTACTTGCTCTACTCTTCTCTCACTCTGACCTTACAGAGGGTCTTTGCACTGAAGTCACTCTTGTTACTCTTTCTCTCCCTCTCTTTCTTTCTCTCTCTCTCTCTCTGGAGGAAAATCACACACTCATCAGTTTGCCGGCTCTGTTCCTGACGAGCAGGCTCGCAAGGAGAATATTAACGAAGCTCCTCAGCCAATTAACACCTAAAGCACATAACAACCTTTTATGCCAGCAGACACGCTCGTGTGCGCGCACGCTCACGCACACGCAACTGCACACAAACACTTGCAGGAAAATGCACAGATTGGTTGCTACACACAGTTCAACCTAAACACACATACATGCAGAGAGGCTCACATAAACAGAAACACACACACAAGCCTCAAAGCAAGGATACGCTATCAAACACATACGCACGTGCTCGCACATACACACTAATTGATTGTGCTGATGAGTGTGGGTGTAGAAGGAGGGGGACATTTATAGGAGCAAGGGGAAGTAATGTAGAGCGAAAGGAGATGCAAACAAAGTGATGAGCAGCAGTGAGGCGGAGAGGGGGAAGGAGAGGAGAGGAGAGAGGGAGGGAGGGAAGGAAAGATTGTGAGCAAGGAGAAAGACAGATTTATAGAGTGTGAAGAAAGGCATAAAGAAAAGGGGAAAATCAGTGATAGAAGGTTAACGTGGCTTGGCTGCTCCTGACATGGTTCATGCTAATTTGAGGGGTTTAATAGTGGGTGGGTCCACACACACGCACACGCACGCATCCACACTCACACACACTGGACATTGACATACACATAGTCGTCTCAGGACAACACAATGCATAAAACATGGTGGTAGAAAGGGCATTAGCAGTGAACCTTTGAACATACACACACACATTTCTGGACACATGTGGGGCAGTATCCTCGTATGCATAAAACATGACGATAGACAGCAGGAGCAGGGGGCGTAAGGGAGATAGGGAGAACAAGTGCGAACGGACAAAAAGTGTATGGTAATGACCCGGATAACGAAAGGCGGCTGCAAGGGGTAGAGAGTCAGAGAGGGACAAGTGTGAATGTGATAAAGTAATGGTGAGGAGGGAGAGAGAGAAACTTTCCTCACGGCCTGCTGCTTTTGGATTGAACAGCGTGCAAATGAAAAATGGAGATGAAATAATTAGACAGGCTGACTAGAAGCGCTCATCTAAATATGTAAATGCACTTAATTTTACTTTGATTTGCTCCACTGCTTCCCTATCACTCTCCCACTTCTATCTCTCCCACTTTCTTCCTTCCATTCTTTCCCTCTCATCTGTTCCCATTCCACTCTCTCTTCATGTTTTTCATCTTTTTCCCCCCTTCTCTCTGTCTTTCTGTCACGTGCTTCCTCTGTCCTTCTTTCTACTCTGTTTTCTCTCCCTGCATATTAAAGCTAGACTATGTTAATACACTGTAGGTACGTCAGCTCAATTATTCACTGTGTTATGGAGCGAAAGAGAAAGGGTGTTTAGTTAGTTCATTCACACCTGCCTGACTGTGTGCTGAGGTGTGCAACTCTCTGCAAGGTTGCACGGACAGCATCATGCATGTGTACATGTTAGTTGTAAAGTACAGGTTTAGATTTGTTCAAGTCCATCTTAATACATTACATACCATTCCTCCTGTCCATACTGGCCATGAAGCAATCCCTTTGTTACTATGACTAAAAATCAACTGCTAAAATGAGGCTTCGGCAGTCTGTGTTGGCCAAATCAAGTGAATATCTCCCAACGGGAGTACAATAGTTCCCCTTTATTGATTACCTGGACACAGTTTCCTTGCTGAGTTGTGGCGGAGGGTTCCACGCTTGTAGGAAAATCTGGACCTAAACCTTAAAGCACACATGCTTGGACTAAGATTCCCTTGATTTGGTTAACTTGGACTGTTTGCTGTCCATGCTGGATCTCCCCAACTAGCCAACTGTACAGACGTTAGCTGTAAGCTAAATAAAAGCTAGCCTCTCAGCCTCTGACTGATCTGACAGTCTCACCTGGAACACCAGTTCTTTTTGGTATTTCCCTCCAGTCTGTCTCCTTTCATAAAGCTGTTTCATAAACTCGGGGATAAACACAAATCTTTTGCTCAAGCTATAACATTTTCAAGTTGCGTGGACTTGTCTTCGCCTCAGTTTACGCTTCCACAAGCAAATCTGTGGCTATATATTGTGCCCACTCGCGTCCTTCTATTGACTTTATATGCAAACATACCACTGCCTCACATTCTGTCTGTACAAATCTTAAAGCAGAGGATTTTTTTTACAGGGATTAAATACGCTTTCAACATACATACATACAGTATGGCATGTGAGTATCATATTAAGACTTGATAAAAATCTAAACCTGTTCTATTTTTACACGTGTGTATACTGGAGATCATTTTTTGTTATTCATATCACAAGTTTGCTCTTGTAATCCAACAGTAAGAAGATAAGGCACAAAGCATTTTATTTATCTTGTTTTCAACAATTCTCTTGGACCTGCCCATGTAGTTCACAACACTACTGTCTATTTTTAAGTCCAATAATTATGGTAACAGTTCACAGATCCTGTTCTAATTAAATACATTGTGCATAAACTCTAAACATGACTGGTTTCTGCACCTTGTAAACAAAACTAGCTGCAAAGCACTGTGAAATTAAAATCTCCCATCCTCTCATATTTTTCAAGAATTTTAATAATAGCTTTTTTAAGTGTATGTTGACTGAACATGTTATTAAATTAGATTTTCATCGTCACTTGTACTTTGTAAGAGTTTCTCTTGAAACAGAGATCTAAATTTTAATGAGACTATAGTAGCCTACCTGGAAGCAAAAATGATAATGTGAGTAAGTTTGTGTGTGTGTGTGTGTGTGTGTGTGTGTGTGGGTGTTGGGGGATTATAGATTAGAAGAGTCACCGAAAAAGGCAGCTGTCCTTCTTAATGACAATCTGTCAGAGCTCTTCTGTAAGCGCTCCTCCTCTTTCATCAGTCTGTCTTCTCTTTCTTCAACCCCATCCTCCTCTCTTTAGTCCAACTTGTACCAAACATCCCTCACTGGGACACACACTTCCTGTTCCTACAAGGTGACTCTGACAGCAGTCGTCTTCATTTTATTTCTCTCTTTCTCTTTCTCTTTCTCTCTTCGGTCTGTTGTCTCTCCATAGCAGTTTGAATATTCTGCAGATCTGCAGATGTGTGCATCTTGATCTATGATCTTTATACAGTAAATGTGTTGTATACATTATAATAACCAGTGTTACTGTTAAGGTCTTACTGTGAGAAAGGACTAAAAGACAAGTTAATGCAAAAGAATAATATGTTAAAAATGTGTTGGCTAATTCCCTCATGAATGAATTATTATGATGAGTTTGTTGGTGGTATATATATTTGTATATGTTTTAACTGACTACTTTTGAATTGCTCTGTACAGCACTTTTGCTTTTTTCATGACACATGCTCTTCAAACTATGTCGTACTTGAGCCTCTACCCACATTCTAACTTCCTACATCACAGTTAAATAAGACAAATGATGATCAGTGCTCGACAAATGACTATCTCACTAAATGTGACACATGATGAGGCTTCTAATTGTGGTTGGTAAATGAATTAAAATAATGACTACTGATTGAAAAAGAAAGTATGATTTATTGGATCAGAACAGGTGTATCACTTTTCTTCAGGCTATAACTTTGCTCTCTTTTTCACCATCCGTCTTTCTACCACTGCTGTCTGAAGTCCAGGAACATGAACTGTCTTATGGGTTTTGATTTGGATTTCTTTCAGTCCTTTGTTGTTCTTCTTGCTTTGAGAATTTGTTATTTCTCTATTTTTCTCTATTAGTTTTTTTTTCCTCCGAGGAGCAAAAAAGGGTGACATTCTTTGTGTTCAAAGTGCTGACATCAGATAGCTAAAGGTATCAAACACGGCATATTTTTTTTCTCTGTCCCTCCCTCGCTAACACTCACCATACTGCCCACACATATTAGTGGTGTACTGAATGGCCAGTTGGCATGTTCAAGGTACCTATCTCTGCCTCCACACAAGTGACCCCAACACAGTGCTGTTTTTATTCATGAGCCCTTTCCTCCTCTTCTCGTCTCTTCTTTGCATCCTCCAGCTCTAACTACCCTGAGGCTTTGTTTGTTCATTTATAATGTGCAACCACTGTTTTTACCTATGTAATTAGTGCAAGAGAAACACACTGGCAGACCTTAACAAAGGCTCTTGTCTCTATTGTGCCAACTGTGTTCCAATTGGACTTGTGATTGGCTATTACAAGTTTTGGTTAAAAAAGAAAATTCATGTGAAAAACTGTAGAATTTCGACTCCACCTTAACTTCTATGAGGGCTGTCAATCACACACAGCACTCAGTGGATCAAAGCTGAGGCCAAAAGCTAGTTCAGCCTCCACCCCTCTCATGCCAAATGAAAGAAAACATTTATCAATTCATCTGAGAGATTTTCTTTCTCTCGTTTATTGTACAGCGGGCTACTGGGCACTGTTTGCCTTTAACAAGCAAATACTTGTTCAAACCGCTTTAACGAGCCGATAGCACACCGTGCCTCTCAAAACACAGCGAGCAGTGAATTCAACACACAAACACGTGCACACACACATACGCGTGCACATTCCTCTGTTTACTCCTGGACATCTCAAAGTGGACGGAGAGTCTGCCAAGCCACAGCAGAGGGATCCACCAAATGAGCTGGAGGAGCTCACAGCAATTAAGCAGCCTAAATTTTATATACCTCTTGCCTCTTTTTATTAAAAAAATACATAGTTCACATTTAATTCAGCATGATCAACAGCAAAGTTGGTTAACTAGCTTGAGGGAACATGGGGGGTTTGAGACTAACCACAAAAAGACAAATCAGACCCAGACTAGCAACTAACACTGCTGCTATCAGGCAGTGTTTTATCTGTGAGGCCCCAGTACACCTGTTGATAATTCTAATGAAGAGAATAACACTCCCAGCAGGGTGACTAAATTAAGCTGTGGCAGTCACAAACAGGCCTAATAAGGCACTATGTGGGGCCTGCACACTGATACCAAGTGTTCAAGATGTGTGTGTATGGAGGGTTTCCATTTTCATTACACAGCCTGAGGAAAGCCTTCATAACTGAAAGCATGTTTGCATAAGTATATATGTATTCAGCTGCCAGTGCACACCATGCCACACACGCATAAACAGACACACACAGTATTTTATGATTGCTATGGCTCTGACAGCGGCCCTCCTTTAATTTCCTTTTAGTCTTAAATGAGAGCTTGAGCCCATGGTTTGGTAATGATAGTTATTACATTGCTCTGCCTGCAGGAGGCTATCACACTGACATACGTACGCACACACTTACACACCATTTAACTGATACATGCGCAATTGTTCAGTTCAATCATTTTCATTTTGGAAGGAACCAACACACTAAACTATGTATAAACCACACTCATGTATGTAACCACACGTACACACACAACCCCCCACAGTATCACACATGCACACATATAGACATAGTTACACACAATCATCCATTGCAGCTGGTCCTTTCTCCAAATGCAGCTCCCCATAATAACATCCATTGCCTAGCAACCACCTATCAGGGAACACGTTCACCTCCACACCAGAGTCGCCTGCGCCTGAAAGGCAGCCAATCAGGTGAGCTGCTCCCCTGGGACAAACTACTGTGATCAAGAGGGGAGAGGGGAGGGAGGACTCAATAAGGCTTCAGTGTCACCAGCTCAAAAGTCCCTGTCTTTTTCTCTGTCAATCTTTTCACTCCGTTTTTATGTGCTTTTGACACAGTTATTGATGTCAAAGCACTCAAACTTCATTCTCGTCAGATCTGCTCCTCTCTCTCGCCCTCTCCCTGTGTGTGGGAGGCACTCTGTATCTGGTGAAGTATATTTACAAAACAGGTTTTGGTTTTAAAATCACAGTGACTTTGCAGTGTGTTTTCTGTCAGTATGCGCAAGAACAGATCCAGATTCATGAGGCACCACTCACTCAAGAATTACAGATACTATGTATGTATTTCTATCTCTAGTTTTCATTTCACCCAAAATTTTACCTTGTAAATTTGTAAGTTTCTCTCTTTTTTTTTTAGCCCTGTCTCCTTGAAATTTACGTGAGAGTTACGTTTACCACTAACATACTAGGGAAATGCTGTGAATTAACGTACCTGGCAAGTCCCAAAAATGATACTGAACACTGAACTGAACACATCAGTAAAATATTGAACTAGTGACGACATATTTTATTTTTCACCAAAATTCATGGTGACTATAGCATTATTCAAAAGTCAGCAGCGACATGAGACATAAGATTTCACAATCTTTCCTAACCTTAACCAAGTACTAGCAGGAGTTTGGAAGCAAACCCCAGACACCGGTATGACAATCGTGCACTTTGTACACCCACTGCACTGTCCACCCTAACCACCACATTACGTCAATGTAGTGTTTTAAAAAAACTTTGTCTGTGAACATAATCCTGGCAGGTAGTACATTGCCACCACAACATAATTATGAAAACAGTTCTTTATCTTGTCCAATGTAGCTTGAAACTTGCTGCTCTCCTGCCTAACAAAGAGGCCTCAAATAACAAGACATGGCTGTGGCGATATTTTAGATTGTGACAGTGCTTGTAATGCAACATGCTTTGAGAGGGATTATGTCCCGCCAGAGAATTTCATTTCTTCTCGTAGCTGTCAGGTGATTGACAGTAAGTGGAGCACAATGTAACACAGTGATATGAAAGCACTCAACCTGGGGACTCTCTGCCACAATGAGATAATGATAAAAACAGAACTCTAACAAGACCAAAATCAAGGCTTCATTTTTTTACTGTGATGGATTTTCTGTCTTAGGCAATTTTCAAGTCTGTGCAAGTTGTTTTTCAAGCAGAATAAAAATGGCAGCAAAAATGGTTTATTCTGATGGTGGAAAAATGAACTATTTTGTCTCCAACTCTGTTAAAACACCACTGGGAGAAATATAAATTAGAGAGGCACAAACTTAAACAAACAACAGTATTATCTGTTCACAATAAAACTGAAATGACCCTGCTGGCTTCTTGTATAACACTAACTTTAGGATCTTTAATCTCACTCACTTGATCCGATGAAACCCCGATCAAAACAACAATGGAGGCAGAGGATCACACTCAGCATGCTCAGCCTCACCTCACACAATAATAAACTCTGTTCTCACTGGCTACTGTCTGATCTGCTGTTGGACTGACTCTGTGATGCCTGTGCAATAACAGGAATTGGTCAGGATCTGTACAGATGTTGGGGTGTAATTATCAGACATGTTTGACATTATTGGGGTAGCTCAGATCAATCTGGAAGTTCACAGGGTTAGTTGAAATTGAATCTTAAAACCCCTCACTCTACCAGATAAATTTAGGCTGTCCACTGGTCCTGATCAAGCCTTTGATCCAATTGTCCGGGTGGGCAAATCTGCTGTAAAACCGCCTGATAATCCTCTGGCAAACCACCAGGCTTCCTCTGTCTATGTCTTACACCCTTTCTGACTCTCTGTTTCTCATTCCAAGCTGCACCTATTTTCTTTTTCTGCTCCTGTGTTGTGAGATAAAAAGTTATTTTGGGTGTCCAGCGTTTAGGAAGTTCACATTCTGCAAAGATGGTCTCACTTTAAGGGTTAGGGTCTCAATTCCCACTGTGGGCCCTAATGCTAATAAAAATATACGTGCAAGTGTGAGGAACATCAGCTACAGCCATCTGTCACACACTATGTTATTATGTTGCCATGTCATCATTTCAGGCAGCAGGAAACACTGAAAACCTCCTGCTTTTTGTCTCACTCCATTCCTCCCTCTGCCCTCCTCTATCACTGTGTTTCTATCCGTCTGTCCCTGTGCCTCAGCTGCGATCCTTCCATCATTTCTATCTCTCCCTGGTGTGCTGTGCTTTTTCGCCTCATCGCTTCACCAGCCCCCTTACTCTCTGCCCCCCCACCCCCACCCCTTTTCTCTCTCTTTCCCTCTCTCCCTGTTGTTCTCCTCGAATATACCACCTTCCTGCACCCCCCACCTCCATCGTGCTGCCTCTCCTTGACTCCATCCTTTTTCTCCCACTGCCACTCCCTCCTTAACTCCCCCTGTCCTTCTTCATGTCACCGTGCATCATGCCATTTCTTATCAGTTTGTCACATTCTCCTTCTTGCTGCGTATTCATAATCCGTAACAGTATCTCTCTCTCTCTTTCTTTCTTTCATTGTGTCCTGTGTTTCATCTCCTCTACATGAAGCAATTATCTGGCTTTCATAGCTGTACTGTCTCATGCATGTTGATGCCTCAGTGTGTATTTGGTCCTGCATGTGCAGTGTCCACATCTAACACCTGTCTATACACGGCTTGTTGAGGGCTCATTATTTTCCATTGTTACTTTTAAAAGAAAATTATTTTTTTTCTGCATTCATTTTTTTTAAATAAGAGGGAATATCAAGAATGCAAAACTCTGGATAATGTACAACATTTGCAGCATCAATATTTTTTATTTTCTTATGATATTATTGTTTATTACTACCAGTGGCTCTGATCTGCAGCATAATGAGTTGCTCTTGTGCTTTCTCCTCATTTTCACTTCTCCATCTATTAGCAGAAACACTGAGATGTCTTTGCCACAGGAGGACCTTTGTTTGTTGTAAACTGGGGTGAACAGTTTCATCTGGCAGCAGGAAACAGTGTGCAACTTTTTGGTGCGTGGGAGCAGAAAATTCAACCGAAAATCAGTTTGAACCGATCTGGTTTGTTCCTTTTAATAAAACTGAAAATGATGAGCCTTGAGTGTGTGTGTGTGTGTGTGTGTGTGTGTGTGTGTGTGTGTGTGTGTGTGTGTGTGTGTGTGTGTGTGTGTGTTTCCTGAATCTGATTGGTATGGTCCTTGTGTCTGGCAGTTGTTGCGGTGAACGCTGGAACAGGGTTCAACAAGAGGACAGCGGATGCACTCCCACACGCACGCACACACACGCACGCACACACACACACACACACGCACGCCACACACGCACGCACACACACACACACACACGCACACACACACACACACACACACACACACACACACACACACACACACATGCACAGAGGAACCGCAATTCAAATCGATGGCTCCTGTATAATATTGGAGCACGGGGGCAGGGCACATACACATACACAAATTATAGCCACACAGAGAGGAAATGTGATGGTACCCCAGACTAGAGCATGGGGACACATACTCATGCACATGCAGGGAGCGGAAAAATGCAAATTAAAATAGCTAATATCCCTGTGTGGAGTCATAGCATGAAGAAATCCTCTCATACTCACACACACCCACACCCACACACACACACACACACACACACACACACACACACACACACACACACACACACACACACACACACACACACACACACACACACACACAAAAAAACACAAGCTTACTGCATTTAAGAGAGCACTTTGATAGCCCTTAGGCCAAAATTGTCCCTAAAAGATCAACCCCCTGCTGCTCGCTACCTAATATACAACAGCTTCAAGTCAGCATCTTAAAATGTGTGATGTGTGATGATGTACAGTAAATGTGTGTGTGTGTGTGTGTGTGTGTGTGTGTGTGTGTGTGTGTGTGTGTGTGTGTGTGTGTGTGTAGATGTGCGCGTGTGTAGATGTGCGCGTGTGCGTATGTGTGCTCCTTTAAGGCCGACGGTGATGAAAGCTGCCTGTGGCGACAAGACAAGCTTCATCATGACACCAAACATACCCTGGAGGACTGTAGACACCCTGCTGCTCATGGAGGAGTGAAAAAGAGATAGAAGGACAGATGAGGAGAAGAAGAAAAGGAAAGGACTATACAAACGGGAGACGAAGGCCGACAAGGGAGACATATGAATGGAGAGACTGCTGCGCTGAGAAGGAGAGACTGAGAGGAGAGGTAATTTGTGATGACAGAATAAGAAAGGGAAAACAAAGAGGTGGCAAGAGACAGAGAGAGGGAGAAGGCAGGAGAGATATGCGATGTGATAGATAAAAACACAGAAACAAGAAAAGATGAAAGGCATCTCAGAGAGATGGAGGGAATCTTCATCAGAGATGGGGAAGAGGTAGAAAGAGTATTTATCTAAGCCCTGAGGGGAAAACAGAAAAAAGCTGAGCGAGTGGGAGACACAGTATACAAGAAAGAAAGCAAAAAGAGGAGCGAGGGATGAGAAATGAGAAAAGCTGAAGAGGAGCTGCCTTTTGAAAGCTATTTGGTCCTGAGCCCCCATTAATTCAGCCCGCATTTAGCTTTCTCTGTGAAGTGCTTTGGTAACAATGGATTCATCAAGCAGTCTGCACGATTTGAATTTAACTCCAGGAAGAGAGACGGGGATGGGAAAGTGTTGGGGGGGGGTCTGAGTGGTGGAAGAGATTCAAGGAAAGAAAGGGACTGGCCAAATGTGTGGAGCTTCTATATTGTGTTGAGGGCCATTCATCGTGAATAGATGCTCATGGGAAGGGTGGAGTGTCAACTTTTATTGTCACAAAGATGAGTTATTGTTTATTCACCAGGACAGACACAAAAGGAGTCAGGGAGGATAACGGCGCCTTTGTGTGTGTATGTGCGCACACAAAGTGTGTTAGTTTGCAAGTTATGCAACAGAGTGCATAAGTATATTCATGCGTGTGTATGTGGGCAGAATCAAACAAGTGGAAGGAAAATGCAGCGTGATCACATTGAGATTTTAATATCTTAATAATTCCGTACAATTTATTCCCTGGAAAATCCTGTTTAAATGTCATCCCAGGACGTTTCTCTGTGTTCATGTGCAGAGTAGGCTACTATTCAGCATTTTCAAGAGGCCACACATTTTTGACATACCCCATTCCCCACATAATTGACTAGCCACTCCTCTCTCCTCCCCTCCTCTTCATCCTTCCATTATTCCTGACCGCCCCCCACCCCCTTTGCTCTACTCCCTCTGCTGGGATTATTTACCATTTACACTTACAGTATGCTTCTGCATCATCTGTCACTTCTGTCGCCTGCTCATCTCCCTCCCTCCCATTTTGCTTGTCAAACACCGAAGGTCATTGCGAGCCATAAAATAACAGCAGACAAAAGTTCTCTCTTTTTTCCTCGTTTCCCTAATCTATTGTCTCCCACATCCCTACTTTTCCTGCTCCCATACTTATCTACTAAATTTGAAACCAAGCGCGGGACAATGGGGGCCAAATGAGCACCATAATCTCCTCTTTTCCTCCCATCTCCTGCTGACCACCACAAGCTGAGATAACAGCACTCAGCTAATACGGTGACCAATAAACAACACAGTAAACACTCGGCAGAGTTGTCCATATTAACACTCAGAACCTCTATAAAGTCACTCAGTTTATCACCTCTGTAGTGCCACCGTTTAAGTTGGAGGTACGCAAGGCTCATTGTCTACGGTTTTTGCTTCCACAGAAAAATACCCAGATTTTCTCATATAAATAGAAGAGTTCACACTGATTTTCACCCATGTTTTATGTTCCCACACATTCAAAAAGTTGCTGCGGTCCCGCAGCAAGATGACTCTGATCACTGCTGTTTACGGTAAATGAGATCCTTTTGTGAAGAGATAGCTCAGAGAATGTTTCGGTAATAGAAAGTGAAGAGACAAATGGGGATAAAATGCAAATGAGTTGCTGATTATGCACCAGAGTCCCTCTAAGTCATGGAAGGATTATGAGATGATGGTCCCCTGGGTATTTATGCGTAAAAATCCCCCTCTCCTAACATTGGTGGCCAAGTGACCACACAGTGGTACATTCTTTTATTTCTTCTTGCAGAATCAAAGCATCCATGGTGTCACTACAGAGCAGAGGACCTAGTGTAACCATCCTACATAAATCCTGAGGGGACAAACACACACTAACCCTTTGAAGGTGTCACAATGGTTTCTTCTTTTGGTAACTTCAAAGAGAATATTTGGGCTTTTTCTTCAGTTTGTCAGAGAGAGGTTTGGCTTTTTCACTCTGTAATGTGAAATCTTAATATCACTTCATACACAGGCTCTGGCTTATATGGGTCCCCTGGCCTATTGGGCCCCTGCCACTGTACACAGTATATGTTTTTTTCAAATTACATTTTAGATAATTTGTTCATACTTTAGATTACATAATTAACAACCTATAAATTCCAAGATGTCTGCAGAGGAGAGAGAGGGAGAGGAAGAGTATACAGTAAGGAGAAAGTATAAAATAAAACAGTGCTTGGCTGTGGCCTGGTGCTGTGAAAGAAATAACACACTACAGGACCAGTTTACTTACTGGTTTATACATCAATTGGATAAACACATTCTGAATACATACACACACACACACACACACACACACATACAGTATATACATGCACGCAGATATGCATGCACACACCACCTCCACCACCCACAACAACATCAATAGAGCTTCTGTCCATTAATCAAAGCTGATTTGACAGTCAGGCCAACCTCCTGTTTATTCTCATCATTGGGCCTTGTTACGTCAGCCTATCATCACTCTTTGTTGACCCTTACACACACACACACACACACACACACACACACACACACACACACACACACACACACACACACACACACACACACACACACACACACACACACACACACACACACACACACACACACACACACACACACACACACACACACACACACTTCTCTGTGACACAAACACACACATTTCTCTGTGACACAAACAGAATTCAGAAAACCCCAGAGACAGTCAGTGCATGAAAAGGCTCTCCTCCAAATGGCTCATGTATTCAGCCCAGTCCCCCAGTGGATCTGCCCTATATTGACAGAGCTGAATGGTGAAGGCTCTTGTCAAAGTATGAGACAGAATGGCGTGACACAGTTCTCACACTACCTCAATGACAGCAAATAATACAACACCCCGTCCTTCTGCTGAAAAGGGAAATTTCCCCCAATTGTGCCTACAATGTCATTGTGTATGAGGCCAATGTGAAGCAACATTAAACTCCCTAAAGGTGAATAAACAGGCTTTGTTTTGAGGGAATGAAGCAATGTCTGAAATATGGATGCAGTATGAAAATATAATCAATGTGGATAACACGGTGAAAGTGAAAAAAAGCAGAAACAGTGAGGTGTTATTCTTACCAAAAGCTTTAATCTAACTTGTCAACCTTGAGATCCATAAACAATGTGTGTGTGTGTGTGTGTGTGTGTGTGTGTGTGTGTGTGTGTGTGTGTGTGTGTGTGTGTGTGTGTGATATAAATAAGAATAAAAGTCTGTTTTGCTTCCCTTACTTATTGATGAAAGAGTAATTCATCTACACTTATTTCATGAGAAAGGTTTACATTGGTTCTGGGTAAGGTATTGTAAAAGGTAAAATGTATTTGTGTAGGACCTTAATATAGCGAGCGTCAAAAGTGCCTCACAAGTCAATAAAGCAAAACAAATGACAAAGACAGACTTCACACAGTAAAATACAGTCATCGGTAAAAGGCCTCTTTGTACAAACAGGTGCTCAGACGCACTCAGTCTGATCAACCTAAAGGCAATAGGAAGGCTACTGAGGGCCAACAGCACAGGCTCACTCTTCTTCTGATCCTGACAGACAAATGGCCAGTTAACCTCGTCTAGTATGTCAGTTGAGGAGTCAAAAATTCACAAACACAGGCAGGGGTTTGATTGCAGATAGACCATAGACCTAACAGGCTTTAAACAGAATCTTGGAATTAGGATTGCATTTCACCAGCATTCAGTGACACAAAAATCAAGAATAGAGGTGATATGTACCTTGCGGCTGATTCTACATAAAAAGTCTTGCTGTGGCATTCTGAACCAGCTGTAATTTCGGCAGTGCTGACAGCCAAGAGAGACCGAGGCATGTATAATCAATTCTAGTAGTTGTTTTGAAGCACAATAGGCTGTAATTTGGAAATATTTCTTGGATGGAAAAAGCAGAAGTGGGACAGGAGTGACTAGATGTGCTGTTAAAAGTTAAAAGTTATACTAATCACATATAGCATCAACATTTCTACAACATTATTTTGAATTAATCAATAGTTCATTTCAGCACTACCTTAAATGATAATACTTTTTTCAGTTAAGCTGAAAGGAGTTATTGGCCATCCAATCCTTATCAGCAGCTACACAGTCCTGTACCACAACGTCTCATCTGCATATCATCCATGTAAAAACTGTAGACAGGTGGCTGAAATTGTCACACATTTCTTTGGCTGAACAAATAAAGCAACGCCTCTTATAAAAACATAAAAGTAACCTGTGGACTACTTGACAACTGGTGGAGCTTTGGAGTGATGTCTTTTTGAGTGGGTCCTCATTTTGTTTGTATCTGTTCCTCTACTAGACAGACATGTACACATACTGCCAACAGTTTCACTCTGTTTCACAGTTGGGTGGCATTAATACGCACAGAAACTTATATTTCTTAGCGCCAACAGTGGGTGCAAACAACAAGCTAGCTAATGTATGCAAATTATGCTGGTTTCAAAATATTGCAAAAATCTATTATGAAAAAGAAACTTAGTTTAAGTTTGTTACTGCAGACCTGATGAGGATACACAAAATACATTGTGGTAAGAAGCACTAAACCTAACACACCGGTATACTGTTTAAACGTGTTTTCATGGTAGTACGGGCCAAAAAAGTGCCCAAAAAATCAATAAATACATTAATACTAAACTCAGGTATTATCACTTTCACTATTTAATGTTGCCTGACCAATCAAGATGAGTTCAATAACCCTGTCTTAATTGAAAGTGTTATTGAAATAAAATTGCCAGGGAGGAGGACATTTTTCCCGTTTCAGTTTTTCCCTCCTTCCTCGTTTGCAGCTGATGGCCAGAGTGAACCGGAGGGGAGCGGCCAGGCTGTGAGATGGGAGGGAAGGACAGTGGGTGGGGAAGAAAGGTGGTGCTGCGCTGATGGAACTTTTATGATGTCCTGTGTCACTGGAGCGTGAAGCTAGAAGAAGAGGGATAACGGCCAAGAGAAAGTGTGAGACTGTCAGCAGGGCCTCTGGAAGGACACGCTCCAGAGTGAGCACCTGGTGGGTTTGGAGAGCTTAACAGAGTGGGACAAAGACAGGGAGAGTGTCTCTAACTGTGTGTGAGTGCATTGTTCTTCTAGACTATACTCTTATTTTTAGACATGCAGAGTGAGAAACTTTTTTGCAAAATGATTTCTACCAAAGTTTCACTTGGGTTTTTTGGCTTAGGGTTAGAAGCACAAGGTTAGTTATATACAAAGTTATGCTTTAAGCCAAGAGGGAACGGAATTCCAATAAGTAATTCACTGCAGTTCTTGCTAAAACAGATGCTGAACATAAGGCAGGAGAGATCACAGATTAAAAAAAGAACATAAAATGTCCAAAAATCTCACAACAGCTTTTTGCATGAAATTGACTTTTCACACATTAAAATAAATAGATTCAAGCCACTAATTTGTGTATTTGGAAGAAATATAATCGTGCCTTAACATTCCTGACATTCAACATTGTCGACAGTTGTGTCTTGACAAAACAAGGGACTGCATGTCACAACTCACCCTGCATTTAAATCTTAGAGAAAGAGAAATGGTTAAGAGTGAAGAGATAGTTAACCTCTCCCACCCTCTGGAAAGGCTGCTGCCATTTTACTCTTGGATGAGAAAAGGAAATAAATAGAAATAAAATGTACATTTTTATATTCATGTAAATGAACCACTTAAGACATGATACTTTCTCATTTCCTTCTCAGTCAAGATAGTGGCCATTATTACAATGGTGACAAACTATCCAATCACCCTGTGCAGCAGTCCTTGACATTGCCGGCACATTATAAAATTCTGCATGTACAAAAGGAGCAAAAATCATGCCCTGTGACATCGGAAATGTGTCATTTCTGTCAAAACACATCTGTGTCAATCAATAATGCATTCGCAAACGAAGTTTCGGCAAGCAAGATCAGAAGAGAACATCATGTTACTAACCACGCTTCTATTTTTGTCTCTTTGAAAGTTATGAAGTTTCAGGCTTATATGATGGAGCTTACAGTTCCCTAAAAGGTAAAATGACAACAAAAAATAAGTTAATGTCTGTTTTTGTGCATTATGTGTTTGCAAGAAAGAAATTTGACACACAGTATGTCTATGGGTCAGTGAATATAGGTAATCAATGAGAGGTAAGGATGAGTTCACAGATATAGAGATATCATATTCTCCGATTTCATGTTTGCGTGTGTCTGTGCTTTTGATCTACCTGTATCTGAATCATTTATGTTTGTGTGTTCACCCATGTGTGCATGATGCAGTGTTTGGAGGTGCCTGAGTACATCTCTTGCTGTGTGCAATCTGGAGCCGATCTGTGGTTGTTGTATTTTTTTTCCCCTCATCCCTCCGTTGGCTCCTCTCAAATGGCAATTTGTAAAACACGGCCCTCTGTTAGCCCTCTCCCTTGCCTCACAGCCCTTCCCTGCACGACTGCTCCCCTCCCTCATCTGTCCTCCCTCTCTCCTCTTCGCATCACTCGTTTTACTTCCTTCCCTCACTTTCCCTCCTTTCCCATCTCTCTCCTCTCATTTCCATACCTCCTGCGCACTCCGCATCCTCGACCGTATCCCTCACTCTGCCTGTTTATCTCTGTCGTTCTGTCTCTCTCTCTCTCTCATTTGTCCTTCCTAGTCGATGTGATTTTTCTTCTTCATTATCGCTACTCTTTTTTTCTTTGTCGTTGCTGCTGCACCCTCATTACCTCACCCTTCTGAACTTATTTTATGATTTTTTTTTTTAGGGATCTCAATTGCTTCCTGCACATAATGTAATTAAGAGTTTGTTTCTCTGCATACAGTATTATATTGGTATGCACATAAAGATGCAGTCATTGTTGAATTTCCACTTTAAACTGCATACTTTATGAACTGCTGCTCTCTCTGGCTCTGTTCCCAAGAGGAAGTGGTTGGGAACAATAAAAGTTTTGCACTGCTTTCGCTGTCACTCAAAGTTAAAAGCAACGACCTGCAGAATGGTTGGTTGAGTTGTTGTCAGTGTAATACTTTGGCCTTATTTGAAGGGAACACTCAGAGAAAAAAAATGCTGCCTGCAATGTCGCTTTAAGAAAAAAAAACTATAATGAGGGAGTTGAACATGGCTACCAGTGTGCACACATGAGTTTCACATAACTTTACGGTACCTGACTTGCTTAATGGTGCCTTCAAAATTGAAAGAGGAATGGCTGAGGGATGCTAAGCGTAGAAAGAGAGACAATGGAGGATAACGAGTGATACATAAATGGAGGAGAGAAAGGATAACCTGAAGGACAGAGGAGAAGAGTGATGAACAGACGACACAGACAGCCTCTCAGCCTTGTCCACTTCACATTACTTTCCTCCTCTCCACTTGTCTTGTCTCATTTTCCACCAATAACATCAACTGTTTACCCTCGCCTTATTATTCAATTCACCTCTATTAAATCTGTTCCAGGATTCTCCAGTATTTTGCATTATTGGCCAGATGCAGTTCTCCGTCCTCAACTCCAAGATAAATAGTCTCTCACTCTTCATCTTCATTAACTGTCCATCCACCCCTCTTTTAAATCCCTCTCTCACCCCAATCCAACCATCCAGCCACATGCCTGAACACAAAAACCCACACAAATACACACACGTGCGCTTGTGTGTGTCACTGGGCATTTCCATGACAACGTCAACATGAAAACCGCCCCTCTCTACCCGAGGTTCCGCTAATTTGCATTTCATTTGCATGTTTCTCGAGCAACCGGCGGCATTTGACTTTGACAATGGCGGGGAAACTGGCATGACCCTGTCTATTTCTCTCCCTCTCAGTGTGTGTCTCTCTCTTGCTTTACCCTTTCACCCAGCATTTTTGTCATTTAACCTCTCAACTCAATCTCCGCTCATCACTCTTTTTCTCTTTTTCCTCTTTCTGTCAGTTGCCATAATAGTGTCAGTAAGAATGGCATTCCCTTTCCCTCTCTCCTCATCCTTCTTTAGCTGCTGTTTTGAAAACAAATCCCTTTCAGTTTGTCAAATTGCGCATTTACCTCCTCCTTCTCTGTTTTCTCTCATTTGTAAACATTTTTCTTCCATCATTTTCCATCCCTCTCTATTCCTAACACCCATCTGATAGAAGCTGCAACTGTAAGTCTTTCATTGCATCTCTGAATAACAGTCACACTTGCAGCCTATTTGCGATTGGACAAAGAGCTTTCCATCCATTTCCTTTTTGCAAGACAAACACAGCTGCTGCTAAACACTTGTGCACACACACATTTATTGACAGTCTATAACAAGAAACATACTGGCATGTGTGCACAAACAGACACATACATGCGCACATCCCTACTGAGAATTATCCAAAAGAAACACACACGCACACATCATACTCACGTCAGTAAACAGACACAGAAACGTGTATGTACAGACAACTAATGCTATTTACACTCCTGCACACCCACATTCAGAAAGACGTCCCCAAGTAGCTGTGAAATTAAACTTCTTTTTCAAATCCAACGTGTTGAAAAATCTCTTGAGTGGTTAACTAGACACAAAAGCACTTGCCTTTTTTCCGCCCTTATTTCTTTTATTTTTTTCCATCATGAGGATTTCCAATTAAACAAATTCTCCATAACTGAGATTACCATCACTAATTTGCTTCCTTCACTCCACAACAAATTACATGCCAGCATCAACAATATGGCAAAGTCACCTCCTATTCCTCATATTCTACAGAAGAAATGGCAAAGTTAAAATTATGTGAGGGTATGACAGAACATGGCTGTCGAACGACTCTGTCTGTTCACATCCGCTGAGGAGATTTTAACAGCCGTGCTCAGGATGCCTGCTGTAATTGGCTGTGCTGTTGAAGAGCAGAACTGTTCACAGGCTTCATTACTGGCAAGCCTACATGTGGCATGTCAACGAGGTAAAAATTAGACGCCATCACCAGTCACTACACAGTCTATATGTGTATATATTGTAAATGTGTTTTTCTGTCTCTATGAGAACCAAATGTGTGTGCGCGCACACAAAAGACAGAGTGTCACTCATTAGTATGAGTCACCAAATGTATGTGTGTGTTCATTAATGTGTGGGTGTGTGTACTAGCCTGCATTTCTGTGTTTGTGAGAGACAGAGAGAGGGACATTGTGTATGTAAAAGAAGAGAAAAAAATGCTCTCTGGTTCTCATTTGACATTTTAAATACCAGGCAGCGGAGGACAGAGGAAGTTTTATGAAAACAGACTAACTGTCCAGCAGAGATGACAGACATAGAGACAGTGAGAGACAGACAGGCAGACTGACAGAGAGAGACGGGGGCGAGAGTATTCAAAGAGAGAGACAGAGAGGGAGAAAACGCAGCGGGAGGGAAAAGTATTCAGAGAACGAGAGAGAGAGAGAGAACAGTATTCAGAGAGTCAGTGGGGAGAGGAAGGGCCTGTGCAGTTTCATTGATTTGAACTGGTAGGAGGGGAGAGAGGGTACAGGGGGAGGCACGGAGACAGAGCGGCTACTGTAGGAAAATGGCTTTATAATACAGTTAAAGAGCAGCATAGAAGACACAGAGTCTGACAGACAGACGGGTAAAAAGGGACAGCGTAGAAGTCAGAGAGAGGAAGAAACAGGCTGAACAGACGGAGAGCATTTCATTTTTACATTTGCATATATTGGACTTCTTAAGTTTTGCAATGCACATTCATATAAACAGCTGGAACTTTTATTAACATCTCCAACTGACAACTAACTCTGAATTAGCAATCTGTGGTCTTTCTAATACTTCCCTACCTCCTACTCACAATCTCTAACTAATGTTGTAATTGTCAACAGCCCAGTTAATGGTATAAACTCAGTCAATACACAGTCATTCACGATAAAGGTCAGTTAATATACCTGATATTAAAAGCAATGAGAAAACAGATGAAGAATCTAGCTGTGTATCATATTAGAGTTGTATCATTTGCAAAAACTTGTTTATTCAATCTCGATTTAGATGTATTGATAATGTGATTTGAAAGGAAAAAAAATGAGAAAGGAAGAAAATCTGAGAGATAAACATAGTGATGATTAAAAAAAAATATGGTTAGTAAAATTTTATATTTTTCGTATTTCTAATATATTCCAAGAAAAGACCAAAATCAGTAATGAATGCATCAAGTATTGTCAGTGTAGCTAAAGCCTGATATAGCTTATTCCTCTGTGGCATTGTTGTTGAAAAACTATTAAAAACACATCAATGAGGCATACTGGGTGACATGTTACTTCATTACCATGAGGAGAGGCTAGTTTATTTTGAGTCAATACCACATACAAGTTCATGCTGCTGTATAATCACACTAGGGGACCAAATATGTTTTAATCCTTGGCTGAAAATAGTCCCTAACAAATATACCATTTACTCTTGTTTGAATAATGTTGCTGAAAAATTCCCAGCATCTAGCTCTCTTAGGAAATTACAGACTTTTTAAAACACACAAAACTATATATTTGTGACCTGTTTTACAATTTCATGACTTCAAGAGAAAACAGATGAGGCAAATATAGCCTTAAAAATGTGCGTAATTTGTAAAGGTATGCTTTCTTTTTTCGTCTTTTTTTTAAGGTGTGCTTTCGTATTTGTTTAATCTAAATTGAGATATACTGGTAATGTGATTTGCACTAGTACCTTGGCAACGAGAGAAGGATTTGATCATGCCAATAAAGCATCTTGAATTGATTTGAACTGAGGTGAAACCGATAGGGAGAGTGGGAAGGAGGGAGTTAGAGAGAGAAAATGAGTCAAGAGAAAATGTGAGAGTGGTAAACATGGGGTTGATTTACATTGATTGTTTCATATACTTCATTGCCTTCACGATATTGTCTATTTCCCTGCTAATAAATGTAGTTCAATTTAGGATTATGTACTCATAGTATGTAGACTTGTAGACATGTAAAGAGTATTTAACAATACAAAGAATGAGTCAGGCAAACAGACAACCAAACAGAAAGACAAAGCTTTGAATCGAAGAGGAGAGCCGATAGCAAAGTGGAGAGAGAAACAGAGAAACAGAGACAGACAGAGAGATGAACAGATGAGCTCAGAGCACCAAGGAGTAAACAAGCCCAAGCTGCACTCTGCCATGACCTGCAGTGACCCTGTGACAATGTGACTAATGGCCTTGAAACATACAAGGACCAGGAGAGCAAAAACGGATGGAAGCATACAACACTTCACATAGACACTGTGCTGTATGTAAGAACAGTCCAGCTCCAAAAGAAAACAGAGAAAGAGATATAAGGAGAGTTAGTGTGGTGGAGATAAACGCATAGCTAGCAGGAGAAAAATGAGCAGGAATAGCTCTTTAACCCTCGTTTAGAGTAGTTTAAAGGTGGTACATGCATCATTTGAACAAGAAAGAAACAAAGAAACAAAGAAAAGCCTCTACCAGCTTCTAAAGTTTGTTTTACCTATAAACCATCAGGTCTGATTTTGCAAATCTGCTGCATTACTTTACTGCAAAAGGGGAACATGCTTTACAGCACAAAGAGGCGTCTGTTCTTCCAGTGCAAACCGAGATGAAGCTTTCAGCATGTGGCACTGTGGCAGACGGTGGATCACACTGTAGTGCTGTACTGTAGAACACATAATCCACTTGTGTTTTGTTAAACGGTTGTATCATAATCCTACATTCTATACTTTTTTTCTCATTACCAGATGTTGAGATGGGGAGAAAGGGAGGGGACAAAGGAAGATGTGACAACATCTGGAGATAAGGATGGAACAGAATATATATAACCTCACATATTGGAGCACTGATCCCTTAAGAGATTGAAATTTAATGTTTAATATTAACATTATAGTTAATAGTAACATTAGCTACAGTTACTCTGTTTCTTCACTTTGGGGGTCAGCTTGTTTACTGTCTGTCAGTCCAGGATGCAGTAGTTTGCCATAGGGGTTGAAAGTGGTGGGAGGCAGCTAGCCTCCACTAAAAGAGGAGGAATACAAGCAACTCTAAAGCATGCTTCTTTGCTGGCCACTGGCCTACATTCACTAAACACCTGGATTTTGTCTGAGTTGTAAGGTGTATAAACCTGCTGTATCACTGTGAAGACCGGACTTCTGGAGTGCTGCGTGCAGTCATTGTGGCTAAGCTGTTGATGGTCAATAAATACCTGCAAACCGTAGACTGGCTGCCGTGTGTAGTAATTTAATAAGTAATGTACCTCTGTTGTTAAGCAGTTAGTGGTGGCATTATATCATAAGGAGAGACACCAGGCAAAAGTGAAGAAACAATATGTGTTTCAGGGGCAGAAGGCAGGTAGTCAGGATAAAATTCATGGAAAGATGAGGGAAGGATTAAGATTAATAGAATGATTGATTGCCTGGGCCCCCAAAAAAACCTCAGAGGTAGCCTATTTTTCATCATCTTCATCTTTTCTCTCATTGAATTTCATTCCTCCTTCTGTCTTCTTCTCCTATCATTCAATCGCTGCATCACTTTGCCACTGGGCTTTCTTCCATCTCACTTTCTTGTTTGTCTGAGTTTGTCACTGTGTGTCTTTCTGCATCCTTTCCTGTCTCCCTGTATCTCCTTAAAAATCCTTTTCTATCTTTACACAGCTTTTCCTCTCTGTATCACTCTGTGTCTCTGCCCGTCTTTGTCACATTGTTGCTCCCTCTCCTTCTCACCATCGCTCAAATTATACAATATTGACGGTGTCAGTTAGGGATGTCTCACTCACCGCCCACACTCGCAAACAAACCATTAGCTAAGCGAGCATGCACTGATGCATGTTTATGCACGCACGCACGCACGCACAACAAGGTGATGTCTCGGACGACACGCTGTTTCACCCACCATCCACTGTGGTCTGTCACACTAACAAAGACACATGCAAACGGACGTGTCAAGACACTACATGTCAAAACATGCTTTTTCAACATGTTCAGACTGCTGGTTAAGCTCCTCCCACTCCACAACTTTCTCTCTTTATTTCTCTCACTCTTGCAGTTTCTTTCTCTCCCACTAGGCCATCCTCTCTCTTTCCCTTTGTCATCCCCCTTTACTCTTGGGAGGCAATTACTGTTTTCCCCTGGACTCAAACTAATTAGCTTAAAAACTCCCACAAATAAATAAAGCATTCTGTGTGTGTGTGTGTGTGTGTGTGTGTGTGTGTGTGTGTGTGTGTGTGTGTGTGTGCGCACCTATATGCTTGCGCTTGCGTGTAAACGAGTGGAAAATGAAGTTGAATACATAAATACTAATATGGCACAGATTCAGGCGAAGCTAAAGCCTGTTTGAGTGTGCCTCCTAAAAAATGGCACTGAAGCGCTGTGCATGCACATAAACACACATGCAGAGACACACTCTCATCGCTGCTCAGTATCAATATCAAAAGCGTGCTCACCAAAAGACATGCACATCTCTGACAGCTTAATTTTGATCAAATATGAAATGTGTACACACAGACACACATGGAGTAGCCTATATACGGTATCTGACAGCTCATTTTGCTCCAGTTGTAAGGACGGCGAAATACAAAGCCAGTCACGGCAGCCAGCTGTGTCACAGAGACATTTCTACATTTTTAATGATTCACTGATACAAATACTTTTCCCTTCCATCTACACTCAAGAAAAATAATAAAATAAACTGATTTAAAATGTAGATGCAAAAAGCTACACACAAAACCAGGTATGGGTTCATCTTTCCGACAAGAAGGCCAACTTATCACCCAGGGGGCCTTTCATACAAGCTGGCAAATCCAATGCATGTAAGTAGGTAATCACCCCACTTATCTTGGCTGAGGTATGAAAAATTCAGAAGCAAAAAATATAATAAAACGAGTGACTTTGAGACCTGACATACAGCATTGAGGGAAAACAAGATTTCCAGGGTTGTATTTCTCATGCAGTTTGAGCTTTTTGCAACATTCAGCCCACGCATAACAAGAACACATATCACATACACAATCACACTCACACAGTAATGCATGCAAGTAAGCACACCTATTTCTTGGAGCTTTTAAAGATGTGCTTTGAGAGACACAGAAATAATTCTTGATTCATTGATTCCTCCAGGGGAACACGGGGTTACTCTTAGTAATAGCACTGTCTTTCTGTAGCCAGAATGAACATCAACACACATATACACACAAAAACACGTGGCACCCTGGTGGCAGGGGGAGCGTGTCCCATTTTTTAATAACAAAAAAGCTCTGGGGAGCCGTGTGTGTTGATAGCTAAATGACACTTACAGGTTGATGTGCTGTGGATGTGGCAAGGAAAAATAACAGGCTGCCAGGCACAAGGGGAGGGAGGCCAGGCCTACATAGGGAATTCATGCAGCAATGAGAAGCTGATTAAAGTGCCTGGCAGAAAAACTGGCAGAGCTGCAGCTAGACACACTAGATCAGGGCTAGCCAGGGAGTCTCAGTTCGCAGAGTAACAATACTAATCCCTGCAGGCAAATATTGTGTCTTCACAGCCTGTGCTTCCACTGAGGGTCTAAAATATCATTTTAACTTCAACAGTTCTGGAAAAATTTGAATGATTAACTCATTTTAACACATGGGAAAGGTTTGTTTAAATACCTGGCTGTCCTCATCAAAATCTCACCATGCTGGTAAAACTCCAATACAACCTGCACACCTGAGGCAATTCCTACTCTTCTTGTAAATTAGCAGAAACATTTACAGGTGAAGCAATTATAAGCAGGAAAGCAATGACTTAATCTAGAGGTGGTACACTACAAGCACGAAAAAAAAAAGCTAATGTTCTTTATTTTGTTTGAAGGCTCTGATGATAGCGTCTGCATATATTTGTTACATACTATATGTAAAGCAGTACTGAATATAAAACGAGCATGAGCACATACGTTTAGACTGAAAAACACACATTACACTCACATACTTGGAAATGCCAACGTTTGCCACTCGCAGCAATGCAAAGGCTTTCTTGTTGTTAGCAGTGGTGGACTGCCTGAATTAATGACAGCCCTTACTAATGTCAGAGAAAATTAATACACTTCTATAAAATAAAACCTGAACCTGCAGAGCAGAAAAAAGCAGAGATGCTACTTCACACCACAAAGGCAATATATCTAATGAGTGAGGCAATTGTTTAGACTTCCTCTGGTAAATAAATAGATCACAGCAGACGAAATGTCATTAGGATCTGTCAGACTCAGCTCAGCAGATGACAGTGATTGATCAGGTTTAGACATGATACACATGCTTTCGCGTAATTATTGAAAGCAGCAAAAACAGAAAGCCTGATTTTTCTCAAGCCAGGACATGGTGAAGTAAATAGCTCAATCAGTCACAATCATCTGTGGATGTGTGCCAAATAATTAATTACAAATATGAGAGAAAGCAGCACCGTTAGTTAGCATGGAGTTTAAAGGTATCCCGTGGTTCATGACCACTAATGGTGCTGTAAAGCAATGCCTTAATGAGTGGAATTAATTAAATATTTTTATATTTTAACTTCCCAAATCTGCTAATCAGTTTTCCTGGAAAACCCCTAAATGGCATTATTTTCTGTCACAGCTTTTTAAACGTGTGAAGGTTCTGTAGCTCATATCAGCTCGGATACCCTGACTTGACATCACTACAGTAGTGCTCTCTGAGCCCAAAGCTACACAAAAAAAACCTCAAAGCACAATAGGTCCCATAGCTAATTCATTATGTTAGCTATTCAGTTTATGTTTGTGCCTATTAGTCTCACGTCATATGTTTGCACTGAGCAGCTGAAGGCTCGATAAAAGTCTCAAACAGTATACACTGTACTGTGTTGGGCATTGCAGCAGAGAAGGTTTATTGGTGCAAAGAGCCAAATGTGTCGCCTATAGCAAAGTAGGCGATGTGTACATGTACAGTATGTGTGCACGTATGCAGAAACTGTGTGTATGTGTTGTGACTGTGAAAAAGAGAGGAGTAGTGACTTTGCTCAGTGGTGACAATGTGTATTACTCACATCTGATTACAAGAGAGAGGGCGAAGTGGGAGTTAGAGAGATGGAGGAGGTGAAGTGAAGCAGGAAAGAGAGAATACAATGAAAGAATATAGAGAAAAGCAGTGTGTCTGTGTGTGTGTGTGTGTGTGTGTGTGTGTGTGTCCTCTACTGTCTTAGCTACAGGTAGTACATCATTAGAGACAGAAAGACAGAGGTCCTTACTTACTGCTGTGTTGTCACACATACACACACACACACACACACCATCTACCTGTTCCTTTTATCTTCACCCTTGTGAACACACACACACACACACACACACAGAGCTGTCGGTCCAAACAGGCTTTATTCCAGGGTGTAATTAGCCACATATCTGCCATTATGGATTTTTAATCTCTGTCAACATCACCATTATATTTAATGACATTACTTACTTTTATCTCACACACACACACACACACACACACACACACACACACACACACACACACACACACACACACACACACACACACACACACACACACACACACACACACACACACACACACACACACAGTCGCCCCTTAGACCCCTTTCAGTTCTCTACACTCCCACCCCCACCATATACATCTCCATGGAGACTGCCGCCTGGCAACAGCTGGAGGAGAGCCAGTTGCCGCGGCGACACCAACGCCCAGCATCCCCCACAGTAAGGAGCAGTGATGTCAGTGGTCAGGATGGGCAGACTATTATGGGCTGGCCAGATGATGACCGTTGTGAGAGTTAAACACTCTGCTTTATCGCTGCCATCTATCAGCCATCGCTCCTCTTCAGTGACAGATTCTCTCTGTTGTTCATCTTCATTAGAGGTGTTTCTGTGCTGTCTTTGTTCATCTCTCTTTTTCTACTTCTCATTCAGTCTGCCTCACTCTCTCTTTCTGTTTCTCTCCTTTAATCTTTCTGATATGTTGTCTCTCTTTTTTCTACTCATTTGCTTCTATGTCCTTTATTTCCCTTCTCTTAGTTTTGTAAAGTTCAAGAAGCTTTTATGGCCCATTAACATTATTCTTACATAAACATGCAAAACACAGTGCCTATATGCATCTCCAGTTAGATTAAAACAGACACTACCACATGTCTTGCATTATAAAATCAGCATTATGCTAACACATGCAAGAATGACAATGTTTACTTCTTCACAGGCTAGAAATTAGCTTCATACTGTAAATATGGATATAGCTGGTTTATTTCATGGAAAATAAGCAATGAAGGGTTTAGGCAGAAAACATCTGTGTACTCTGCTCCTTTACTCCTTTACAATAAAATGCTGTAGAAATACAGGCAAAGCTGTCGGCATTTTACAAAGTATTATTTTATCAGTATTATTAGCACAATGTACTTATGTACCAAAAGTACACATTATGTGGTGCCTTTTAGGTAGTTATGTTATGCATGATAATACTGCATTAGTGTTATTGCGCATTCACATATAAGCAGCATTTAATATTGCAGAGGTTGATCTAATTCTTATATGCTTGAGCACTTTAACCACAGCAATACATCATATTTTATTAGTTGATTACAATGTGTGTAATGCTTTGTCAGTGTTACAAAGCAACAAGTATAGCTGTTACATAAATGTAGTGGAATAAAAAGTATAATTACAGCTTTACTTTGAAATGTAGTGAACTATAGCATCAAATGTACTCAAATACTTCAGTAAAGTACCCCTCCCTGGATTGAGTCGGTGTGTATCGTTCAGTTCTGAAATGTTCACTTATTTTCAGTGATCTGCCACTCTACATGTTGTAAAGTGGCAGTTTAGTTGTAACAGAACTTCAGTACACTGAAAATGTAAATTAAGAGGTCCTTGCTCCAGACATTTTTTTCAACTAGAGCAAGAATTTTGCCTCAGGCACAGGTGACACGCAATCAGCTTCAAACTGGAGTCCTGACATCTTGTATCTCTGACCAATTATGTTAACCACTAACACCTCTCATGTAAAACCTGTCGAGGACATTTGTCATGCCAGTTGCAAAGCTTGTGATGACGTAGGCCTCTCATCACTGTTAGAAAAAGAAGTCAAAAGCACCAGTGATTTTCTGGGACCTCTGTTTTGGCTGATTCTGCTGTAGAAAGACGCATGAAATGCAAATGAACTTGTTTGATTCCTCCTACTCTGTATTCGCCTTTATTCTTGTCACCACCTGCACTGTCACCCATCTCTCTCCTGTGTTGGACAGCTGTCCTGCACTCTGCCTCAATGTTCCCATGCAAGCCTCCACTTTATCATGTCATCCACTCCTCCTCATCTCCCTCCCCACATTCATCCACTGCACATCCCTCGCTCCAATAATAATTGAGCTGCCAGACAAACCACATCTTATTCTCATGCACGCGCACGCACACACACACACACACACACACACACACACACACACACACACACACACACACACAACACACACACACACACACACACACACACACACACACACACACACACACACACACACACACACACAGGGCTAAGAAGATAAACCCAACTTGCAGAGGTAAATACTGCGGATAACAACAGAGCCACTCTGTGTCCTATAGTACACACAGCATGACATTCATGCCTTAACCTTATTATTAACCCTTCACTGTTACATGTCTCACCCTTCGCTTCACCTCAGCCTGATTTTGATCTTAACCTGAACATATGTTCCTATGACAAAGGATCTAAATATCAATAAAAGGTTCTCACACAGATACAAATACTCCACACATGCAACACACAAACACAGACAGTTCTCTTCTTTGTCATGGTTGGCCAGTGACCCCAGGAGAAAATGTGAGCAGGGAAGGCAAGTAGACAAAGAAGTAAAGCCCGAGGAGAGAAACAGGCGTGTGATGAGGGAGGCAACAAGGCAAGACAGAGTGGTCCTGCTTCAGTTAGCGCGCTAACGTGATCTGAAATGCTCCGCGCTCAAAACAGACTTAATTAACAGGGTCGCACAGTGCCTATAGCTAAGCTAATGCTAAATGTAATGAAGAAATGAATGCGGAGGCTAATGCTAGTGGAAGCACTGCAGACAGTAGTATCTAGTTACTGGGGTGGAAGAGATCAGTGCTAAATGGCTTGTGAATTAAGTAATTTGCTCTTGAGTAACTAATGTCCTTGTCTTGGTGCAGCAGTGGAGTCCTAGGAAAATACATACCAGCACACACTGTTGGTGTACATAAAGACAGAGTATATTTGCAAAAAGACTCTGAAACATCTCAAACAGACTTAAAGATCTCCTTCAAATTAAACATAAAATGAAGGGATTTAATATTTCTAGTAGATCGTGTTTCTGGCAGTGTGGGGAATTCTTTGAAACAGCATTTAGACCATTGAGTGGGGAAATAGAATACACAGAAAGCATAAATGAACCATTAAATTAAAAAATAAAATCTAACATCTAGTTAAATACTACGCTGGGGAAAGTTTTGACTCATTATCTCAGTATTTCTATAATCTTGGATACGGCCTTGTGTCCTTATTCAAAAAGGTCACCAGTTGTGCAATTGTGAAAATGTGTGGGAAATGTATGTTCAATAGCACTGAGTGGATATACGGTAAGGGTGCACCTCAACATGCGATATGCATGATAACGTATGTGTGTTTAATAACTTGGAGAGCTGATTTCAGCCCAGCCTGTTAGCCTCATCTCTGGGATTAAATGCCGACTTTGACTCCTGGCCTTCTCTGACACTTCTCTCATCCCATTTTCTCACTTGGTCTACCCCCTTCCCATCTAATCTGTCCCCCTCTCTCTGCCACCGGTCTTGTTTTTCCTTCCACTCCATTTGTTTTCTGTCCCTTTCTGTCAGTTCTCCCGTTTGTCTCCCTTCTTTCTTTCTCTCCATCTCTCTCTCTCTCTTCTGGCTGTATAGCCTGACACTTAATTAACTGAGAGGACTCCCCCCTCACCCACCACCACCACCTACCGCCACCCACCAACACCAACACACACATACCCTTTTTCTAGGCTGCTCCTGCTAATGGGATAGTCAGACGATTGATTGCTTCCCATCACCAACATTGGTTATATGTAGATAAGACCACAAACAATCAGGTACAAAAACACAAATACACACAAAAGCGCATAAACAAGCATGCTGCAGGCACATATTTGTCAAATTTGTCACAAGCATTGTACACAAACAGAGAAATCACACTGGCTCAAATTTGCCTTTTTCTTCTACAACTGTTTGTTTCTTTTGCTCTCAGATTACGTCCACACATAGGGCACAATCTGAAACTGCTGTTAACAGGTGAAATCAATTTACAGGTCCAGTGTGTAGGATTTAGTAGCTACAATAACAGCCCTATATGGAGCCAGTGTTTGGTTTGTTCATTCTGGGCTACTGTAGAAACCTTGCGGTTCAACATGTCAGACTCCATAGAAGTCAAACCGCAGCGTCTGTAGATATAAACAGCTCATTCAAAGGTAACAAAAACATAACGATTCTTATTTTCAGGTGATTATACAGAAATTAAAATATAGTAGCCAATAGATGTTACACGCTTGACTTTAATCCAACATTCAGGCTCACTTTATGCAGTGAGTGGCCACATGTGTGGAGGTGAGAAAGTAGCCAAGATTCGAACTTCTCTCTCTAGGACTCTTTTTTCATTTGTTACACAACTATTTCTGATGCTTTTCATGTGAACAACCGAGTCAAACACTTTGAGTGCCTTCCGGGAGAGACTGCAGAGTTATCCCCATATTTAAATTATATTACGTCCCTCCCCTCAGCCAGTCGTTCAAACGTTGTTCTGCTTGAGCATCACCCGACCCTTAGTCCGGATGTAGTTTAGCTCTGTCCTGCTCTGGCCTGCAGGTTGGCAACTGGGAGAGAACTTGATGGTTTGTGTGCTGTGAAGTCCCACAGAGAGCAAGTCAGAGGGACAGAGAGACCAGGGCAAACCCATCCATCTACTGTGGTCACACACACAGACACACACACACACACACACACACACACACACACACACACACACACACACACAAATGCTAGGCCTAAAGGAAGCACGCACACATACAACAGCACAACCAGTCATGGTATTCAAGCCTAATTAAAGTACGATTGACACTTAGATACATGGGTATGCTTAGCAGCTCTAGTGTATGTGTGTGCATATGTCTATGTGGGTGAGAGAGAGAGACAGTTAGAAAGAGAGAAAGAGCGGGGGTTTATGTGTATGCGTGTGTGTGTGTGTGTGTGTGTGTGTGTGTGTGTGCACTTAATCTTTTAGCCCGTTAATGTTTGAGTTGGATGAATACACATGGGGGAGCCAGCCTATGTGTGGGCAAGGCTTGAGGAGCTCATTACTGCATTTGTGTGAACCAAACTATCTCTAAAAGGATGTTTGACTCCTGTCTGGCTGGGATTTCTGTGTGTTTGTCTCAGTGTCTTCTGTGTGTGTCCCATTATTTATGAAATGGTAGGTGTGCATGTGCATTCTACAGTTGATGAATTGATTGGTTTTTTTGCACAAGATTTTATCTTAGTAGGAACTTTTTTTCTCTGTGTAAACTACTCTTCTACCAGCATGTGAATCTCTCAAAAGTTGTGTCTGAGTGTGTGTTCATTGTCATGATGATCAGTACGAAGTTAAACTTAAAGAACAGACACACAAGCACACACTGTCTGGCAGAAACAATTATTCAATTCAAGCCCCTCTCCTAATACTGCCTCGCTGTCTCTCTTTCTCCTCCTTTTCTCATCCGTCCTTTTCTCTGTCTCCTCTCCTACCGATACTTCGCTGTCATGACTGAGAGACTGACAGATGCACAAAGACAGAGAACCCCCTCTGCACATTACATAGACCACATGTAGACAGGCTCACAGACACATGACAACACACACACAGCACTGTACGCAACACAAATGCCAACACTGCCATACAAATATAATACATGCAGACACATTATGAACAATAAAAAGACCCAATGTACAGTTCAATGGGCACAAAGAGGGAAATAAAGACACACACAGATATGAAAACAGACACACATACAAAAACTCCCACACCTACATATACACATGCTATGTGCCCAGACTGAAGAAACAGGATGAATCCTGGTGGGTTGCCCAGTGTGTGGGCTGGTTGGAGCGTCAGAATGTAACAGCTTTATAAACTGACCAACATGACTCGCTAAGATGAACCAACTGCTGACAGACTGTGTGGTTTCACCAGCCCTCTCCCTGTCTGTGTGTGTCAGACTGCTAACAGCACACACACAAGAAATATAATGCAATCTAATGCAATAATTGCTACTACATTTGTGAGGGTTTTGGTAATGTGTACATTTCCATAATCTGCAAATACGATGCTCTACAGCTCAACAACACCAAAAAGTACCAAATGGCCTATAACCACAGTGGTCATTGCACTGGATTGCTTATATTTCAGTGTTTCCCCTTACATCACCAAAAGGTTTATTAAGGAATTTATTTAGACACATTTAATCATTTTTTGTTCGAAAATCTGTTTGATTTGATAAATTTGATTTCGTTTGTGAGTGAGGAAGAAAAAGATGAAGCCATGCATAGATGAAGTTGTTAGATGAAGACCTGCAGGGACCTCTTTCAGTTAGGGTAAACCTCGAAACATAGAGAGGGCAGAGAGGGCAGTGCTGCATCAGCTCTAATCACAGCTGCTCACAACAGCTCAGTGCTGTTTGTAAGGTCTCCAACTGTACACAATACCAGTAATCTTACGGGAGGAACTGTGTGTATTACATTGATTAGAAAACAAGTTGAACATGACTGCCCACAAACTCAATGTATCTGGTGTTGATGCTTCACTATGCTGTAAAAATATGCTGTACAGGTGTTCATGTGGCTGTGTCAATTCCATGTACATATCCACATTCCTCTTATCGTACCATAAGAAACTAAATCTACCTACAAGCAAGGAGAATTATGGTTACAGCTACCTGATATAACCTTTGGCGCAGTTTTGTTCTACTATGTTATTGGTTAGTGGTTAATGACAAAATGCCATGAAGAAATATGTTAAACTGATCAAAATGGTGTAAAGCGCTCAGGAGCTGGCAGCCAGATGTTAAATGATGACACTGATGATGCTTAAACTATACTTATTACTTAATCAGTCTGCCAAAACTGAGACATATGGTATAAAAAAAATATTACTTTATTAGTGCTGTGTTTATGAAGGATTTGCTTGTCTATGTGCTGTAAGTTATGGATTTTAAGTTCAGAATTGCAATACCTGGCCACCGATCCTAATATATGCAGTGAGCTTCCAAAGACATTACTGGCCCATGTTGTATTATGTAAGAATCTCATTTACTGTTGTACTTGAATCTGCCAGTAGTTATCGAGTAGCAAAGTAATTGATGAGGCAGTGCCGGGAGGATCCTTGAGGACATTGACAGCTACAGTTGAGCCCTGTGTTAAGCTGCATGCAAAATGCAACAACATATATTTTAGCACTTCTGCCATTACTGGCTGTTTAATTTTTGTTTTTATTGAACAAATTCAAACTGCAGAAATAAGAGGATAACATTCAGAAAAAAGGGCTAAGATGGCTTTTGTGAAGATATTTCACAGCTTCCCATGTGGAATCATTATAAACACATTTTCAAACTATTAACACCGTAATCTAACACACTAAGAGAGTAAGGCTAGGCAAGGGTATTTGTATAACACATTTCATACACAAAAGGTAATTCAAGGTGCAAATTTAAAGAATAGAAACCTTTTGTTGGTCAAAGTTGGCGTAAGTCTAATATCCTCTGGAAGTTTGTTCCAGCTCTGTGCTGCACAGTAACTAAATGCTGCTTCTCCATGCTCAGTGTGCACTCTGAGTGGGAACAGTTCATAGCCCTGCTGACCTCAGAGTCTGAGACCCTTTATATATGGTAAAAGACAAAGATGAATTTTGGTCCTAAGCCATTGAGAGAGAGGTACTTTATTCTTTGACACAATGGAAGCTGTGCAGAGAGTTTTAGGGGGGAAACCTGAGAAAAGACCATTACGGTAATCTAACCTGCTGGAAATGAAAGAATGGATTAGTTTCTCTACATCCTGCCTGAACATGAATCCTCTGATTCTTGTTATACTTTTAAAATGGTAAAATGTAGACTTTGTAACTGATTTGACTTGGCTGTAAAGTCCGATAACATCAATCAATTATTTATTTGATGCCATTACAGAGATAATCTATGGGACTGTAGTCGATTGGTGGCAGAACAAGGTCGTCTGCATAATCATGATAGCTCACTGTATTGTTTTTGTATATTCTAACGTAAGCACGTAAATATTAAATAGAAGAGGTCCAACGACAAAGCTAACACATCACGTTGGTCTGCTCAGAGCGGGTTCAGGTACAAGTTCAAGTATACTGAGTACGAGTTCTCTTTAAATTCTTCACAGGAAGTGGATAATGAAGGGTACACTTTTTCCTTTGAGACTATCTCAAGTTGGAGATAAGGTCAAATTGGCTTAGTCGACATAATGAGAGGTACCTTAGGTGCTCACACGCTCACACTGTCCACGCTGAGATTCTCAGTGTGTGACGACATCGAGTTGTATCTGTGAGCTACTCAGTGCTGCCTCCCCCCAGAGAAGCACAATGATATTGCAGTCACTTATTCTCACCAGGACACACACTCACACACACATGCAAGAAGAAAATGCACACAGGGGCCCACAAAAGCATATAACTCACTGCCTAAAACTCTCTCTCACGCACAGTGTTGAATCCACCTATATGCTTATTTTCCCATCTAGATAGAGTAACGCTACAGTAGCCTCCAATTCCATTTTCTGCACTGACTCTCGCCAAACCCCTCCTTTCTTCGCTGTCCTCGTCTCTCACTCTTTTCCACTTTCTCTCCCTTTCCTTCTCTCCCTTTCCTCCTCTGCCTCGGTATTCCCTCCGTCTCCTCCCATCTCGTGCCCACCTCTTTTTTCTTTTTCACTCTCAATCCCAGTCTGTTAACAGCTCCCTTGTTGCATCTACTCCCTATCTCATTCTCTCCTTCTCTTTCTGTATGGTCCAGCGGGGCTGCTGACTGTAACCACAGTACAGTAGGTTGCAATTAATCTTTCACATAATTCTTTCTAACCACAGACAGTGGACACATGTGCAGAGAGGGAGAGAAAGAGAGAGCTGAGGGAAGGGGGGTGTGGAAGGAAGCAGAAAGTCGAGATAGATGGCAAAACAAAAGGAGACACCAGAGAGAACAAGTTCTATTCTTACATTATAAATATGATGAATAAATAAACTTGCAGCCCATGTGCTTTCTAAATGTAAGCCCATTTATTTTATTCTCTTCCCATAATATTCAGAAACTCCAAGCAGAGCTTGATGAGAAGGAATGGAGGTGGTGCAGTCTCTGGCTGCCAAATCTGTTTCAACACGTCATAGTCTCAGAAGGGATAATTAATCAGAGATTGATGCATTAAACATGAAGTCCACATTTTTAATATACACTACGCCTCCATTTTGACATTCATTGTTTAATACAGTGGCAGCCAATATATTCTGTTGAGCTGTTGGTGAAATAAGACATTCAAAAATGCTTAAATTTGAAAAGCCATTTCCTGCAGTTGCGACAGGAGTGTACTGATTGACAATGGCTCAAGGTTTTAAAAAAATAAAAATTCTCTTCTGCTTTAGCTTTCTTTTTGGTACTGGTTAGTTAATTTTTTACAACACTGTGAGCAGTTCTTTGGAATCTTGTTCATGGATCATACAGTTGTTGAGATAAGATTTTCTCTGCTCATTAGGTAAGTACTCCAGACCTCGGTGAAGTGAACGAAAGAATTTTTACTGTTACATTCTACATTTCTCTGCATATCAGGTAAATGTCTACACAGTGAAGAAGCGTACTTTTATAGTAAGTGAGGCATTTAGCTTATGTTTTGGTTAACAGTGACACTTTACAGCATGGCTGTGTCTGTTAGTTAGTTCAGGGGTTACTTCTGTTTTCCGACTCATTTTAACCAATTTGACTCTAAACCAATGAGGGTTATGAGGTCACCGCCATTCACTCACAAAGAAATGGAAATCTGAACATCTACATCATCAATGATAACTGACCAAACTCCATCTGCTGGTGCAGATCATGCTACAGAACAGTCAGAAAATAATTTTCTTAACCTCATATTTACCTTTAGGATGTCCATACACCACCAATGCTGTTTTGATCACAAATAAAAAAATACTGAAAACTTTTTCAAGCAGTCAAATAAAAGTTATTGATAATGGTAATGTGCTTTTATATACAAGGTACTGTATGTTTGGGCTTGTGCAAGTTTACAAGAAATGTAATATCATTTTGATCAAGACTGGCAAAGATTTATTTTTTATTTTTTGCAAATTATATAACTAAATTCTGCTTATTGATCCGTTCTCTGGAACTCTTAACAAGTCAACACAACAAAAAAAAATGTCAATGCTATTTCATATCCATGTCATTCACAGAAACTGTGAACAGACCTATCAAACTGCAGCTTTGTGTCATGCTGAGCTGCATTAAATTGTGCATGACCATCTTCCCAACATTGCAGTGTCTTTTAATCACAATATTTAATTAGTGTTTATCCATTTAGACATATTGCCATTTAGAGTGTCTTGGCTTTCTGTTGCACGAGTGAAATATGCCCTAACAAGAAGTCATTTTCCATGCTTGGCAGTAAAGGAAGAGTAATTAACACTAATTTTGATTCATTTAATTTAATTGGAGAGGTAAACATACAGCCAAGAGTGGATCTTATAAAAGGCAACATGAGATGAAAGAAGAGAAAAGAAGAAAGGGAAGGACAGCAGGATGATGGTGAATGTTGAACCAGCTAACGAGTCAAGAGGGATGGAGGATGGGGAGAGAAACAGTGTGTTTGGTAACAAGAAAACCAGATATAAAACAAACAACAAAACGAGACAGAGAAAAACAGGGAACAAAGAAGAGTGGAAGAAAATGGGAGGGGGGAATGAAAAATCAAGAAAACAGATCAGCAAAGAAAAGAGTGCAAACAAAGAAATCAACTGTAGGGAACAGAGAGAAGAAGACAGGAACAGTGGAAGCGAGGACTGTGAGGAGAAGCAGGTGTAGATGAGGAGAGGGAGAGATGAGGGATTACAGAGAGATAGTGTGAGACACAGAGATGCTGCAAGAGGTCAGTCTTCGCTCTTATTGTCTGAAGAAGACAATCATGGCTCACAGTGAAGACTGTACGTGTGATGGTGTAATGTGTAAACATCTGTGTGTGTGTGTGTGTGTGTGTTTGTGTTAACAACTCCTTTCTCACTACAAAGAATAGTAGGCGTGAGGTTGTATGCAAGGGAAAGGCTAACAAACCATAACGCCAACAGGCAAGGAAGGGAACAATATGTTGTACATCAGCTGTAAATCAGAATAAGACATTTATATTTTAGGCATCTGATCAAGGCTCTTGTTCAGAGTAACTTACAGTGAGTACATCCACATTGCCAAAATTCAAAACATCCAAGTATAATCTGATGGAAGGAGGCCAACAGAGCGAGACAAACACATTGTTTGCTCTGGGTGCCACAAATTTGGATAAAATAGTCTAAATTTAAACTCAAGGATTTTTGTCTGGTGCAATAAAGTGAAAGACAAGTGAGTCAGTGTCAAGCAGAAATCTTTCCAGGCATCCATAAATTCCTCCCTCCAGTAAGTATTGTATACAGCAGACATTTTCAAACTGTGAGGAGTACCTCCCAAGGGGTGCGCAGGAGAGTAGGGGTTACAGAGGGAGAGACGTGAGGCAATATACTGTGTGAGATGAGAGGGACAGGTGCAGTAGGACATCGGGAAGTTAGTTATTGTAGTTTGGCCAGCTAATTTAGTCTGCAAACCAGCCTGTTCAGCATTGAAGCTGCAGCAGTGGCTGTGACACACAGCTTATGGAGCTAATTAAGGTACTTTCAAACACAAATCGCACTCCTTATCTGAGTCACAACTCAGTTAAATCTTAACACTTGGACATGATATACATTTTTGGATTCAATGCAATTTACACTTCCCGAATATTGTTATCTCAGATGTCCATCGCAAACAAACATCCATAAAGCTGCTTAGTAAAACACGAGGACAGAAGAATCATAAGATTTTTAAGTTTTCTTCATAATGAAAGTAATCCAGTGGTAGTTGTCTGAACATTCATGAATACATTGCAAACAGGAATGTAACAAGAGTGACAAGAACAAAGCTAGTGTGTCACAGTCGCTGCTCACGGGTGGATTACTGATCAGGCCAATGGGATACTGGCCACAGGAATCTAAGGGCTGAAGGGGCCCCTAAAGTACAAATTATACATTCCATGTCTGCATAGAAGTGACAGTATCACGTAAATGTAAATATAATGAATTTGCTGAATTTCCTGAAATTTCCTGTGACATTTAATGGTGACCACCTTGCCTGATATGAAAGGAGTACAATGCACAACTAAATAAAAACTCTAAGACTGAAGCTTAATTTCAAGTAGTTCCAATTAACCTGAAATTAAAAAATCAACTATCATCTTATCTTATCATCTAAATTTAGATTCATAATAGAAGTAAACTTTCACCCTACTTCCTATGTTAATGCTCAGTCAGGTGTGCAAAGGTCAGAGTCACACTGACCTCACAAAATATGGAAGAATAATTTTCTTGTATTCTTAGAGTGAGTATGAATTATAGAAAAGGTGGAAAAGGTCATATATATTTTTTAGCAGCAGAGCCAGAGACACAAGACGAAGACAGTGTCGGCAAAAGCATGTGGATTGATTAATTAAAGATCTTTATCTTTCATTCCACTGACAGAAAGAAAAAGAAAAGACCGTGCTCCAGAAAAAGAAAGACGATTGGATAAAGTGAGAGGAAGAGATGAGGGAAGCTGGGAGGTAATGCAATGGAGTAATAGAGAGGAAAAAAGATGGAGAGATGAAAGATAGATAGTGGGCAAAAAAAAGACAGTGACGGTGATGCGGAAGTGAGGAGGGCCGATGTGAGTGGAGAGAGGACTAAAGATGAGTGAAAAAGATGGGATGAAGGTTTGGAGTGGAGGGGGAGTCAGGGTGTGGAGAATTTTTTGCCTCTTTCCCATGATGGAGTGATGAGGTGGGAGGCAGAAAAGAAAACGGACACTGTAATTAATGGAGCAGACAGAAAAAGGAGGAAGGTGGGCTGAGAGCTTGCATTGCTAAAAAAAGAAGTGTACAAATCTTTCTCCTCTCTCAATGGAGTTTAAGACTGCCTACTCTATTTGGATTTTAAAATAAAACCACCTTATTCCAATTAAACAAACAAAAACTGCATGGTTGCTTGCATTTACATCATCATGTAACAAGCAGTTACAAATTATCCTCATTTGCACGGCACTTTAAGTGTTCACTGTAATTCTGTTTGCATTAAGGTAAGCTGGTGTTCCTATGCAGGTAAACAGCTCCATAGCCACAAACACCATATCATTACTACAATTATCCCCTTCATTACACTGTGATATTATTCCACTCTTTTGCTTTGTAGAGCGGTTGTATATTTCTCTCAGCCTATTTATATAAACACCTGTTAATGGCCGGCTCCTCGTTCTGGCTCACAATCCTCGGAGCTTTTATACACCGTTTAAAATTTTTGTAGGGTTTGTGTGATAGAAGCGACGCGCTAATTGTGATAAACAGGGCGTAATGTAGCCCAACACCTCCTTATGTCATTATCTAAGCCAAGCATTTGCACAACAATCTGGCTTAGATGACACAATAAAAAGGTAAGCCATGCTCGTTTTCACCATGCTGGTTTTCACGATTACAGATTTTTTTTCCCCCTCAACTCCTGCACAAACATGCAATTCCAATACTCACTAAACACTCAAACACTGCGAACATTTTTTTATCTGCTCTCAGCACTTTTACACATACCTGTGCCTCAGCCAACAGGATTGCAAAAAACATTTCTGAGCATCAACATCATGAATCTCTGTGCTGCTACTACTACTGGCTGACTTCGCTGACTCAGAAGTGCTCACTCTGCAGCTGAAAAAACACAACTGTACCAACAATCGATGTCCACACTGATGTTTAACCCGGCTGGCTTGAAAGAGCTCACCTATCAGCACAGAGATTTACAATAACTCTGCAAACTCTAGCATCATTTCTACAAGCATCTTATATTTTCTGAATTACTTGCAGCTACAGAATGTTCTCCGAAGCTGAGGTATGCGAATACATAGTTCTCCATCACCGCAAGCTCTCAGTAAGTTTTTTTTAATGAATGACTTTGTGAGATGGGTCCAGAGGTGCTACGAGGTACTTAGGATTCAGGTCAACATCACTTGACCCACGCAGGCAGGCTGGCTGAATAGCCCTAGTAATAAGACTGGAGGTTGAATGAGAAATATCATTATAAAGAAGTGACTGGCAGTCAGAGGGAGAGGTTTTGATACTAACAGTCTGAACTTGCTCTCCTCTCACTCTCCTGTCTTGCAGCTCCGCCTTCTAGATTCACACTCTCATCCACTACTGGCATCACTCCACTCACTTTCGTCATTTAATCTCACCCCTATTTTTCTCTTCCCCTCTTGATCTTGTGTCTTTGCTCCTCAGGTTATCTCATTTGCTTCTGTTTGTCAAAAGATTACTTGTTCACATGCCTCTTCATCTTTATCTTTTTCATCTTTTCATCTTCCTTTTCTCTTTCTGCCATTCATCAATCTCTTTTTCCCCTCACTTATATTATACTTTTCTCTCTCTCATCATTTCATTTTCTCCTCCTCTCTCTCAATCAACTTCTAGCCTTGAGCCATTTTTTCCCCATCTGCAACTGCACCGCTGACTCCCTCTCTCCTTTTTCCTTCTTCACTCCTTCACTGCTGGTGTTGACAGATGATGACATTAAACACTTAAATGATTCTCACAGGAAAATAAAAATCACTAGTAAATCAATAAAAAATGTGCAGATGCATCAGTCAGTCGAGGAACGCAAAACAGAAAAGAAAAGCAAAGGTGGTTATGGAAACTTGAAATGGAAAAGATAGAAATTGTATAATATCTATATAAGGCTGAATTGCATCATCAAATTTCTCCCTTCTTGAGTCACCCTTCTTTCCCTCTCTTTGTCTCCTCCTTCCCTCCCTCTATTCATATCCCTCCCTCCCTCCTTCCCTCCTTGCTATAAGGCAGGTGCCAGGTCTCATTAGAAAGTGTTGGCTGAGCTTCTTCACTGAGCTCACCTACCGTTTCTCTCTCTCTCTCTCTCTCTCCTCCTTGTTCTATCATAACCTGACCTCTCACCTGTCACAGTGTGAGATAACACTGCACACACACAAAACACGCACTACACTGCCCACAAGCCCTGATACCCATGTATAAAAATGTACACAGTGCTCCCAAACACACAAAAACCTACTCACAGTTCATCTAAAATCATTGCTTGAACCCTCAGGTTCAGATAAAACTCCACACAGCACAGCAGCATCACCTGCACACACACACACACACCTGCACACACACACACACACACACACACACACACACACACACACACACACACACCCGCACACACACACACCTGCACACACACACACACACACACACACACACACACACACACACACACACACACACACACACACACACACACACACACACACACACACACACACACACACACACACACACACACACACACTACATTGGACATGAACAGACCACTTGTCTAAGATCACATAAACACGTGCAATCCTCTCTGCGCACAAAATACACACAAAATCTTTCTGTACACCCTGTGACCACAGCTAATGTTCAACCCCTCAGGCTCAGACAGTGCACCACCAACAACCTCATTTGGAAAACTAGTCTCAGATTCAACGCTCCTGCCTCTCTCCTCACACACTCACTGTTGGCCACCTACTCAAACTGGAAACCTGCCAGCAGCAAGGTCAGTGTGGGTGTAACATGATTACACAGGCGCAACATAAACATACCATATCGGTCCATTACAGCCAGCCAACCCCTAACTTTCTATTTTTTTTTATTTTATTTTTATTTTTTCTTGTGAGCTCATTTTAGGTCCTGGGTTCCTTAAATGCATCCTTGTCAACTTCACTAAAGATTTTAAAGGTCACAGTAGGATTTGGACAGGATTTGTACACTCGCCTGTGGTTCTGAGACTATGAGATTGTCTCTCATGAGGTGCTGCCTGGTGAACGGAAGGTCGTTGGTTTGATTCCCCAGATCAGAGTTAGGATGGAGTGAGGCAAAAAAAGTTATAAGCACTAGCACTTCCTCACCCCAAGCAAAAACCTAAGCTAAAGCTAAGTTAAAAATATTTCACAATAAAAATATTTCAAATATAAATAGCTTACCAAGAGCTGGCATTGGGTTTGTGTAGCCAAGCCAAACAGTGAAAAAAAACCTAGGAGAGGGTTTTTTGCCAAAAAAGTATTGATTTATTTCATACACAAAAGGTGACAATATGTGAAAAAAACATGGATGGGAAGTGAACTTTTTAGTCATAAGACCATCATCAGCACAATTTACAAACCATGTATAAAGATAAAATAGGCCTGCAAACAAATGGCAAGGGAAGGACTTGAGAGGCAGAAAGTGTAAAAACATTTAGCCCCTTACCACCTCTCTTACAGCCTTTTGATGGACTGTGCTTGCAAGTATGATTTATTAGTTTTTTCAGAATGTAATTTTTATTTGTATCTCAGTTTGGCAGTGTTTTTCAGCTCCTTAATGTATTTTTATTATCATTTACTATGAAAACCCTGGTCTGTTGATAACATCGTGTGCTGAACAACTTCATAAGTCCTTTTTGATTTCTTAATTACTATCGTTCATGCATTCTTGATTTTTGACTATGCATAACATCTCTTCATTCCAGAAAACAGATTACAGTCTTTGAGTCTTGCGACTTTTGAAAAGAAAAATAAATGGGTAATTTTTCAAAGACCCTATTTCAGTGGCACAGTGAGTGAGATTTCTAGTGTATGATAATAACATCTGGAAAAAGACCCAAGGCATCAGTGTTAGACTTTTGAGACTTGGTTATAATGTGATGTGGTGCTGGTTAGGCAGATAGGCAGAGTTTGGGTCTACGAGCTTGTCTCAACCCGAGGACTGGGTGGCAGCTCTTTCATGCCGTCCTCTAACTGTCATCGTCATGCACCCACTCACGCGGAACCCAAATTATAACAGCATGAAGCCATGTGAACGCTTGGATTTGTGCTGCGTGTGTGAGAGAAACAGAGAATGAGCGAGAGAGAGTTATCAGTGTGTTCCTTTTTATGTGTGTGTCTGTGTCTACGTACGAGAGAGAGAGAAAAATGACGAAAGGTTAGGGCTAAACCACATCTCTAAATTTGGCATGAGCTCAGATCAAAGGGCTGAGATGGTGGAGAAGGAGAGAAAGAGGAGGGGAAACGATACCAGAGCAACAAAACTCCAGAGTCTCTGCTCCCGTCTCTATCTTTTCTGTGCTCAATTTTTTTTTCTCCTCTAAAATTCCTTGTTCCCTTCTTTTACGGTACTCCCACACAAGGCAAGATTTTGTAATGCATCCCTTTCTCTTGGTTTTGGCACCTCTGTACACACCAGTATGGAGTAGTTCACACATGAAAAGAGAAGCTTTGTGAAAACACTCTCCAGAGAAGGCAAATCTGAAAAAGCTAGAACATTCTTCTCTGGAAAGGACATAATTAAATGTGCACAGGGGTCTGACCAGTCTGCCTCATCTAAGCAGCCTGCCTGACACTCAGGTTCGCACAACATATTGCTTTTAGGTAGTGTGGTTATCAATAACATCTGTCCTGGCCTGAATAGACTTGCATTGATGTTTACATGTATCTTCAGAGAACAATAATTCCAGCCTACAGAGAAAGCTGCGCTTTTACAATGAATAGACTCACAAAAACGACCTGAAGACACGTTATCATATGTTAACAGTATTTTCTAATTTAGCTGGTGGCGTCGTCACAATTTGGCTCTTTCCTCCTTTTTCTCTGTCTTCCTCCCTCCATCGGCTGTCTTCCCTTCCAACCTTTCTGCCCCATCCCAATTCCCAAATGGTTATGTAATTTATCACGCTCCCGCCGACTCTCTGTTTCCCTCTTTTCTCTCTCTCGCTCTCCGTCTGACTCCCTCTCTACACGGGTGGAACAAATGGAGATCAGTTGGACTAATGCTGAGCTAGGCCCCTCGTTGCTCTGACAAAGCTACAGCATTACCCCTCTCATTTAACCAGCGCTCTGATCCACAGGCTTACACACACATACACACACACACACACACACACACACACACACACACACACACACTTGAAAGGGCACACTTTATCTCCATTTCTCTCTTGAGCACTCTTACACACACTTACACACACACTTACACACACACACACTTACACACACACACACACACACACACACACACACACACACACACACACACACACACACACTTACACACACACACACACTTACACACACACACACACACGATTTGCATGTATACACATGACCAGAGCTTTTCATGCATTCTTTTCTAGCACAAGTGACAAGTGGCTATACTTTCACCATGAAGGACAAGACTTGGCACAGCTGTGCGCACAGAGCTTGCACAATGATAGATTACCTCAGGTGCGCCTACTTCAGGTTTTGCCTCCAAATAAAGTGGTATAGATAATATAGTTCAACTTATTTTAAGGCTTGTTTACAACCTGTTTGATCATCTGGACGCTTATGTTTCTTCAGAGTCATCAGACTCTGTTGCAATGTACAAACATAATTTCTAGGAGACAGGGTTGCCGTTGTAGCAATGTTCCAGATCTCAGCAGTTAGTTTGTTGAGTACAGTGTTATCATAACTGCTAGAGACTACAAAAATGAGACCCAAGTTGTAACAAAGAGGAATTATCCTTTAAGAACATTCAGTGTGTCTGCACACACATAACAGGATTTACCCTCATTATCACCTCTAGCCCTGCTTTTCTTTGTTTTAACACCAAATCCTGTCCTTTTCTAACATGGTAGCTACAAGTGTGGAAAAAGGCACACACACATCCACACTCACACGCATACTCACACATTACAGCACAATAAAGCATTAGTAAGAGTCTTGTACTTCAATCAGCCAATTAACCTGGAGCAGAGCAGAACAAAACATTTGGCATTTGCCAATAGGGCAGCAACCTTCCAGTGATAATTACTCTTTGAGAGAGCACACACACACACACAAATATAAATAAACACACACACATACACACATACACACTCCCCGAAGCGTAGCATCCATCACGCGTCATGTTGGAGACAATGGCGGGTATACTTCCAGGGTAATCAATTATTTATCCTTGTCCACACATGAGCGATCTCGAAAGTCTGTGTCCACACATAAACACACACAAAGAGACACACACACACACACACACACACACACACACACACACACACACACACACACAAAGTGATTGTTGTCAAAGTTGACAACAGCATGCAGACAATATGAATGGTGTGATTCTGAGCAACGCCTAAGGGCACCAGAATACTTCATGAAATGGAAGGCCTACACACATTTTTGAATAAAGGCACGGTAACACACACACACACAAGCACATGAATAAGCCCAACATCATGTGTACAATTGAGACATTTTTCCTGGAGAGAGCGTCTCGGTTTTGAAATGTCAAGATAAAATGCCGTGACAGTGGTGGAAGAAAACATGAGAGAATGTTTGAAAGAGAGAGAAAAGAGAGAAGGAGAGGAAGGCCTGCAAAAGTCCATGTATATTTGATTGAGAAAGGAAATGCAGAGAGATGAAAAAGGAAAATAAGAAAAGAGAGAAAAGATGATGGAGAGTTACAGTAAATTGGCAAGGCCGCTTCTGAAAGCACGCTCTAGGGGAGAGGGAGGGAAATAGAGTGAAAGACAGAATAAGAGGCAGAAGCTAGGGAGTCGGAGAGGAGTGCAGCAGCTAGAATGGATTGTTAGCTGGTAAACGACTGTCACTTTCTTTAGGGAGATAAACAGATTTGACACCTCCGCATTCTTCCTCTCTCCTCTTGTCCCTTCTTTTCTCTGACTCGACACGGCCTGACAACCCTTCAAAAATAAAAAAATAAAAATCACTTTCTGACTCTCTGTTCCCTGCTGTTCTGTACCATCTCTCACTCCTCCGCTGTGGTTTCTTTCCTCTTTTCTCCTCTCAGATATGTGCGACAAACTCGCCCTTCCGGCAACAAAGCGGCATATAAGAAGAAGAAAAGGGAGAACTACATGAATAAAGACCCCATTTTCCATTTTCCACACGCTCTTTTTCTCTTCCCCACTTGCCAGTGCCTTGTGACAAGATTAGATGAGGAACGGAGGGGGGGAATAAAAAAAATCAAATGAAAGAGAGATTTCTTTCCCGACATCTGGAAGAGGTAGAAAGGGATAGAGAATAGAGAGGAGCAGGCGAGATGGAGAGTGTAAACGACACAAAGAGACGGATCAGAGAGGAGGTACGCGTGGAGAGTCGTAAAGGGGGAGTTCAGGAGAGATGAAGAACAGAGGACTTAAAGGAAGACATGCGTCGATGCAGAATGCTTGTGATCGGCTGTCACTTGGGATCTGTGGGCCGGGCACATATGCTCACCTGCCCCCACACACACACCCGTCCTCCTTGCTTGCAAAAAAAAACCCACTTAAACACTTAAACAAGCTTATATAAAGTGAGGTGTTAATCACTTTCATCATGACTGTCAGACTGCAGTGTTGAGGACTAGCGCTGACCAAAGAGACAAACACACCAAAATAGATATGAGGGAGTAAACAGAGGCTTGTTTTACCAGGATAAAAGATAGGAGGAAAAAAAGGGTGAGGGTAGGAGAAACAGACAGCAGGGGTGAAAAGATGGAACAGCAGCAATCATTCGAATAAATGAGAATGCAAGAAAAGATGGAATAAAGGAGGTCTGAATGCATTAGAGCGGTATGGTTTCTGTGCTCTTTCCCTGTGATAAAGGAAGTTGTTGGGCTGTGATAGTGAGGCCTCTGGAGGAAAAATGGGAAAATCTAAACAATGTGAAAATTAGGCCATGCAAACACTCACAGACACACAAGTACAAACACGTGCACATTTGCACAAACTCATGTTATAGGGGATCTCAAGAAGCACAAAGCAAGCCTCCACTTATCGGCAAGTATCTACACTCCCTGCAAACAGCCTCACAGACACACATTCACACTCCGGCTGTTTATGTAGGCAGTGGTAGGAATAAATAAAAGGCAAGCATCTAACAAATAAAATGAATTTTTAATCAATGGAGCAATTTGAATTAGCTCTGTCATTAAGTAAACAGGAACAAGGCAGAGTTTGAAATATTCATGTTGGTCCCTGAATTCATTTGGCTGTTAGGAGGTGTGGTCCCCAAGGGGCCCCATTCAGATCTAGGACAACACCAAGGGCATGATGATATATATATATATATAAAGTACGTATACTGTTATAATGGGGGGAAAGAGGGGGGGAAGGAAGCAAGACTGAGAAAAGAGAAAAAAGGAAGCAAAAAACCCAAACTGTTCTAATACACTCAGAGGGCTTTTTATAGATTTCTATGGAGAGGGGGTGGTTAGCAGGAAGATGAAGTGAAAGTATAGAGGAAGCCTGGAGAAACTGAAAAGAATGACAGGGAGAAGAGTGAGGGATTAAAAAGAGGAAAAGAGACTGAGGGGGAGAGGAGGGGGATTAAAAGACGACGAGAAACAAAGTTAGTTGAAAGGGAGGAGGAAGCGTAGACGAGGGATGGGCGAAGCAGAACACAGCAAGGAGCCAGCGAAAATCAAAGTAGCAGGTATGGGGGGTGAAAATGGGCAGAAAGAAAAGCCAGAGAGAGAGAGGTAATTCATAGTGAGATCAGAGGGAGTATGGATAACAGATAGAAAACAGAGGTGGGGAGGCGGCTTAATCTGTGGAGAATAGTAAAGGATTTACATGTACATCCCATGTTACGAAGACAAGCTGCACACCGGGAGGGAAAGGTAGATAAGGGAAGATTGAGAGATTATAATGTGAAGCAGAGGAGGGTAGAGAAAAAAAGAAGAAAATACAGAAGCATCAGTGAAATAGAAAGTGAAGGAAACCAATTGAAAAGAGAACAGAGATGAAAATAGAGGGAAGCAAGTGAGTGAGGAAAACCAGAAAGACTGAGGCAAAAACAGTAGGAAATAAATATATTAATCTCCTGTATTTTTCTTACAATGTGTGACAGACAGTGAGCATGGGAGTATGGCAGGAGAGAAGGAGAGAGGTAGAGGGGGATGGAAATGAAAAGAGCAAACGATTGAGAAAAGGAGGGAGTATGGGCGATTGCGTAATGACTTTAATGAAAGCACTGAATCCCCAAGGGACACTTTAGATATGACTCCTGGGGACTGACGATGGAAAAAAGACGAAGGGAGGGGGTAGGAAGAGGGAAGAAGGAGGAGGAGGTGGAGGAAGAAGGCCCGTCTTTCTGGGAATAGCAGAGAATAAGAAAAAAGCTGCAGATACAAAAAGCAGATATTGGGATGCATTTTTAGAATAACAAATTGAACGGTGCTGGAAATACAAGGTGGATGTGCGCGTGTTTATGAGTGTGTGTATCGGCGGGGATTGGCGAATACAACAAAACATGTTATAGAATTTTAATATGATGAAAGCTCCAGGGGGTTTGGCACTGTGTCTTACAAATACATCTTCCATCGCCTCAAGCATTTATGGAAGTGTATAAGGTATTCTATTTTGCTTCTGCTTTCATTTCTAAAAGGGGAAAAATACGTCTTTTTGTGTCCCCGTGTGTATTTGTGTGCATGCGTTTTGGGGATAGTGTGACACACAAAAGCACTGTGTCACCTTATTTCTAGTCTTACGACGGCTCTCCATTGATTGCTTCTCTAAACCTGACCTATCAGACCTCATTCTTAACCATTTTTAGTCTTAAACTGATGCTCACAGCTTTACATTATTTACATTTATTAATGTAAATAATTAATGTAAATGTAATTATTTACATTAAAATAATTCAAGAAGTAGAGTGAGTCGTCCATTGATCATAGGTTTGGTGGTTCAATCCCCAACTCCTCCTGTCCATATGTCCTGCTCAAGGACACTGAACTGCTATTACTCTTGCTCCTGAGGGTTAGGCCAACCTAAGGTAACCCTGTCTCAAAGTCTGGGCAAATAAAATCTATTCTATCTGCATGGCTGCTATACAGAGTGTAAATGTGTTTTTCATAATACAGATGAACCGACCCTTTAACTGAGTTTGGATCAAACTATCCTAACTTACCTGAGATGTCCTCGCTCCAAGGTCTAGAGCACAAAAGGGTAGACAGACACACACAGACACAGACAGAGACACAGACAGAGACAGACAGAGACACAGACAGACACAGACAGACACAGACACACAGACACACAGACACACAGACACACAGACACACACACACACAGACACACACACACACACACACACACACACACACACACACACACACACACACACACAACACCATCACACCACCAAACCCGCAACACAAACATGGTTTGAAATCCGGGGCGTCTCCCTCTATGTTTCTTCCTCCCCTTTTCCTCCCTCCCCTCCGCTGCCTGAGGGAACAAGGCAGACTGAGGCAGAAAGAGGAAGGCTGGAGGTTAGACGGGGGTTAATTTAGTCTTTTAAACAGGACAACCGATTGGATTACTGGCTCGGCAGACCAGGCAGCCACTCTTAGAATTAAAAAGGACACACCTCAAAAACATAGACAACCCGAATTAGACTCCCACCCAATCGCTATGCAGATCATGGAGCCAAGTGTTTGCGAGGCGCGTAGGGAGGCCAAACTGGGGTTGCTTTGTTTTATCCCCCCGTCCACCTTAAGCAAATACTAGGGATTTGTTTTTAAAGTGGATGGGATTGAGCCTCCCAAAAAGAACAAGGGAGATCACAAAAGAGGAAGGTTAAAAAAAAAAAAAATCACCCCCCCACTCTCCGAAAAACACGTCACAACGAGATGAAAGAGGAGTGGACGGGATGGAGGGAGTGATTGATTTTCATGCCGCTCTAAAGCGGATCCCTCTGGAGGCCTGGATAACGTGAGAGAGAGAGAGAGAGGGAAGGAGACAGCGAAAAGAGAAACTGAGAAACAGAGAGAAAAAGAGAATAAAGGAGATAATAAAGAACAAGATACTTTGGCCTACTCCAGTTTCCAGAGAGCCTTTTCACTCCTCCGATCTGTCTTCATTTAGTTTTTCTATTCTTCCTCTTTTGAATTACACAGGGCTGTCTTTATTTTGACTGGAACCCTAATGGAACCTGAACACTTGCTGAGAGAAAAAGAAGAGAGGGAAAATGGAGGAAAATGACTGACAAACATTTCAAAGTGGGATGAATGACTGCATGGATGTAGAGAAAGAGAAGGGGCATAGAGTGAGAGAAGAGGTGAGGTGAGTGAAGTGAAAAGTTGGTGGATGAAAAAAAAAAAAGCAGATCAGAGGGTCCAAAAATCACCACTGAGATTGGAAAGGAGGTGTGTGTGTGTGTAGGTGTTTGGCTGCCTATCACTCTGTCAGCGTGTGTGGTGGCGTTTTGTGAGTGTGTGTGTGTGTGTGTGTGCAAGAGCGGACAGCTACAGAGAGGAAGAGAGAGGTGGGGGGGCCAGACTGGGATAAAGGGCTTTGCAGCCATGAATGTCATACTAATAAAGCCCAGTCGGATATTGAAGTTCAGCCTGTGAGGTGAGCAACGACAGGAGGGAAGGAAGAATGGAAGAAGGAAAGATAAGAGAGGCTGAGAATATAAGAAAGCAGAGCGAGAAAGATGGAGGGAGCGGTACAAGAGAGAGAAAATGACATCGCTCAGGCTGACACATTCACACAGACGCTAAAACTTCCTCAGGAAAAGAAAGAACAGGCCGTTACAAAGGAGGTGAGAAAGTGAGATAGAGGGGTACGGAGGGATAAGGCAGGTGTGAGGAATGGCAAGGGGGTGAAGTGAGTAAGAGGAAAAGTAAAAGCACATGCTGAGGGAGTAGAGAAGAAAAGGATAAAAGGTGGGAAGAGAGGGGGATGACGGAAGCAAAAGAGAAATGGGAGCGAGGCAGAATGAATGTTTGTTGATATCCCATTTTCCACAGAGGAGATGAAAGAGAGAAAGAGGGAATTAGAAAAGAGTGGGCAGAGAAGAGGAATGAGCTGGTGATATGGAATAAGAGTGTGTGTGGGGGAGAAACAGAAAAAAAATGACCAAACGGGAGAACAAGTGAACAAGGGAATGGAAAGGCTAAGAAAGAAAGAAAAACATGGGGAGGGTTCTGCGGTGAAGCAGGATGTTTGTGACGTGGAGAGAGTTATCATTACTGCCATCTAAAAATAACATTGGCATTGGGCGGCTGTGGTCTGAGGAATGGGGAGAGAGCAGAGGAAGAGGTAATTACAGCAGGACTATTAGCATACACGCCGCCCTCATTAAATATTCACACAGGAAACTGGGGCCGAGGAGTAATGCTTCTGGGAAAGTGCCAGACGGACAGCCTGCCATCCAGCTCCGCAAACTATTTGGACATGCAGACAGCAACAAAGACAGGAAGAGGCTACCTATTCATCCATCCATCTATTCATCGACCAGACCTACATTCCAAGGATAGCAAACACACAGTCATAAAGGTGGACATGCGTTCAGCCATTACTGGGTACCTGCAAGAGTTAGGAAAGCTAAATGCAATGCAAGGCTTTTTTTAATGAAGCAATCAAGAGACACAGCAAGTCTATTTCCTTATAACTGAATTCAAAATTTAACTGTATATTAGCAATATAAACAAAAAGACATCAGGGAATTGTTAGGGGACATTACGTGCAATTGTTTTTAGTGATGCAGATACAATTAAAAAGATGTTTAGTAGTCCTTCTCTCTGTTACTCCTCCTGAATAAAGAAGCTGCATGGGGAAAAATTAGGTCTCTAAACTGTATTGAGGACATTTTCATTTAGACAATTTAAGACATTTTCAGGCTTTCAAGCACCCACAGATACTGTGATCCAGGCAGCCAACAAGCCATAAAGCCTATTAGCGAAGCAGACAGACACATAGCCAGACGGAGAGACAATCTAATGAACAGCAGGGAGACACAGGGCTCTGAGCCTGCTAACAGAACCTCATGTACTGTTTTACAGTACCAGTTTACCGAGGTGGTGTTGCTGCAGTGGACACAAGTGCACAACCACACATTCACATGTACATGCACTCATGCAAATAGATGAAAATAGAAACAAATTACATTGTTGCCACACACATGCATTAAAGAAAAAGACATTAATCCAAATAGACATTCTGACATAAAATTTCACTGACACTCAAAGCCATCTAAGCAAACCCAGACACTCACCCTTAGTGCGCCTAAACACTTAGTAAGTCTGTGATGTTAATCCTCACTGACATTTTGACACGAATGCAGAGCAATATAAATAAACATACGTCCACAACACATCTCCCACCCAACACAACACCTCTGGCACTGATATGAGCAGACAGTCTGACACAGAAACACACATTACACTTTCTCCTTGACACAAGTATCACACACACACACACAACCCCTGAAATACACAGAAAGGAACACACACTTGAAAAAAATGAGTTGCTTTCATGCATTCAGCCTTTACTGCATGTGTGAGAGCATAATGACATTTTGCGATTCACGTATTAATAGCAGTATTTACATGATTAATTAATCTGCCGATATGTTTGATTGATTGACTCATCATTTGTTCCATGAAATGTCAAAACACAGTGAAAAAAAAATCCATCAGAATTTGACGTGATATCTTCAAATATCTTTTCAAAACCCAAAAGGTAATCAGTTCAAATTATATATACGACACAGATAAGTTGCCAATCCTGCCATTTGAGAAGCTGAAACTTAAGAATGTCATTGCATTTTTCACTATTTTTGCTTGAAAAATGACTTAATTATAGATTGTTTTTGACTAATTGATTAATCAACTATTCATTTCAACTCTAGTCAATAGTTTCAGTAAATCAGGTAAACAATTTCTTTCAATGGCTCTCAAAACTGTAAATTAGTCACATTTATGTGTATAAAACATAACATTTCATTTGCATGTTAAAGCTGCAATATTCAATTGTTTTATGATGGACATACTGTAAACTATGACTCATCTGACTTGGCAGTTTTCCTCAGGTTTACAGTGTTTTTAGCGTCATTCACCTCATTGTTCTGGTCTGAAAGTCAGGAGCTTTACTGTTTTGGTCCATTCTCTCTGCTCTCATTAACCCCATCTCCAGATACAGCAGGCGGTTTCAGAAAAAAAAAAAGTTCTGATAAACCCATTGTACACAACCTACCCACCACCAAACAACAGACAGAAAAAGTGGTGTCTAGCATTCAGCCTTACCATTTATCAGCCGAATCATAAGTGCCACACATTTTCTGAGGCAGAGCTAAAACAGGATAAATATAGGACTTATATTTACCAGTTGGTCAGAGAAGTGACTCTAAATACAGTTTCTGCTGGAGGCAACAGTTTGATAGCCATAACAACTCAAAGTAACAAAAGGAGCGCACTTAGTAGAGTGCAGATCTCCACCAAAGGGGTGTACTACAAAGCAAGGTTTTCTTTGCATTAGCTAGCTCAACAAAACCTACAACCCCAATCAGAAAAAATAGGTATCACAACGGTAGTTTCAAGTTTCTTTGTTACCCGAGATTTTTCTCAAAAGCGTTTCTCTCAACAGGTGTTGTGTGCGTTCCCATAAAAGGGAGTTTTTGATACATTGTTTGACTCTGCTTGCGCACAAAATGGACCAATCGCGTGCTGTCTGTCTTAGTCAAGAGGAACAGGTCATTATAATAGAGAGCTATGAAAAATATTACAGCAAAAATCCACTATGTTACTGCAAATAAGGCAAGCGAGGATACTGGCAGAAAACTGCTAATCGTGTAAATATGTTAAGTTAGGTTAAGTTAATATATATATTTTACCACTGAATGCACCCTCAATGCCTCAATTTATTTCTAACTGACAGAGTTTAAACTTTAAACTCAATATAGCATATTTAAACATTATAATCAAGAATTGCATTTAGGTCTGACCCTGTACCAAAATGATACCCAGAAATCAGTTTCGTTTTTGGCTAAATTAATATGAAATTAATTGTATTGATTTAATATTGTTTGTAACAAATACTAATAGACTAATTAACTTTCTAATCAGTGTTCTATTAGCTGCAATATCAGCAGTGTAAATGGGGCATGGCAACAACTCCAAGCACAAAAACATCATCCAACGTGATATGTAGTTGATGTGCCTCCATTATACTTTTAGTGCATGGATGATGTCAAATTTAAAGAGTTAATATATGCTGAAGCAAATGGGGGAAAAAATGATTTTCTGCATCACCAACTGAATGCATGTCGGTTCCTCTACTGTAATTAAATGGCTTCTTTTGGTTACATTAACATACAGCTCAGCAAGGTTGGATAACGTATTCCCTCGGCTAAGAATCTAAGAAAAATTGTAAATCACCGCAACCACAAGGTCCTAGAGCATACAGTCATAAATGTACAAAAATAAAAATGTGTGTGTTTATATGATGTACTGCATATTTCCAGTAATAAGGATTTTGGCAGCTCTAGTGGTGGTGTATAATTGGTCATTATTGTGGAAGTTTTGGCAGTCTTAAATGTCATCCAACATTTTTCAAATACAACCAGTAGTGGCTGGTAAAATGTAATTTTCCTGCTTTTAGGCTGCTCAGATAGAGATACAGGAGACAACAACAGAGAGGCAGACACATGTTGTCAATAAGAGAGACAGGTTCACATACTAAATTACCCAGAGTCACACCTTGGCACACACTCACAGCCTGCTTCCCGAAACTAACAAGTACAAACATGACCTAGCCTTGTCCCTGAGAAAAATCACACTGGTGAGCTGGCATACAGTGAAACAGTTCGGTGCCAAACATGGACACCCACACACAGTGTACCTGCAGCACAGTGACACGAACATGCAAATAGAGGAAGCTGGGAAATAGAGCTGGATGTGGACGTGAGTAAGCAATTGCTGACAAAAGTTGAGATTGCAGGAGTGGGATCACAAGCAACACTGACACTCAGCTGCACATATGTTCAGTTCACACCCACCGACACAAACAGTGGTCACACACACCCAAACCGACAATGATCATTAACTGAGTCACATGCTAAACAAGTTTTTTATAATACTTCCTTTTGATATCTTTTTCAACCCTCAAGCACAATCTCTGACCTCTGAATGCTTTCACCGCACCCTTTCTGTCAGGGCCTGTTCACATGCAAGTGGTTTATTCATACTCTGCATCAGAACTCTATTTTTGAAGGTGTCAACAAAGCTGATTCACCTGGTGCCACTGAATAACTGCACTGAGACCACCTGAAAGTCTCAGTATTCATCCAAATGAGTAGCTGAGCTGCTATGAGAATCTGAAGCAACTGCAACAAATTACCACTTGTATAATAGATATATGAAGAGAAATGCTGGTATCGAATAGCAAATTCCTTAGTTGGTGAGGTCATCATAACAGAATGATCTATTAGAAAACTCATTCACATTTAGTTTTAGGAATTTGTTTGGGTTTTCTTAAAGGAAAAATGTAACAAATCAACGTATTATTGTTAATGGAAACCCAAGTGGCTATGTCCCATGAATTTTAGGGTTATAAGCCAACAATAAAAATAAAGGCACTTTCATTATCCATTTCTAAACAAAATTGGTGCTTGATTTTACCGCCATGGCCTTAAACTGCTGCCCTCCTATTTACTGTATTATGCATAGAATTTTAGACAGTTATTTTCTCTAGATATTCACTTGGAAAAAGAACGAAGATAAAGCACATGAAAGGACATGAAACAATTTTTTCCAAGTGCTCCTCTTAACATTTTAAAAAGAATAAATGTCTTTCTGTACACACACATTTCAATGAATAGACACAGACTCAAAATATGACTTATGCTCGCACACAACAGATCAAATCAATCAGGCTAAAGGGGGTCAGGTCCAACATCCTACTGCCATTTGAGTGCCACAATGCTGCTACAATTCCAAGTGTTCCCCATCCAGACAAAGACTGACAGTACAGCCACAGTCTCAAACATTGATTACGTAAATCTCCTTACATAAGAACTCTACAAGGATAAGTGTGCATTTGTGTGTTGCCTGAATCAGTGAATGTGTGTACATGCTTAAAAGTAACGTGTGCATGCATCAATTGTTTATCTATTGTATGTGTTTTTGCTGCATGTTTCGACATTTGTGCATGTCTGTGTTCATTATATCTGTAAATCCCCACTCACAGACAGCTGTGCCTCAAATATCGATCCAATAAACAACACAAGCAGAGGTGCTTAAACTGGAGGAGTGGCGAAGGTCAGTTGGACACATTTGGAAAATGTCGAACAGCAAACAACAAAAGAAGCTCCAAATTAATTTCCCTTCTTTCTAGTTCATAAAACCCCAGAGAAAGAAGAAAAAATGCAGTATGTTCTTTCAATCTATGAACAACAGTCTGGCTTGTTCCCCCAGTTCGTGCAGATGCACGCAGTGTCTGACTGATGGTTTGGAAGGACAATGTAATTGGGTTTTGGAAGCGCCTCTCTCCTGGGAAATGGCTCCATGTTTGCCTCTGTGATATTTGTGACACAGAAAGAGTCTCCTGTTGAAAAACCACTGACATTTGAGAGGAGAAAAACAACACATACTGTGTCAAACATAGTAATCAGCACTGTGGTAGATAAAAGATGGGTTAACTATGACATCCACTCAGAGATTATCACAAGAGTAGCATTTATTAATATAAAAGAATGAATATTTCTTTCCAGGGAAGGGTTCATTTCACATTTTATTTATGTAGAATTTACACTTTGATGCTACTTACTGTAATTTATGCTCATAGTTGTACGGATAAAACAGTTTGAGAAAAATCTGTGAAGAGAGCTGATCATTTTGGTACGCTTACTTGTAGTCGATACCTAAGGTTTGACATGTGTTTCAAACTTTTACCTTTTAAACACTAGAGCCAGGAACAGTCTTTCTCAGTGAAGCGGTTCCTTATATTCACATTCACATTCACAGTTACACACAGCCACACCAGGGAGCTCCCCAGTACAACTGCAGTCTTCTGGTATTGAACACCAAGCAGCTCCACTGAAGCCGCTGAGGGAATGTAACCTTGGTGATGATTTGTAAGAGGTCAGAACAGCATTTCCCTGTTTCTTCCAACCTAGATTTAACCTAAAGGTTAGACATAAACATAAATTGTAATTGTGAAATGAGGTACAATTAGTCAAAATAAACACCAATGGAAATCATACACTGGAAGAAGATTGATATCTTTGCATTCAGCTATCTGCTATTCATTAGATAAAGGGTTAACCACACTAGTGTAATGGCAAAATGCTGCAGTTATCATATCTAGTCATACAAAATGCAGGGTTGTTGCCTTTTTACGTTATTTTGATAAAGCTGTGGGGCGTTTCAACGGCCAGAGGTGTGGGCGGAAGAAGAGAGCCACGCAGGAGGAAAAAAAAAAACAGGGAGTGAAAGAGAGAGAGTGTGAGAAGCCCCCAGATATAGAAAGAAGTGGTTGTGTTTGCACGAGATAAGGCCAAGGAGCTAAATCACATAGTGAGCGAGGAGGTATGCTATTAAGCAGGACAAATATGCCTATTCAAACAGCAACTTTCACAGCCCAAATGAAAATACGTTAGGGCAAGAGACCAACGGAAGGAGGAGAGAGCAGGAGAGAGGGAGTGAGGGGGAGAGAAACAAGGGGGAGAAGACAGGGAAGGGTAAAAGGGGCAACGGAAGGAAGGAGCCCGAGATGGATTATGCCCAACAGAGAGAGAGCAAAGAGAGATAAAACAAGGAAGGCGCTATTTCATTTGTCTAATTATATTTATCTATCTCCCGCTCACAAACAAACAAAAGAGACAAATGGTGCTGACTGAATAAACTAGAGCTGAATGGGTACAAACAGGCACTCAAACACACAAGCACAAACACACATATTAACCAAAGGCATGCAACAACAAAACAAATCCAAGGGGAAGAAATACTGAGAGTGAGAAGAAAAATACAGGAACTGAGAAAAGTGGCGAAGAAATGAGAAAAGCTGAGAGTGGAGAAGATAGTAGGGCTAAGGGCACAAGCCAGATTGACACTGAAAAATTAATGCGCAATTGCAAAGAGGGATGCATGTGTGACTGCGATGGAAAGAGAATGTGTGAGTGACACAAGGACAGAGGAAGAGAATATTGGCCCCAACACTGACAGATTTAAGGTTATGGTCTATGCACTACTTCTAAACCACACACACACACACTCTCCCACTTGCTCTCCTCTCATTTCTTCTTCTCGGTCTGAGTTCCTTCTTCCTTTTCTTTCTTTCCATTTCCATCTCTCTCTCTCTCTCTCTCTCTCTCTCTCTCTCTCTCTCTCTCTCTCTCTCTCTCTCTCTGAGTGGTGATTTGGCTATTTGTCTTCTGTATGTCACACATACGTGCGCACACACACACACACGCGTGCGCACACACACACACACACACACACACCCTCCAACGACTGTTCATCTTCGTAGATCTGATTGTGTCAATTTGTCTCAGTGTCACGCCACTCTCCAATTTGCCATCTGCCTGACAGGATCTTATTGATTGGCCCGCACACTTGTCATTCTTCCAGTCTCTCACCCTCCTGTCCAATCTCCACATCTCCATATGAGAAGAGTTTTCAGACACCCCCTCCTTCCATCTCTGTATATCCCTGCCTCCATTCTTCCATTATCACACCTCCTCTAACACTTATATCTCTCCATCTCTCCATCTCTCCACCCTTCTCAACACCATTCCCACATCCCACTACACTGTTTCTCTCAATTCATTCCCTGGGCTTTATAGCACACACAAATCAGGGCTATGGGCTTTTATGCTGTGATCAGTAACCCAAATGGAAATGCAGGCATAATAGTGATTACCTGTCATAGCCTGGCTTAGCTTATAAGCAGTGGAGGAGCATCCATCGCCGACTTGAAACGGCAGACTAACAATTTTAACAGCCTCTGTAATTCAGGAGACGTTCCCGGCAGTCAGAAACTGTGTTGCACTCTTGCCCACAGAAAACTTTGGAGTCATTGAGAAGTTTAACTTCAAAAGATGAACACGCCAAAAGAAGAAAAATCAACTTGGAGGAAAACACAGGGGTTATTGAATTTTCTATTTTATTTATCTCGCTCCTTTTGACCCACCTATGCTGTTATTTTGTGAGATGCAGTTCTATTTTTTACATTTTGAGGTGTTTTTTTGTGTAATTGTGTCTGTGTGTTATTCAAAGTCTCCAAGGAAAACAGTGAATTTGGAACTCCATCAAATATCCTGCTGACAGACAATCTTGTCAATCTGCTGCTGCAATCCATCAATGTAAATGCAGCGTGTTCATTTTATTCTGGAGGAAAAAGCTTCCTTTTTCAATTGTTCATTTCAGGCAATGACTTTGATCTGGCAGCGAGTTTCCAGATAAGTCCTGTCTGAAACAATGTGCTCAGCAGGAAACCTATGTAATTTAGTTTATTCAGATAGACTGGTGTAAAGATTTTTCTTTCCAAATAGCAAATGTAATTTCCTGTTCTTTTATTTAAGCTAAAGGTAAGTTAACATACAATATCGTTTGTATCTTTGTTTTAACTTCTATCATTGAAGCACTGTGGTTATATGGAGAACGCACGGATGATGCAATGGTTCAGAGAGACTCTACCTGTAACAGAAAGTCCACAGGTTCAGGCCCCACAACATGAGGTGTCGATCAACTGCCATGTTTTTTACTGATGTGTTTCTCTGGCAAGAATCTGACTCACTCACTTTAATCTACTCATGGATAATGCATGAAAAATTTTGAAAAAGCTCTGTTCATAAAAAAAAAAAAAGAAATGTGATACGCTGATGTTTTTCCTTCCTTTTCGCTTTTACCAGTGTTGTTTAATTTGTGAAGATACTTTATTGAGTAAATAGCCACAGTAATTTCTTCTTGGTTAGGTTTTGTTGTCTTTTAGTTTTCTCTTACCCAGTTCAGCAGTGCTTTTGTCATTTGGCTTTTTTGGTCCATTACTTTTGAAGCGTGTTGTTTTATAAGCCCCTTTGCCTTTTATTATTTTCTTTTTCTATTAATGTTACCTCCACAATCCTTTTACCACTTTGTTCCCTGCGCTTTGTCATATTTATTTGCTGAAATAAATACCTTGCTGAAGCTGTTTCCAGGAATACTGTGTTTTACAAGCCAAAAAATCTCCTGCTATGATGCAAGCCCCACACCCTTTGACTCTGACTGCAGCTGTCATAAAGCACAATGTAACCACACAGAAGAGACATGCAGGAGAAGACATGTCATCATGATCAATCAGAGTCGGGTAAGACGTGCAGGAGAAAACTGATGTAGACCCACACGAGACTGTCATGGCAGTGGAGTCAGATGAGTGCAGGCTCTGTCTGCAGTCAGAGCTGCCTGGGGACTCTTCAGACCCAGACCGACGAACCAACCAACACTCTGCCTCCACACCAACCAAACGCTGTTTTCTCTGTCTATAGAGCAGTTCATCATTGTATCTGACAAACCCTCTTGTTTCCATTCTCCATATGTGAGAGGAGCAGGTCTCATATTGTACGTGCACTGTATTCATTTGTACTGAACTGTTTAAATGCAGGAGTAATTACCACTGGGCCAGTAGATAATGCTTGCAAACACACTTCCTGCACTAATGCACTTTTTTCCACCTCAGGTTATTACAAGATTGGTAACAAGGTTGTGTTTAACACAGGCTAGACCACCAATGTACATACTTTGAGCCATATTGCAAACATTCAGCAATGATATTGATTAAAGTACAAGGCTGGTGTAGGTGATGAATGAATGCACAATTAAATTATAACCTAGAAGGTCTGCATCAAAAAGAATTCAGAACTACAATATCTGGAAATTAGATCTGTTGGTGTGAAATAAACAAAAACTAATTGATAGAGTTCTATCTGCAGAAACTGCACTTCTCAAGTCAGTTTGGATTTTCAATTTATATAATCTAAAATCTGACATCCTCTTATTCTACACCTTCTCTATGTCTAATGGGTCAATAGGAGACGCCGCGGTTTTAAAGGTGGAATAAGTAAGACTTTTGCAGATCAATAAAAGAAAAAAAAAATGAAGTAAAAAAACTCCTTTTTCAAACAATCTTTTCTAGCTTATCCTTGGTTTGGGGGGCATACACTGATTTCTAAGAGGGAAAGACACAGCTGTGCATCTCTGCACCGATCCGTCAGCTGCATGTGGTGAACTACATTTGATTTGGAGAGTAGCGAGTGGAGATAATCACACATCCTTCTGTGAAATGGAGTGTTTATCAAAAAAAGCTTCAAATAATCACAAAGGTGTTGAGGTCAGTGTAGGGGGGCATTCATATGAAATGGGGGGGGGGTGGGAGGGAAATAAAAGATTAACTACATCATATAATCAATCACACTTGTTCCCTACAATTAATCAGCTCTTCTCCACTCCTCAAGTGCCTAATTTTCCCCTTCTAAATTCATTTCACATTGCTTGGTTGTGCATGAGCTGCTCTGCTTTTTGGTTCTCACAGATCAAGCCTTTTCATTATATTTCATGATCTGCTATATTGTGACACATCTCAGAAAAGTAAAAGCAATAACTAAGAATAGCCAAACATATAATGAATTGTTTTCTCCTTGCTGCAGCCACATCATATCCACCGCAATAACAGGGATATTAAGATCAAAGTCACCCTACAGAGTATGGATATATACACCTGGTATTGGTCAAAGTCAGTTAACTCAAGTACTTCTCAGTAGAGCGACTAAACCTGAGATAGCTGAGATCCAAATGCCTTTTTTTTTTTGCCATCAGTTGCTATTTATAAATCACATTTGCATGAATGTCCAGTAGCACCCTCATCCTATGCATAATGAATAGGCTCCCTCACTCTCACCTATAATAGCACCTTACCAGCAGCAGAAAGAAAGACTCTATGGACAATCTGGAGAGTGAAAAAGTCTTCCATTTCACCAAGAAATAACACCCACACCCCATGTGTAATAAAAATACTACAAACCTTCTATTGCTTAACTGTTAGGTTATCAATATTATAATGTAAGAATCGATAAAATCCTCCTCTCCTTTGAGACCCTTGAACGTTCCTGTTGTCAAATCTGCTAGTTCTTGTTCCTCACAAGACAAACAAGGACTTGGCTTGGATAAAATTGGCTTTGAGCTGTTTGCAGCAGATTTCATCTCACTGTTAGTGGAGGGAATGTTGCCCAAGGCAGGGCAGGTGATCAATATTATCAAGGTGTATCTTCCAATGGAATCAATCACATCTGACGGCTTTCCAATAGAAGAGCAGAAATGAAATGTGCCTGTCTCCTCTGAGGAAGTGATGAGAATCACAGTGGTCACTAATGTGGCTATGTGGGTTGCTTTTCAGGTCACCGGTCAGCCCAGGTTTTTAAAGTCAAAATTAAATTTTGAGAACTACTGATAATGGATATTGCTTTTATTTATTGTGTTTGCTCTATTTCTACTTTGTTGTGCACTTTTAGAGACTAAACAGTAATGGTGTTTTCATGAATTTCACTCTAACTCAAACTATGCAACGCAGTTTGATGTAACTCTACCCTCAGGCCAAATAATATTTCATATTTCATATGATAAAAAATAGGAATTCACTTGTGACCTGAAAAGGAACACCTAAGGGCTTTGAATTCTGTCTGTAATCAGCCCCAAGTTTTCTTACAGAACAAACATCATGCTTGCAGGCTTCTGATGAAACAACAGGCTTTCTAATTTGGCATTTAATGTGCCAGCAGGTGGCAAATGAGTCTCAAAGCCCAGGATGGCAGCTCCACCAGCATGGCCACCCACTCTAAAAGAGCGACCATCTTTGATGTAGGCAGCCAGAGGCCTTACCATTGACCTATTCTGTGTGTGGGGTGGCCAAGATTGGCTGGCTCTTGATGGGAGCTGTGTTTGATGACAGCAGAACCGCTAAATGGGTGCGGCTCCAAATTATGCCTTAACTACCTCTTTTATCATTACTCAACCATCCTTATCCCCCTCTTCTCACTTCCCACAGGGCTCTGCTGTGATGAGAAAAGAGCCTGGCCAACCGGGAAACTCAAGCAAGTCTTAATTCTGTATTTCTATGTGTGAGTGTGTGTGTGTATGTGTGTGTTTGAATGCTCACAGGTGTGCGTTGCGGACCGGGCTTCCGTTCATCACTGAGCTTGGCTCTTAGGAAACTGCTGGAAACATAGGTTGTCTCGGAGGACACTGATTGGCTCAGCAGGGGACGGTGAGCTTGAGGTAGATGAGGTGGAAATGAACTAAACCTGACCTGCCATGCAAGTACACACAGCCATACACACACCACTCGTGTTTTTTTCATAGACACAAGCAGTGACTCATACAGTTAAAAGCTCATTGGATATGCTTTGATACAACATTTCATTTACACTTGAATTAAATGCACACAGACCAACCTCATATACATAGATGTATCCCACAGCTTGATGACACCATATGATGGCTCATCGCTCTCTTGTTTGTATTCCCTCCGGTCTTGCTGTGTGTGTGTGTGTATGTTTGTATGTGATGTTCTTACATTCTTTTCTTAATTTTATACATCCCACCATGTATATGCACAGCAGGTTCACGTTTCTGTGCGAATTTCTGTATTTTAGTCGTTTCATGCACGCGTGTCTGAGAAATGTTTTATCTTTCCATGTCACACCGTGTATGTGCACATTTTTACGCATCTTTCTTTGGCTACAGATAGTAGTGAGCTTTGATGTTTATATGCATGGATATGAATTATATGAAATATGATTTCTACTTATGTTTGGCAGTGCTGTATGGTGTATTCTCTCCCTTGTGTGCGTGTTTATGCCTTTCTGAACCCCTCACAGGTTTGCCATGGTTATGACAGATTATTTTTAGCACCCTTTGGCTTTCCAAATACTGGGACATCATGTATATCACTTACATCACCAAGACTAAATTCCTGCCAGCACAAAATAAATCTGAGTACCTTGCCAGCACTATTGTAGCATACCTGCACAAAACACAACTGCACAATGTGTAATGAAACACATACATTGCTTTGACAGTGTGGTTATGGCACATTACACTTAAAGATTATTTTAGCCCTTTCCATAATACCTCAAGAGTAATGTAGAGCCAGTGTATGAGTTAAATATGTGATTTACTCTGCCTGTACTTTCATACTTTACGCAATCGTAGATCAGAATTTCACCGGTGTGAAAGTCTGAGGTTTTTTTTATACGCCTCCCCTCTGGTTACTCCAATAGCAGAAGTTGTTTTTTTTCTCCCCTCAGCAATGCAGGAAATCCCCGTGGCTATCTATCCGACACATAGACTGTAGAAAATAACAAACTTGTGAGGTTTCTTATGGGCATTGTTATCAGTCACGTTGCGTACCTGCTGAAATAGTTGGGGGATTTCCTACTATCTTCAATACAGTTTCAGTGGGGACAATAGAAAACACATGACATTTGCCCAGGTCATATTTTTGGGTCAGTACTCATTTCTAGGGGAAGGAGACACTGATTCTTGACACTGTGCAGCAGTCTGATCCATTTATGTTGACTAAATTTGAACATAAATCACTGTTCAGACAAAACATGTTACAACAATGCTGACTAAACTAAAATAAGTTTGTTATGTATCTTGTTAATAGTTTTATTGATAGAACCAAACACTGACAAATCGAGCACCAACTGTACTCGCCTTGTCTGTGTGACTGCACTGCATATTAAAGTCTTCTAGTGTAATGCTAACCTATACATTCTATTTGGGTAGAGGTACCAGGTTTGAATCATGGCATGAGCATCCTTCAGTATTAACATGCTTGCCTGGCCAACTTTGTATCAAGTGTGACAGTAACCGATAATTCATGCTGAGCCCTGCATGGCACAGCAAGCTGATTCAGGGCTATCTCCATGCTGTTTGCTACCACTGTGTAATGTCTATTATTACACTCACCCTGCCATCCAGCGACATCAATTATGTCAATAAGACGCTTCCTCTGCCAATATTTCACATACATTATGGAGTGTTGACACGTCAGTTTTCACCCTATTGTGACTGCAGTGAGGAGGTGCACTGCTCACCGCATACAGAGGAAATAAAGCTACAACATGAACCTCATGCAGATCATTAAAGTGAGCATAAGGATCAGTGTTGCTGACTGCACATCCTGTAGTGTCAATTTCAATTGTATTGTGATAACAAGCATTATTTCCCCACAAAAAGCAGATATTTGCAATATAAGGCCACTAACTGAAGATAACCTACTGAATGTCTATTTTCGTAGGAGAAGCAAATCATGAATATGATAATATAATAGTTGGCACCAAAGAGAACTTTTCAAAATGAAAAGAACTTTAGCTTAATGTGGGCGTGAACCAGAGTGAGAGGTTTCTTAAAGGCATATTGCCACTATGTATTTAACATCTCCTACCTATTTGGTCTATAAAATTATAATTTACCCCAGCCTATCTTTTACCCTATATTTTCAGAAACCTAAAAGATATTAACTATTGGATTAGACTAAGAAAAACAGTAAATGTTCACATTTTATAAGTTGGAACTGGTGCATTTTCAATATTTTTGCAAAAGAATTAAGGTAATCAATTATTAAAATTGTCAGCAATTAATTTTCTGTATATCAAATAATTGCTTAATAAACTAAACTCTCCTTTTGCAGAACATGTTGTGGGTACATGGTATGGATTGTGGGTAACTTGAAATTACTGGAATACATTTTTAAACTAAAGATCAAGTAACTTTCCCCAACACTGGTCAGTGAGCCACTGGTTGGCTGAATACTAAGTGAGTCTACTTGAATAATATATGATTAGTCTGTAATTGAAACAAACTTCTGTTAACAACACCATTCCTCCTCTAAGTTTGTGTCTGTTCTGTGGCTAAAAACTAGCCTAACAGAGGTGGCTTTAATTGGTTTGTGCTTCGGTCTGCAACTGTGAAGTGGGTAAGACAATACAAATCTGCCTATAGTGGAAAGATCATCAGCAAGGGAGCGGATCCCATGAGTGGAGAAGATAAACCACCCATGCTCTCTGTCGCTATCAATCTGAATGGCCACCAGCCTTTCACAGCCTATCATCCCTCTTAAACTACTGGTCACACTGAAGCGGGGAAAAAAAGAGGAGTGATAAAGTGGACAGAGGTGGAGTTGAGGTGAAGGTGAAGAGTCAGCTGATGTGAAAGAAAAGGTCAGGGGAGCGGAAAGAAATAAATAGGGATGACATGAAAGACGTAGGTAGTAAACCAAAAGGAAGACCAATTCAAATCAATGTCAGGCCCAGGAAACCTACAAAAAAGAATGAAAAAGAGGAATAGAACCATGGTATGGAGGCAGGGTTGAAAAATGATGGGGGGAGAGAATTATATGCGTCCTGCGGGCTTAGAAAGGCAGAGAAGAGAGACGCCGTCAGGCAGTGAAGGAGAGAGCAATTAGATTTATCTGCTCATTAACAGAAGGGATAATTGACTACAAGAGTCTGCAGTGATACACTAGGAGACAGGGGGAGAAGGAGAAAATGAGCCAGGAAGAAAAATGAGAGCAGGTGGAAGGAGAAAAGACAGGAGGCAGGCAGGGAGGGATTGGAAAGAAAAGGGAACAAGGCAGGGGAAATAAACAAGTGAAAAGTTAAAAATGAAAAGAAAGGGGAGAAAGGAGAGAGAAGGATGGAGGGGGAGAAAATCAGCCCACAGAGAACAGTGAGAAAAAAAGGATTAGTGAGTGGAGAGGGAGAGTAGGAGGGGGAGGCAGGAGGACTAAATGAGGATAAATGTACAGTGTAGTGTTTGCGCAGGAGTGTGTGCATGTGTGTGTGTGCCTGCACTTGAACCAATTTCTTATATTTCTGTTTTTTTGGCGTCACATCCACATAAGTGTGCATAGGCTTAGGATTGTGTGACGTCACAGAATACGTGTAAATGTCACATGAGACCGGTTTTACAGGACTGGTAGGAAGTACTTAGGTTTCGTGGAACAGCCTGAGTCACTGAGCACTTCGGGCACACATGCACACACAAGCGTATGAGCATTGTAAATCAGTGCCGACCAAAGCCACATCATTGTCCACCTGCTGATACGTACCCATTTTCAACAACAGTTGCAATCAAATCCTGACAAACTGCTCATAAACGCCTGCAGATTGGCATGTATGTCATTATCCCTTTGTGTTCGCCAATCAGTCACTGACACAGGCGTGTATTAGTTACTGAAGTTAGAACTGTGACTGATGACGGATAACACCTTCATTACTCTTTCCTGAAGTAAAAGCATTTATCCACATACAATAAAGTATTGACAGACTGAAGAGAAATCTCAAAGCTTTTACTTCTGTTTGATCAACTGGCCATATTTTATTAGGGTAGTTCAATCACGCAGTCTTGTCTTCTGAGAAATGTGCTCATATACTTATTTTCAACCAAATGTTGTTTTGAATGAGGTGTAATCGCCTGCATGGCATAGTTTTCTAGTCCAGGAAGTGTGACGTACTTCTACAACACAAAGATAGGGAGAAGGTCAGGTTGGGTGGTTGGGTGTACAACCTATCTGGTTAAGATTACTAAAACACTTGGTTAAATAAAGCCAACTTGTTCCTCTGTCAGTTCCACTTTGGTCCAGGCTGAAATATCTAATATGGAATGGACTGCCATGACATTGTGCACAGACATTCATGTCACACAGGATGAAATGTATTAACTTTGGTGATCTCTTAACTTTTCATCTAGCGCCATCATCAGGTCCTCTATCTCTAAAACTAACAGCATTTCAACCAACCTCAGCTACATTTGGTGCCATGCCATTGTTCTGAAAGTCCAAAAAATGCTCCATTGGATTGAAAGCATGTTTGTCCGACAGCCCATTATTCCAAAAACATGGGAATTGCTCCAAAGGCCCGTTGTGTTGAAAATACACACTCTGGTATCCAACCAACTCATTTTAAGTAATGGTGTGTTAACCTAACCAAGTAGTTTTGATGCCTTTAAACGAACCAAACCAGGACCATTTCACAAAGTTAACCACATATTTATTATTGTTACCATGACGACGGAGGTCACCTGACCAAGGCCACCTAACTTCTTTCATTCGTGCAAATAAAGAAAAACAGGTCATGGAGCAGTAGGCTTTGGTCCGTTTTGGTCCAATGGAAAATTTTTTCAGACTCAGTTTTTGTTCTAGCTAACTACTCTTTTCTCTTGTTCAATATTCCACAAAAACAACAATCGTCTTCTAACCTTAAAGCTACGGTAGGTAAAGTTGGACAAACTAGCAAGAGACAGCGAGATTTTGAAAGTATCCGACCCGAAAACCCGCCCCCTCCCTTCAGGTCTCCCTCCAAAGCCACTCCCCCAACACATGAACACGCAATGCCTGAGGACGAGACCACAAGAGAGGGTTGGGGGAGCACAGGGCATTGTTGTTATGACTAACCGTATCCAACTACCCCTTGTCTCATTCATACATAGTTCTGTATAGTTCAGGGAAAACATCAAATTCCCCCCAACACAAACCAAACCAGATAATCACCTGTTCCTTAGTTCTCGCCATTGTTGAAAACCCACACCTATGTTGACTCTCATTTGACCTGCTGCTACTGCTGCTTTCTTTGCACTGCTAAACAAAGCAAGTAAACTATAGGTAAAGGTGGAATTATACATTTTGCCTCACCTTTCTATGCCATTCTTGTGCGATGAATAATGAATTATGTTAGGCCTACATACCTACATATCTACATGTCCATCTATTTATTCATATTCAACCATCTATCAATTTATTTGTCTGTCTTAGAACACACCCTCCAAGATCTATGGCAGCCCTCAGCCACCCATGTTCTAGTTAAAGCTCTGTGAGATTTAGGATTTAAGAAACAAAAGCTTAGAACATTTGACTCCCTGAAGCAGCAGCCTGACTCTGAGCCAAACACGCAAGTGCTTCTGGGATGGCTAGACACAAGTCAACATGTGACGTACCATTAATGCAACATCACGGCTTTGATCCTACAATGGTGGGCCCAATCTACAAAGAAGGAGGTAGAGACAGGGAGAGAAAGGGAGAGGAAAAAAATCCACCCTTCGTCACCTCCTTCATCGCCCGTTATTTTTTTCTGATGATGACTCAATGAATCTCCAAGTAAAGCAGCCATTGCCCTCAGTTTCATCATGTATACAGCAAAGATGAGAAAGAAATAAAACACAGTGGGGAAGGTAAGAGTAGGCGAAGAAAACTTGTCTCTTCGCCACTTCTCAACTTGCATAATTTAATTTTCAGTTCTGCCCCCCCACCCTGTTGTTTTACCCACCCGCTCTCTTTTTCTTAGGTCTCCTCATCCGCGGGCGCTAAAATTATGTTGAATCGCTTTCTAGTCCAGTGTTCGTATGTTCATTTATTATAAATTAGAAAATGCAATGGAGTTGCATCATTCTACTGCAGACAGAATGTGTTATGATGTGTGTTACATGAATTGGATTTATTCCACTAATGCAATTATGCATACTGGTAATGAAGTGTTATTTATGGAGTTTTCATTATGAGAATATTCCAGTGTTTAATGAAATACATTTGTATTACATTTATGTTCACGCTTGCACACATAAATGCCGTTAAAAAGTCTCATACAGTCTAGCAGCTTCTATGTTTTGTTTTTTTAAAAAGGTCATTTACAGAAATATTTGAGTTTTTGCTGATTTTATTAAATCTTTTTAGTGTCTTTTTAATGCAATGTTGTTCCCTCCTATTCATATCCAAACAACCCAGCAAAACAACTCAGGACACATCTTATTTAGTCTGCACAGACAATCCATCACTGAACATGAGGCCATCAATCATGCTTTGCAGAGCTGTATAAAATATGAGGTTTTAAACTGAAATAAATTTCACTCACTGTTTCTTATTAATGTGAGCATTCATGTGAATTTTTAAAAAACTGCAAACATCTACTTTCTCGTTTCTCTTTTTGATTCTGCGTTTGATGTATTTCCCACTTCTTCCAGCACTGCTGCAGTTTAAGGATTTTACGAGAAGTGTGATTGTGGAAGTGGAAGCGACGTTTAGCTTCCAACAGTTGGCCTGCTCTCAGCCTATAAGACTGTGAAACTGCCTGACAACGCAACTCTCCATCCAAACACAGACGCACGGCACAGACGTGCATGCACAAACACATACATGCACACACTAGTATACCTCCATGCTTTTCCTGGAAGAGGAAATGGCTTTTCTCCATTTGGAGAGCCACAAACAAGAGGTGCTGCCGGCCCATTTCAGATAGCAGTCCTCTTAAAGAGCCCCTCTGTCTATGAATATGGAGATGAGGATTTAGGAGAGAGGGAGTGGAGGAAAGAGGGGGGAAAAAATCAAGGGAGGGAGAGATCAGAGAGTGAAAAAGAGGGAGCAGGAGAGAGATTCTGTGTCTCTGAGGTGCTTTTCCTGCCTGCCCTGTGGCCCTTGGCTGGATTTATGCACTGGATTTAGAAGAGTGTGTATGTTTGTGTGTGTGCTTGTGGTGCAAATAAGAGGGTCTATGTAGACACAGAGCCAGAGGCGACAGGTCAGAGAGTAATCACACGCTGACATGCTTATAGTCATAGGACACGGAAACACTCACACACCTTATTTAGCTCCTCTTCCCTCATCTATTTTCTTTTCTTTCTCTTCCGATCTTCTCCACGCCATTAAACACATCTGAAATCATACACTCCATGTACACCTGTGGATCAGCTGAGTGCACGGTGCTGCACTTCTCTACCTGGCTCCTTCTCATCCTTCTGTTCATCTTTCCCTTCATTCACTGCCGAGCCAGCATCCGTTGCACCTTAGATAAGCCTATATGGTTTGCCTTCCCGCCTGCCTTCATTTATATGCAGCTCTCCAGCAAAACAAACAGTCGTCCGTGTACAGCAGATAGCATCTCAGTATCACCATCCAGCAGCCGCTACACACCACATGAATTATGTATTGGTAGAAGTGTGAGGCAGAGGTCAGACAGGATCGACAAAGGGCAATCCCTTGGGCCCTGTTAGATGATTGATGACAGCGAATGTAACAGTTCATTTTCGTCATTATCATTGTTAGTGCTGTGGTAATTATAGAAACACTTACAGAGCAACTTTCAATACGTGAGAGAAAACAACCTCGATATCAACAAAATTATATTACATGAAATACATTGTCATCATCACAGGTGCCCACATCACAACAATGTAAATCCTAAAAGCATACATTTAAAAAAAAGGTAAGCTAACATAACTTGATCCTCCAAAAAAGTCATTCTCATGAATCAAACCTAACTAAAAAATGAATGGTTGAAGTAACACAGTTGTTTTGAGTGCACGTACTGGTGATATAATTCCAGTTTGCTCCATTGACTCATTTTCTTTAAGTTGACTTTACTTTACTTTACTACAAAATGTAAGCCTCAAAGCCATTTTATCACACTTTAGCTGTTTTACAGGTAATGTAATAATTTGTTTTAGTGGAAGAAAATTTAGTAAATTCAATTTAAGTATTAACATTTGTAAAGAGAAGATGCATGTAAGTTAGTTTTACATTATTCAGATAAATTCTGTTAACACATTTTAAATACGTTTGGAGAAATTAGGCGTATCAGTGTAATATACAATTAACTTAATTTACCTTTCCTTAACAATAAATTAGTTACTTGTACTCAAATCAAATATTTTTGTTATGCCTCATGACTTGAGTTCATAAATGGAAACTGTAAAGGGCACATCGGTTTCCTCAAACAGTTTCAGCTGAACTAACTCATCAGGTTTTACAGTGAATCGCCATAACTGGAGTAACTGAACTTAATTCCAGAATTAAGCCAAAGTGAAAGTAGGAATCATTGCATTGTGGGCGAAGAGTTTAAGGTGCAAACCATGAAATGCAACGTTCCCGGTTTGAATCCGTCTGAGGAATTTTTGCATTGTTGTCGTTCCCCGTATCTCTCTGCTGTCAACTCCCTTCTCTTCGGTCTACCTCACAAATACCTCCATAAACTTCAACTGGTTCAGAACTCTGCAGCTCGAATAATCACCAGAACCCCCTCCATCCACCACATCACCCCTGTTCTACAGCAACTCCACTGGCTCCCGGTAAAACTCCGCATTGACTTCAAAATCCTCCTGTTTACGTTCAAGGCCATCCACAACCTTTCCCCTCCTTATCTGTCCGAACTCCTCCACATCGCCAACCCTTCCCGTTCCCTCAGATCTGCCTCCTCTGTCCACCTCTCTGTCCCTCCCGCCCGCCTCGTCACCATGGGGAGCAGGGCTTTCAGTCGCTCTGCCCCCCAACTCTGGAACTCACTCCCACCGGACCTGAGGAACCTGGACTCTCTCACCAAATCAAATAAAACACCTATCAGACCACCCCACAACCATCACATTATCTTCTTATCTGTTCTTATTTCTTGCTGTTTTTTTTTTTTTTTTTTGTGTTGTACGGTGTCCTCGAGTGCCCAGAGAGGCGCCTCTAATAATTTAATGTATTATTATTATTATTATTAATAAAGGCATATAATAACCAAAAAATACTTGAAAAACCTTCTTTGTGTTACTATCCCTACAATTCAGCTCAGCGAGGAAAAACTGTCTGGGGAAAGACAAAGAAGGAATTTTGTACTAAAAAGACTAACATTGGAAGATAAGCACTTGATTTTTCTATCTCTGACTGCTGAAGCCTCATATTAGGTTTAGTTGAACTTTGGAAGCCATTTTTGCACAGAAATAGGATTCTGGATTGTGTCCGTCTTCTTTTACATTGTAATAGAAAGTATTAGGAAGCAATCCTTTCAGAACCTCCTGGACAGGAGGAATTATTAAAGTGACTAATAACTCTATTCCAATGTATATATGGGCAAGGGAGTGATGTAATAACATAGACATAACTCTTTTCTGTGTTTTATAGGATTAAAAATTAATTCTATCTTAGTTTGAACAAGAACAATTAAAATCTGATTTGTCATTTGATTTGTCACCTTGGCATCCCGAAAATTGTGATGGGATATTTTTCACAGTTTCCTTAGATTTTATAGTCGAAACCATTAAACGAAAGAATAATGCACAGATTAATCTATCAATCCATAGTAATAATAATTTTGTCGCCCGATATAAAATCACTTCTATTTATATAATTATTTTTGGTAGGAGAAAAATGTCTTCACTGCATATAAGCTGTGAAAGTTCTTTAACCACGTTTCCTTCCTTGCTTTAGTGCAGGTGAAAAAACAGCTTGGACTACTGCTCCGTTTGTACTGCCTTTAAATTTAGCTTACAATAATTAGCGGAGCGGGAGGCTCAGGGACTCCAATTCTCTCTAACAGTCCAGCAGTGCAGTTAATGTGAATTGGAAATAGTATTAATGTGAGTGTAAGACAATAGTGTATGCAATAACCCTGTGATATTCCTCTCCTCTCTAACCTAATGCATGCTGGGAAAGGCTCCAGCCCTCCTGTGACCCAGCAAAGGATAAGCAGCTATAGGGAATGGATGGATGGCTAATTAGCAAAACTGACAGCACGGGCAACCATGACACTGTCATCACATTTATCATCACCTCTATTACTCTAATCATAATTCCAACCATCATAATCATAATCAGTATTACACCAATATCTTCATCACCATCATCACCCTCGCAGGAGGATGGTATCTTACGATATTACCTTCACCATCACCATCACCATCATCATCATCATCATCACAGTGCTATACGTCACTGCCGTGGTCGCCTGCAGCTTCATCATCCTCCTCCTCGGTGGTTTCACAGACCTTGTCAGGTCTCATTTCTTAACAGTGGCACCATATAATGAGAGCCATAACCATTATTGTCCAAAGGTCTCCTGTTCCAATCCTTTACTTTACCAAATGACTTTCCCTTGCCCCGGCTCTCTCGCCATCTCTATTTCCCATTCCCCTGCTCTAATTACACACTGTTTATTTGGCCTCCTGGCTGCCCCCTAATGCAGAGGAGAGGCGTCATTAAAATGATTTACAGATGTAATCCCCCCTCCCTCCACTCTCTCACTCTCTTTCTCTCTCTCTCTGTCTCTCTCTCCCCCCCTCTGCAAGTTCCCGCCCCCTGGCACCCCCCAAATATAGCTCACCCTAATATCACCGGCAGGATTAAAATCCGTTTCGATTAATCCCTTTTGCTCACTGCCTCTCTCTCTCTTCATGCTTTCTCTCTTGCTGCCCTTTCCACCTCGGCAACTTTCTCCAGCGTCCCCCCCCCGCCCCGCCCCAACAACTCCCAACTATTTAAATTCAAACTGTTTTTATGTGCTGACATTCTGTCTCCTTCATTCTTCCTTTGCTTCCTCCTCTTCCTTGCCCTGTCTCACTGTTCCCTTGTGTTTCAGACACATAAACATTATTCTACTCTCTGTGTAATTATGTTATGGTTAGAAACCGTAATCATTTTGGGAGCCTGACTCAAATGTTATCTCCTTCCATTTACTCTGCTTCAAACAGGAAGAAAAGAAGTCAGACAGATAGTTTCCTTTCTCTTAATCTGCCATCATAGCCCTGATGGCTTTCACTTTTTCAACTTAAAACTTTGCCCCATTTGACCTCCTGGAAGAAGCACAAGAACTCATACCTAGCCTTCAAACTTAAGTATAAGCATACACAACGAGCAGACATAAACAGCAGGATTAAAATCTGATTCAATTAATCCCTCATACCCATTGCCTCCTACTCAGCGATGCTCCCTTTCTTGCACACTTTCCACATCACTAACTTGCTCATTTTATTCCTCAACCCCTATCTTCTCAGGTTAAAATGGGTTTTTCTGTGTGTGTGCGTGTGTGCGTGTGTGTGTGTGTGTGTGTGTGTGTGTGTGTGTGTTCAGGTAAATAATTTTTTATTCAGTTCCCTGACTCCATGTTATCTCTCTTACCTGATTTTCCCACACCTCCACTCTCTGCTTTTAATTAACATTCTTTATTTCACAGCTCTCCTTGCTAATCTCTTCATCGGAGGCCTATAGCACTAGAGGCTGAGCTTTCACTCCCACTGCAGGCTCTTTGTACTCCTTCAAAAACAGAAACAGCAACAAACACAAGTCTAAGCATGCACACGCAGATAATACCCACACACGCTCACCCACACATATATCTCTTGAAACACATTAATACACTCAAATGAAAAAGCAAAAGTAAAGATGTACAGGCAAAAATATCTGTCATCTGATTTATAGTGAGAAACTCTTTCTCCCTTTGTGCTGTGTTTCAGGTGGTGAATAATGCTGGTGTATTAACAGTTTTGTGTGATAACTGGTTCTTTTCAACTTCAGATAAATGGGTAATTTCAACACAGCCAAGGTAAATCTTTGCAGACGGCAATCCATATTGATGAGTGCCTACCTAACCAAGAAAATTAAGGGATTATTATGTGTTTTTTGTGAGTGTTTGTGTACGAGTATGTCTGCATCAGAGGTGGAATGTAAATGTAAGTACATTTACTCAAGTGTTGTATTTACAATTTTGAGGTACTTTTCCATTTCCTTTATACTTCTACTCCACTACATTGATTTTAAAGTTTTCATTACTGGTTATGTTTCAGATAAACATTATTAATAAAAAATATACTAACATATACAACTAATAAATCATGACATATTATTATAGATTAAATGCACAGTATCTCATTTCTGCAAGTAGTAGTCTCTCATATCAAAATAATAACAAAAGACGTTTGATGACGTGAAGTAGTGTGGGTATGCAAGGCATAGCGGGATGATGTGAGTTGTTGTTTTTATTGTTAAACAACCACTTTCCTGGTGTAAATCTATCTGACTCAGAAATAATGTGAGTTTTATTCAAGTTACATTTAGTCATTACCACTGATTTTCTTCCTCACTCGTATCCCAGGAAGTTACAGAAATTAGAGGCAGGTAGGAAATGCACCATTACCTCGAATAAAAGGTCTGATGTTTTTAACATGGATTTGTTACATATTATAAGCTACTCGCAATAGGTACAGAAGGTAAAGAAGTAGTAGTTAAAATTAGCTCCACCTTTGCCAAGTGCAACATTAAAAATAATGTAGACATTAATGCATCAATAACCATAATCCAATAATATATGATTCTAAAATGGGCCATTCTACCTAATGAGTACTTTTACTTTTGATACTTTAAGTATATTTTTATTCTAATAAGGGTGGGGTGGGGGGGCAACGATCCAATATTCACACACTTTACTCAGTGATTAGTCAGCTGTGTGGAGGTGAGAGCATACGCCGAGTTGGAAATTCTCTCTCTTTTCATTTGTTACACATTTGTGGCACTTTTCATGTGTACAACTGAGTGTGAAATAGCAATGTGGCAAAGAGAAAGATAACATCAAAGAGTGAATTTGGGCTTTGGGCGACATTTTATTTGGGCCTTAATCTTTCCAGCACATCATGCTGACGGTCTCAACAGATTCTCAACACAGCTACACTTAACAGTAATAGATGAGTGAATTGACATCCTACATAGTGATTGCATTCTCGTGCAAGGAGATATGTTAACATACAGAATGTAGGTACACCCAAATTATTCTATAAAGCGGGAATAACATGCATGAGAGGAAGAGGCTCATAGGCTCACAACATATCAGTGTGTAATGGATGTGTGTAATTACTGTACAAAAATGACTGCTGTGGAGCTGTCAGAGAATGTTGCCAATGCCAGATTAAGGACAAAACAAGTCTGGTTTATGTCCAAATAAGGTCAAACAGGGATTTGCTGACATCCATTATTGGATAATTGTGCCAACAGGCATTACGTGCGTGCCCTTGCTCAAAATTTCACACTTACTTCGGATGAATTTGCCAGAACAATACATACATAGGAGTTAATAAATCTGGCAGCGAGTCTGCAAATGGATATTTCTGCTTTTGTATGTATTCACAGACTTTTAGTTTTGAATCATCTAGCCCCCCAGAGTATGGACACCACACTTGTCTACACCTGTAAACACCTACAGGCTAGACTCGTCAGTGCTGACATTGCCTCGCACTGTTTCGTCTCAATAGATGTACAAAATGGACAGCCCGAAACTCCCACTTAGGGAACTGAGCTCAGTGAACTGCTTTCAGGTGTACTTGACAAATTCTGTTATTAAGCCTGAAGTTAGACTTCTGCTCATGGCAGGTGTTTACACCAAATATCAGATGTTTCTGTTGTTGGCGCTTTATAAGGACAACTGTAAAAATAACCCATTGCACTAAGATTACTTTTATTTCTAATGAAACTGAAGCTCAAACATCTTTGTCTTAAAGGATACTGCCATTTTCCCCAACCAATCTGTCTTTCATTGCTAGACTATTTGTTTTTACAATATTAGTTATTTTGTTTTATATTGCTTGCAGTGGTTGTCTATGATGGGTATTTTCTCGGCTGTGTAGTGGAGTGCAGTGTAGAGTTTGTATTGTTTCAGTTACTGGACTGTTTTCCAATTAAATGCCACCGAGCTTTTCTGTGCCAGAATGTAATAAAAATGTCTGCTGGTTATATAGTCTTTTTACAAATCATTAATGGTGGCTGAGGGAGACCAGTGATGATGTCACCACATTTGGTATCTTTTCATGGAAAAAAGCAAAAATGGCTTTTAATTTTCTTTCATGGGTAATGTTTTTGCCCCATGAACGGTGGCATTTTCGTAACTTTAACATTCTTTTTCATAAATCTATGCTATTCGTGACCCTTAATGTCAGACACTGTGCATTTTACAAATATTTAACCAATTAAAAAAAATATTAAAACCAACAATAGCAACTTTAACAACTCGGTGTTATTACTGTAAAAACACTGTTGTTTTTTTGTTTTTTCCTGTTTTGTTCCACAAGTTCTTTTATATTGTCGGCCATTACATTCATGGATGCCTCTGCAATAAGCTATCTGCCAATATATTGTTTCAGCCATTTTATCAGTCTAACTATATATATATGACTTAATATGACATGACTTAATCAATTGTCAATACAAACATTACTTAATTATATCCAACATCCCCATTGTTTTAGGAGTAGAGGAGGGAAAACGGAAAGAAAAGTTGGTAGTGATAACACAGGCTGAACTAACACCATGCAGATGAGGTTCTCTGACTGCTTTGCTCTATCCATCTCTGCCATCCACCCTTGAGATGTCTTTATTACAATGAATTACATTACACCGCTGTGCTATGTTTTCACAGGGGAGACACATCACATAATTGAAAGAGTGTCACACTTGGATCAAGACAATTGTTAGATGTAAATATGTCATCGCTAAAGTGGCTCTGAAACCCACGTTGCATTCATGCCAGTCTATGAATAGCTCTATATTTTCTCTGCAGGCTGGGTGCAGCAGTTAAGTACAGCTGATTTCCTAGAATTCTCCTCAATTCTAATAGCGTAAAAAGCATTGTTGTACCACAGCAGCGCTGACAGAATGTTGAGAGGGAAAATCAGTGCCATCTTTAAGTGAAGACATCAGGTGTGTACTGCCATCACATACTCTCTCTGCCTCTTGTCCTGCTTTTAAACACGTAGTTCTGAAAGCCAGTCCACTCTTTCCAATCAGACCTTTATTGTCCTATAATGAATACAATTCCCATAAAAGAAAGGCACTTTGGAAAAAGGGGAGAGAAGGAGGAAGAGATATAAAGAAAGACCCAGAGCAGAGAGAGGTAAATGAGGATAAATGTGGAACAAACGACAAACACAAGGGAGAGTGAATGTGGCAGGATTTAAGGGTGAACAGATTGGAGGGGTTTGGCCAAGTTCTTTGCTTTTTCCGGTACCTTCATATTTCACCCCCATTGTTTTCAGTTTAGTATAAAAGGAGTTCTGTCAGACTTTGGTTTGTACTTGAAGTTGCAAATCAGCATTCACTTTGCTGGCTGTTGTGTGTGCCTGTTTTCTGGCCCGTTAAATAACCCTCGTTAAAAGGGCAGCAGCAACTAATAACAATGTCCGAGCTGCACCAAGTTTGTCCCGGTGCCCTGTCCCCTTCTCTCCTTGTTTAATTTCCCTTTAAGCCCTCTTATTGATTCCAGCTCCTTCATTCCGTAACTCCTTTTATTAATAACACCAAGCAATAACAAGAGTGTCACAACCCTGAGTTCTGCACAAGCAATTAATAAGATGAATCTAAAGCTGGTGAATGTGCGTTTGCGATGGTCTTTACAGTATGCGACTCTCCCTGGCGGCACGCCTGACCTCACTACCAGTTTTTTCCACCCATCTCCTCTAGGCCTTTCCTCCACAACTCTCTGCCAACTCAAACATCTGAAAGAAGGTGTGAGGGAGAGTGAGAAACAGAAAGAGGGGAACAGAGGTTTTGACCAAGTACAAAAGAATGGGATTTGATACCGAGACAGCGCAAAACAGAGTATGACAGAGAGAAACGGGGGCCAAGAGGAAAAAGGCACAGGGCGGGAGAAATGGAGGAGCAATAGCCAAAAGGCAAGCCTTGGTGGTAAATTTAGAGGTGGGCAAGGTGGAGAGAGAGGGAGACAGAGGAGGAGGCAAAGAGAAATACGGATGTGCTGAGGGGAACAGAAATGAATAAAAGATGGAGGGAGACAGATAGGATCGAAAAGGTAGCTGAGGTGAGCGAGAGAGCCGCTGGAACTATTAGATTCTCAGTAGGCAGTCTCTTCCTCTCTCTACCTCTGCTGTAGTTATCAAGTCTGGCTTCGTGCAATGTTGTAAATGCAACTACTAAACTGTCACAGTATGACGTGTGTGTGAGTTCAAGTAAGTGCTCATTCATCTGCATCTGTGTGGTCCGCATATATGTAGAGGATGTATTCACAGAACTCCATCTGTTGGCGTGAATCTCTACATGTGAGTGGCAATGCAGAGCACGAAGGAAACTTTTCAGAACTGTGTGTGTACGTGTATGTGTGGGTGGGTGTATGGCAGAACATTCATCGACTACAAGTGTGCAAAAGTCTGTTAGATCCATTGACAGACTGTGTTTTCTCTGGATCATACAGACACATTTTAAACGCTTTACTTGAACACACCTCAGGTAAATCACCATACCTGGAGGATTTAAATATTCACAGAGGTTATGTACATTCTTTGACACACCACCTATGTGCCACACAGACAGGTTATCTGTTACAGCTGAGATGGAGCAGAGTTTTGTCAGCTGTCTAGCTCTTTATTTTCTATTTTTCTAGTAAGCCTGCCAGGTATAACCCACTAACTGTCAGTTTGTGCCCAAGGCTGCCAAATATAAGAATTACTAACACATTTCTGTGCTAGCTCAGTGATATCTGCAACCAGAGATTGGTACCTAAAGGATAATTCCAGTTTATTACAACTTGGGTTTAGCTTTGGTCATAATTTTTATTGAATATGATAATGTTGCATGATCATGAAACACGAGCGGTCAGATGGTCAGGCAGGTTATAAAAAAAGTTGAAGCAGATAATCTGAACCACTTCATTTAGCGGTAACAACCTAATGTGAGTGCACCTGAAATTTTAGTAATGATCCCGAAAAGTAATGCAGAAAGCCACTGTGGTCGATGTTTAGAGTGGAAAGTTGCTAATAATTCTGCCCTAGCCCATTTTGCAAATTAAGTTTGGCTAACCTGAGAGTTGGTTTAAAACCTCTTGTTTTTTACATCTTTAAGCGAGGTCGCCATGTTCCCAGCAATTAACCTAGTAAGCACAATTTCTATCATAGAGATGATCTGACTTGTAATAACCTTTATTCAGTTTAACAGAAAAGGCTTCATCCATGTTTAGGTCAAAAGCACAAATCTCTAAGATTAAAACTTGTCTTCGATGGTCATGAATTCGTAGTTGCTGTTTGAATTTTGACTTGTTTAATGATCGATTGTGTATTGGTAAGCAGTCACATGTGCACACTATCCAGACAATATCCAAATTCTACTGCATTCATGATGGCAGCAACAACAGCTAAATCAGGCCAGGTGTTTGTTATATCAGACACACACACACACACACACACACACACACACACACACACACACACACACACACACACACACACACACACACACACACACACACACACACACACACACACACACACACACACACACACACACAGGGGAGAGGACAGAAAAAGAACAGATGCATCCTGGGCAAATGATGCATTATTTTGTGTGATTGTGCTGTTGGTCCTCTAGTGTGAGTGGGTGACCAAATCGTGTAGTTTTGCTACAGTGCCAGTGACGGTCAAGTGTGTGCCTGTACGGTATGTGTGTTTGTGTAAATATGGGGCTGAAATGAGGTGAGCTGTTATCATCTCCCACTGCCTCCTCCCTCCATCCATCCCACCTCTCTGTCCTCTCAGTGGCAGGTCCATGTAAGTTGGTTACAGCCACATAATTTTCAGGACGGTTGGATGGCAGCGTTTTTGCTCTCCCATGCCCCCCTCTCTCCCTCCCTCCCTGTACCACCCCTGACCATTCCCGGCACTTCACAAGTGGATGAGCAAAGCGGCAGCGGCTACCTACCTGGCTCTGTGATTGACTGCAGTGCTGCTGAGCGAGCCTCACTGTATCTGTACCGTGTTTATTGCTTCTTTCACCTTCGCCGTAATTGAGTCCCTTCCCCATGCGAAATATGCACCGTCAGACGGGCTGATGTGTGTGTGGAAGGGATCTGCCAGTGGTGTGTGTATGTGTGGGAGCTGGGAGTTGACTGACAGGCTACATAACTCAATTCAGCAATTCTGAGGGAGCCTGATGGCTGTTTTCTTGTGTGTGTGTGTGTGTGTGTGTGTGTGTGTGTGTGTGTCGGTTTATGTGTATGTGGCTATCTGACAGACACTGTCAACTGTATATGTGGAAGTATATACGTGGGCTTCTATATAGTTCTGTGGAACCTGGCATCTCTAAAGGCCATCTCTAAAAAGGAAGGTGGGTATATTGAATCTAAAAAAAAAGTACCCAAATCACAAAAATATATTTGTGCATAACTACATGCTTGCTTACGCACAATTTAAGCTCAGGCTCAAGCTGAGCCAGTCAGGAGTGTGTTTGGCATGACAAAAACACCAGGACAACGATGCATGTGTATGTGCCTGCATGTGTGAGCAGAATACTACGTAGCCCCTTTCAAATACACACCTACACAACATCACACAACTGTAAAATGGCCAATATGCCATGAACAGATCAAGTAGAAGAGATGAGTCATGATATATAATGGATAAGTGAGATAAAGTGCCACAGAGGTTACGGAAGAGAGATGGGAAAAATAGAGGAGGAAAGGGGAGAGTGATAAAGTGTGTATGTGTGTGTGTGTTTGTGTGTGAGTGATGGCCTGATCAGAAGAGACTGCGAGAGGAAGTAGATGAGGGAATTATTATGAACGAGTAAAATTGTGCTTTGCTGCAAATAATGGGAACACAAAGTTATGCACAGGCTTCAGGAGAAATAAAAGGAGTGAAAGGGAGCGAGGGGAGGGTGCTGGAAGGGAGAGAGAAGATATAGGGTTAGTTAAAAACAGTCATGGGAGCAAGAAAAGGTGGGTGGGAGATGAATGGAGATGGTTGGGGGGACTGCACGGTCTCTGAAGTGCATGTATGGTGAAAATAAGCCTCCACCTCTACAATATTGCAGAGCAGCATATAAGTAAAATGCACAGTTCAGCAAGCCCAGAGCAAGAGAGATGAGGAGAGTAGGTAAATCTGGTGGTACGGTAAAATGAAACAAAAGGCAATTGACTATAAAAAGAAAACAAAAAAAAGTTAAAAGAAAAGGAAGGAAGTGAAAGTGGAACTTATTCTGAGAAACAAGAATAGCGGCAGGAGAAGGCGGGGAGAAAACAAAAATAATATTGGAAATGAATCGATGCAGGGTGTGAAAATGGAATGAGAGAATGAGGAAAATAAAGAGTCAGACAGAGGGGAAAAACTATTTTGTCTATGCAAATGAGAAGGGGAAAGCAGAAGCACAGGCATTCAAGCTGGCCACCTGGGCCCTGTCAATCCTCTCTCTCTCCTTTTTGCTTCCTCTCACTGTCTACCTCTCCACACCTGGTCTTGGCAACCCTATAGCCTGCGGCTACAGTATAAGAGGTAGATAGGAAGAGGAGGCGGGAACGGGGTGCGAGCAGCAGGGAGGCAGGAGAGACCGTTAGCCAAAAGATCTATCAGCAAGCGATCCTGGCAACGAAAAGTTCCCCCTCCCCTTCACCAAAAGCTGTCTTTCCAACTATCACTGAGTCTCCCTCTCAGTGCAAACTCTCAGTAGCAGCTGGAGCAGATTCATGCAGACACATGCACCTGGAGCACATGACCGGAGGTTGTGCATGGGCATGGGCATGGGCATTTAAGTACCAACAAGGTTAGACGTGGAAAGACAGGCACACGGGGAGGGGTATGAGGGATGAAAAAGCTTTGAGTGATCATAGCGAGTACAGACAAAAAGACACTAAGTCACTGCTGAGGCCCTTGAACTGGCTTCACACTGTGGGAGAATTGGGAGTGAGGGATCACAAAGCAGGGAGGGGTTGAGGGAAAGAAAGACAGATGGGAGGAGACATAAAAAAGGCAGGGAGAGATGAACCAGTACAGCGATCAAGACTGAAAACAGGTTTTGTTTGAGAACAAAAGGCAGGAAAAGGGGTGCCACAAAGATAGAAAAAGAATCTGAAAAGCACTGTCTATGTGCATTTGTGAATATGTTTGCATACTTCAAACACTACCACCAGGTGTGGTGATAGTGTTTGAAGTGTACACTATCCTTGGGAGGCTCATAAAAAGCAGGGCAGAGAGGGAACATGGCATTTAAAAAGCAGAGAGCATCAGGACATAACATGCTGCAGTAAATAAGTTTGGAAAGGTCTCCACAGTCTCTCGAGAGCAGTGTAATATTTGAATTCGTGCATATGCAAATTTTGTGTGTGTGTGTGTGTGTTTGTGTGTGTGTGAGTGAATGCGCGTAAGCCAACCTGCCATCCTGCCTGTCTGTTTTGCTGTAGATTTGTGCACACTTCTGTTACACGGCCAGAGATTTGTACATCAGTCATCATTTGGGATCAACCTGCTTTTTAATTACCTATGGTTTATGTTTGTTTTTAATTTTCCCCATAAGCTCATAAATTGCTTTCCCCACAGCAGAACTCAAATCCATCTCATTGTAAATAAGCATCAGTTATAATTGCATATACAAGTAGTGCTGTCACAAAACTAACCCCCCCCCCCCCACCCCACAAATGCCATCACTGAGTGAATTGCTTTAGATGAAAAGCATGTATAAATAAGTAGTGATAAATATATGATGAAATATGAAATGTTATTATAATGACTCTGCACTAGAATCTAATTGATTTCATACCCAAAAGCCATTGATAGTTGGTTTGTTTTTTTCAAGGAGTTAAGGACACAACTTTCAAGACTCATGGCACATATGTAGCACAGTTTACAGAATTAATTTAAGTCATCTGGACCATAACTTACTGAGTGGAATTTGTGTCAAATTTATCAGTGTGAATATCAATATTTTTTTTATAATGAAGAAAATAAAGATCAGAACATTAATGTAATTAAGTGTAATATTGTTACTACAATGTTATTTCAGTATTTGCAAAATACATACAAAAATTGTGTGAGCTCTTTTCTTTTGGGTTCACCTTTTTTTCTCGATGTGGAAATTGTTCTTTTTTGTACTTTTTAAAAAAAAAAATCTTCCATCCAAATTGAAAAAACTGCAAGTATCCAGAGTAATTTTTTCCTACAAACTTGTCCAAAATGTTCTAACCAACAGTGACACATTAACCAGATGTGGGCAACTTATCCTCTGTTATGTCAGTTGATCCAATCCTGATGTTAAGAAATTAACTTTTTGCAGACTACTTCCTCCTGATTGTTTAGTCTTCATCTTTGTTGGCAGCCTCAATTTCCGGCCTTAAAAAGCATAACTAAAAAACAGTTTTTGTTTCATAATGACTTGCATGCAAATTAAGTTTACACTGTAATGCAAGACACTAACAGTGATGCAAAGCACTTGTGAGAATGATGTCGGTAATTTTATATTTAAATAAATAAATAAAACAAATACAGAATACAAGATCATTTTTATTTATATATATTAAAAAGTTAAATCACGTATCATGGGTCCTTTGAGATCAGATATACAGCAAACTGGAAACTTGGTGACTTAAACAGCGGACAGAGTTGCTCTGATAAAGGGGAGAACAGATGGCAGCCATCTTGGCCTTTGGGAAGAAGAAAATAATCAAGAATGAAAGCACATTCCCCCACAGCTTTCTTTTATTAGTTTCTCTTGCAATAAAGTATGTTACTGTATATGCAGTCAAGGGGCGACAGTGTCATGCTGTGTGTACTGAGCAGCTCTCAACTGTCGGATCTAAATTTCAGACCCAAAAAACACTTGCTGTCCATGGCTACGAAGACCACAAAAGCTAAAAATGACTTTGGTACCGACCACAGAACCCCACTGGCTTCTGCAAGCTGCTTCACAGCTCAGTTAACTAGTATGGCCCAGCGGGTGGCAGTTGCTATGAACCACCATTTTTCCGCAACTGCGCCCAATGCCCAAGGCCTGTGTCAAACTTATTCAGTATCACAGACTGTACGGCTGTTCCACTCCTCTACTGCAATGGCCAGAGAGGAGAGACATGGTCCTTCTGCAGTCCATGATAACATTATTCACCCGACAGATGGACACAGAGATAGGAACACGTCTGTGGACATGAGTCAAAGAGCCGCTTCAATCTGCTGGTGCACATTACGGGAGGCGAGGGGAGAGGAGTTGTACTACCTGTTAACAGCCATAAGGTGAATTGGCAGTCTTGCACTTAAATGCCCCTTCAGCTGCTCAGGAGAAAATGACTCCTGGGAGAGAATCAGCCAGAGCTTTCCTCAAGGTCATTGGTGCTTGGCCACTTTTTAAGTGGCCTTGCCAACTGTAACAATCTCTGCAGAAACAATCGCAGCACCAATCCAATTTGGCCCGGCTTCTTTTCTTTTCTCTTTACTTCAGTGCAGACGGTGCATAGCCTCACTTTTGTTTTGCCCTGCTGAGAGCAGAGCATGAATTGATGACCTTATGAATCTCAAAAGAGCCCAGCAAATCATTGCGGTAAATCTCGGCCCAGCACATTAAGCATGACTGCAGGCTTATTCCCCTAATTTTTTTCTCCCTTTTCTCTCTTTCTTTCTTTCTTTCTTTCTTTCTTTCTTTCTTTCTTTCTTTCTTTCTTTCTTTCTTTCTTTCTTTCTTCCTTCCTTCCTTCCTTCCTTTGTCCATCTCACTCTCTCACTCGTTCCTTCCTACAAATGCTTGGGGGTTTTAGAAAGTGGCCAACTTTTCCAGGATTGTTTTCATGTGCTGCTAATTAATTGCCTATAATTAATAGCTGTTTGTGGTTTGCTAATGAAGTGGATCAAAGCTTACTACTCTTGTTGTTGTAGCTCTTGTCTTAGGCCTGAGAAAGAGATAAAGAGAAGAATAGACAGATAGGTACAAGCCTCAGAGAATGTAGGGGTGTGTCGGGGAAGTAGCGTGAAAACTGCAGTACATTTTTTTTTTTTCAGTAGCTGTGTCAACAATCGCTTGGCATCCGTCCAGAGTGGAGCCGCCACACAATCTGAGTATTATCTATTGGCAACCACTGTTATCACTCGCCTTTCGCTGAGTGATAGCATTTGATTTAAAGTGCATACAGTTAACCAGAACGTGTGGTTTTTTATGTAATATTTGCAAAGATAATCTGTGATAATCTTCTACTTACTAAATCCATTCTCTATTAAGCCAACCTCCTCTTTTTTCTCCCAGCTTCAAATGTTCTTTCAAAATGCTTCAAACATTTGTTAACATGACCCAATAAGGTCTGATTACACTATAAATTCCTCACTGAGGTTTATGAAACTACTGCAAGTGACACTACCACTTTATCTATGCCAGACATGGTCATAGCTCAAATGAATTTGCCACTCGTGGGAGAGACATTTTAAGGGTTTTCTAAGATAGAAAACTCATCTGAGACCTCTTCAGCATTGTTGTGTCCGCCATCTGAAAATCTCCATCTGATTTCCCAGTAGATAGTGCAGTGCTTTGACTTGCAATTTTCAGCATCTGACAATCTCATCAAAGCAAACCTATTAATGGCGACGATACGAAGAAGGATTCTAAATGGCAGACAGATGAATAGCCCTGTGCGTGTGTGGGTGGTAAATTCTCTGAGCCGAAACACCATGTAGCTTTTCTGGAAGTGGGAGGATTGGCCATGTGCTGCTGGGAAACAATTTCAATACTTGTTTGCGTGTGTGTGTGTGTGTGTGTGTGTGTGTGTGTGTGTGTGTAGGTGTGTGACCTCATTGATCATGACACATTGTCTCTCTGGTGTGGTCACCTACACAGTGCTTGCCCTCTCTCCGTCTTTATCGCTGTGTATCACCATCCATCTCTCTGTCTTCCCTCCTCCTCACCCTCAACCTCTTCTCACACCAGCCTATACTTTTCTGTGTTGGTCCCACCTTCTTAATCTCACCCTTCCCTCCTTCCTCGCATTATTTTAGCCCTCAAAGTCCGTCATTTTGCACAGCAGGGGTTGCTCTCCCTCCCTTGTCTTTTTTTCTTTTTTAACACCCTTCCATTTTAGAGCTGAGATCCTGCAATCATTCACTTGTTTTTTGGACTCCTCTCTTCCTGACTTTCTCCCCTGCTCCACTCCTCCCTGCTTCACTGGTCTGTGACGCATGCCCCTGGCACCCCCCCCTCCCCCCGCTAACGCTTCCTTCACTCTTTTACACACTGTGCAGCCAGCCATCTCACGCTCTCTCCCCCTCTCTCTTTTACTCTCCCTCTCTGACCCCATCAGTCCCTCGGTGCCCCGGCTAAGCCTGGTCACTCTTCATCAGCTAGCCTCCACTGGACACACAGACCTCCCAAGGGTAAAGGGAAATCTGGTCTTGTTGGCAACCTCCTTGCCCAGCCTTGACAGTTTCACCTGGGTTCAAGTCCTTTACTGATCCTCCTTACCCCTGGACGAGCACCTCATTACCACTCATCCTCCCCTCGTTTTATCTTTACATCAAGTCTTCTGGATAGGATGCGCATTAGCCTCCGCACTGACAGAGTACACATTTTCCAGCTCTTCAATTTTAGGCACTTGCCCTTTTCAGCTCAATCAGCCTCTCTCGTCCAATCACGGCTAGTGAGGGCTCCGTCGTAGTGCCTGAGTGGGGATAATCACCTTGGTTACCAGCATTACTGGAGGCCGCTGTCTGGACACGTTAGCGCTGCGCCCCGCGGGAGCTGCGGAGACAGGTGTCACAGCAGCAAGGGAGGGTGTTAAACAAGCTCAGGGCCAAGCAGGAGGTATAAACGTTTACTCTTAGTCATGGAAACTGTGTCACCAATAGCGAGGAATGTTCACCCCATGGCGTTAAGTGTTTTTAATGGTTTTTTTTTCAGACACTGGATCACCTCTTTCTCTCCATCTCTGTTCCCCCAACTGCAATTCAACTTTGAATGGCTTAAAACATAAGTACACCTTGTACCCCAGTAGAAAGAACACATAGCAACTGCCTTTTTGTGGAGGGAATCACTGTTGACTGATTTCACACTCCCATGGCAAAGACAAATATACAGCGAGAGGGGTCAGCGGCTGGAGAAAAGCTGCTGGCTCAGGGGACATCAGGTCGCGGTATGGAAAGCTGCACCCAGGGAGGGCGTTTAGCTTTTGCACTGAGCCAATCAGATCGGGTGGAGTTTAGAGCACTGGATTGATTGGCAGGCTCCGGATGCCAGCAAATGGAGGAGACGTCCTTGGCATCCTACTCAGCATTAAAAAAAAACTTCAGCAGCAAAGTTGGTGAAACGCCAGTTGTTCTCATAGAGCGACACATAAGGACGACATAGATCACCATTATGATAATCACAAGCGGCACTGTCTGGGGAATAGTAATGGGAAGGAGATGAGGTGGCAGTCATAAAGAGTGTTTCTACATTAGCGCTGGCCTGATTAGATTGACAGAAAGTTTCACTAATGGACAATTAAACAAATGGTCAAATGAGATATAAGGCTTCAATTACCAATTGGTGGCTTTATGTGGCCCTTTCAATCATTGTGCCTCGTGTGTTCTGTCTGTGTTGTGTTTATACATGACCCTCTCCATGAGGACAAAACAGACTGAAACACAGTACTGCAAACAGGATGTGAAAAGGGATATGTGATGACCACGTCATGTGTGTCCTTGCAGTGGAAACACAATGACTTGTCATGTCTTATTTCCCTTTATTTCTATTCAAATTTATGAAAAAATAAAATCATCTCTGGAACTGGTCTATAATGCTGGAGGGAAACATTGAGGTGCAATCATTGTGTGAAACAAAAGCAGTTCAAAACAAGGAGTTATGGATTGCATTGAAGACTGGGGGGCAGATTAGAAGATAATTACTGTAAAATACATCACCTGCACTAAACGGTGAGCCTATGAACTTCTTTTGCTTCTGAGTAATGGGCCCATAAAAGCCCAGGGGAGAATAAAAACCAGCCCACACTAAGCTCCGTAACTCTTTCAGTCATGCCTTGCCCAAAAAGCAACACAGTCCAATTTGTTTATGGAGCTTATGCCGAGGCAGTTGCTCTGCTGAGATAGTGGGCCACCCTGTCAGGACCCTTTAAGACTGCATCAGTTGATCAAACAGGGCTGTGCACGACAGCAGTAGGCAGCGTATTTCTAAAAAAGCCTCATTTCTGCTTCTCTTGTGCTGACGGGCATGCCAGCACTGTCTGCCAAGTTCAGGTTGTCCAATTATTTAGACCTACAAAAGACAGGGTATCACAAAAAAAAATTGAATGCAACGCTGAAATCTGATTGTGCGCTGGGGTCAAATTTACACCGTGAACCAGCAGATGGCAGGGCAGAGAGCAAAGAAGGGAGGTCTTGCTCTTTTTTAATTAAATTGTCGACAAGTTTATTTTATTTTGGGGTGAATTATACTCCAAGGTTTGGATCAAAGGATAAATCTTGGCTTACGGTGAAGACTTTTTCAGCGCATTAGAGAACAAAGAAACACGCTGAAATAGCAAGCCCCAGCGCAATGTGGAGGAAAGTAAAGAGGCAATCTTAACTCTGGCATGATGCAAACTGCCTCTGACAAGCATCAAAAACTGCAATTGGGCTCAGACAAACTCATGCATTAGCAGTCCCATTCCCACGTTCAAAAGAAACTCTAATGTACAACGTAAGCTTTCTACAGGCAAGGTGTATGTGTATGTGTACACGTGTGTTTCTTCACCTGTGTGTGCTCATGTGCGTCCATATTTTTTGTTTTTGTGTGTGCAGCATTTCCCTTGATGTTTGTGTTTACACGCCAGGCCTCCCTTCTGTGACTCACAGCGACATTGATTTATGCATGGCCTCTGTCTGTGTGTGTGTGTGTGTGTATGTGCGCTTGCACACATATAGCAGCTATAATTGGTATTCAAATCTCCTCCCACAAGTACGTCCAACTGCTGCCGTTTTTCAACCGCCAAAGCCCCAGCCAAGGTCCAAACAGCATGATGGGGGAACAAGCTCAAACGGATGGCTCTCATTGCACACATTCAAATAAACAAATGGAGGTGATTTAATGCACACAGCGATAAGGCAGGTGGTAATGGAGGCATAGGAGAGGAATGGGGAGGAGGTGGAGGAATGGAAGTGATGGAGGGATGCGTGGAAGTGATTATGGGTGGGCAAAGGCAGAGGTGGAGTTAACAGCATTTGTTACTGTACGTGGGGTGTAAGTTTGGCCCACAGCTGCTGTGGATCAGCCACCCCCACAAAGCCATGCACTCAGCGCACAAACACACAGCGCTGACTGTGTGTGAGTGATTGTGTGTTTGTGTGTGTATGTGTGTGTCCCTCAGGCCTGCCCGTCAGACACACTGTGAAGTCTTTCTGCCTTTCTTCTCTCACTCTTCCTCTCTTTTCTGCTTTTCTTGCTCCCTCCATCCTTCCATCCCTCTGTCTCTCGTTCATTCTTCAAAGGAGGGCCAAGTCTCCCAGCCTCATCATCTTCACAGCACTCTCTCAATCTATATGTCCACTTATTCATCTATCCATCCAATCAATCTGTCCATCTCTATCCTGGCATAATAACAACCACCGACCCCCATCCCCTCCCACCGTTTCTCTCCTTCTTACTTTTTTTAATATTAATTTTCCAAGATATGCTAATTAGTTATCACAAATACATTTTCTAACGGATGCACAGTATATGTGCATATGTGCTGGGTGTTCACAAACAGACCATCTTTACACTTCTTTCTCTCCCTCCTCTCCTCCATCCACCCCCTGCCTGTAACACCCCTCCAACCCCCACCGGCCCCCTGTCTCTCCCGGCCCCTGTCAGTGGCTAGATTAATGACAGTGATCAGTGAGCAGCCCCCAGCTGAGGTTGCCTGCAGCTCAGGCAAAACCCAGCACTGTAAGCAGCACACACGCGTATGCACAGACACACAGACATAAAGAACATTTACAGGCAACACACAAACCTATTCGTATATTGGCAACCAAACACACACACACACACACACACACACACAGATACACACAAACCTCTTATACAGTACTCCAGTTAGAATGACATATATACGCCTACATACTTGTGCATATAAATCAACCCTCCACTCTTACGGGAGCAGACATACAAATAGATACACACAAAGAGACACTCAAGGAAGAAATCAATACAGAGGCCAAGCCATGTTGAGGATGGTATCAGTGCAGCTCTCCATTTAAAAAGAGACATCATCACAACAACACAGCACAGGTCTGACTGTGACAATATCCGACCTAGCACTTAACCCTTTCACTACCTCAGGACAACGTAAACAAAGCCCTATAGGTCACCTACAGCAGCCACAAGACAAAAGAAAACTGTAGCAACATCTGTGTGCACTTCTTGGTTACCATTCCTGCTCAGTCAGAATCACTGAAGCTTTGGGTGGAATTTAATAAGGTTTGTTATGAGTCTGTATTGTGCCACATCACAAGCAGATGGCACAGAGTTGCTCAGAGTCATGATTGAGCCTAATCCAAATCCTTATTTTTGCAGCAGATGCACTTGTTATAGGGTAGTGACCATGAAATCTACTGTGCCTATAAGGGAGCGATGCAGGACTATCCCAGGCTGAGATGTTCCAGTGGGAAGAATAATAGCAATAGCAACAAAGGCACTGCAGGTGCCATTAAAAAGGCTTTGTTATAGATTGTTAGACGTTATTGAATCTGATAAGGTGAGGTCTCAAAGGTCCTTTCAGTCCACTCACACTACTGCAGAATATAAAAGCAGTAACAAACAACCCTGCTGGGTCTGGTGTGTCACACACGTCTGGTCCACTGCGGGCATTTGTTATGAGCTCTCATGTGGCTGTCAGAATATTCAATCGGAGCTCTCTACATGCATGGCCGTATGCTTCTCTCGGGAGTCCCGTCCCGTCTCACACAGCAGCTATGATAGAATGAATCCCAATCACGGTCTGTCCGGAGAGAATAATCAGCATGCTGTGACGCACGAGGGTCAATAGAGCACTGTGGACGATTTCATTAAATATTTCTGCGTGGGCAAAAAGTGACAACATGCCTGCGCCTTCACTTTTGCATTCGTCTTGAGGTGTTTGGGGGTTTTTCCAGCTTAACAGTTCCGAGAAGTGGTCTACACAATGACTCATACCGAAGTAGCAATACGGATGGAGCCCAGACACGATTGTGATTAGCCAGCGGTGAATACTAACAGTGGTCCGCAGCATGATTGTAAACTAGAATATCTGCACGTGTTTTTGTCCCACGGTGAGCTCCTCTTTGCCTCTTTTCACAGCCTGGTAAGTCAGAATAGACCAGGTGCGTTTTTTATGCGTTATTCAGCTTCTTCTTAGAGGACTTAGGCAAACTTGCACTGAAAAAAAAAGCACCACCACATCGCGACAGCTTTAACACTCTTCTCATTCACATCACACTCATTCACTCTCTGGTTCGAGTCTTACCGGTGCGCACCAAGCAGGCGACTGTGATGATGGTGAGAGGGACGCAGTAGTTCCACACGGTCGCGAAAGCCATTGCTGTAGCTGATATTCCCTCTTGATCTCTTCCTCAGTATTCCTCTTCCTTGGAGAAATCAGAGTGACATGAACCCGCAGGTTCACTCTCCCGACAGCGCCTTCAGCGTCTGTGTGTATGTGTGTGTGTGTGTGTGTGTGTGTGTGGGTGCGCGCAGCGGGCGACTGTGCGTGAACGAGTGTGTATTTTATCAAGCGTTCAGTGCGTAACAGCAGGTCTTTACATAGTAATGCTCCCTCTCACACACACCCACTTTCTCCCCCTCTGGATGGCTGAAAATGATTGCTTGGCCGGTTTTTCTTGGTTACTTTACATTGTTAATATATTTAAAAAGCTTGCCAATAAGGGCGGGCCTGTGTGTGTTTCCGACCAATTGCAGAGAGCAATAGCAGGTGGAGGGGTGTGCGGATGAGAAAGAGGGGTTGGGCTTTTGAAAAGAAATAGGCTATACAGGAGGAGAGCAGGGGAGGGAAGAAGGGCTGCACCTTCCAATTAATTGAAATCAATTTGTTCTAAATGTGATTGATAACCAACATTAATTTTCCGACGCAAATAACCAATTTATTTCAAATTCAAGTTCCACACACACCAAAAAGGCTGTGTGGCACAATGATTAAGATGACGAAAATGAAACAGATGTTTATTTTTTTAAGAGACAATCGTGATGCAATCATTTATTGTATTCTGGAGTCAATTTGAAGATGATTATGGATGGATTATGTGTGCTGATTCATTCAGTAATCAAGTAGCCTAACTTACCTTTTGTACACTTTAAGGCTGACATGATGACAGTTGTTTTCTAAAAGATGATTCTTTAATCATTTGCTTATTCAGTTATCAAAACTGCCAACTCAGAATGTGTGCAGCAGTCTAGGTGTTTTGAGGGGACACTATTTTGCAGAAGCTGCTTTGTCTCTAAAATGTGCATAGGACTCATCAAGGAGAGCAGGGAGCAGACTTCAGTGTATTCGGTTAAATCACCGTTCACAATGACAGTAATGGCCCGGAACAAAAACTTGTGCTCTGGACGAGCCAGTGTTTCTGCTCATCTGTAGTCAGGGCCTATTAGGTCCCGCTAAAGGGGCTCTTTAACTTTACCCTCATGCTGTGGCCACAGTTTGCCCATAATTGTGTTTTCCAGTCAGAGAGCGCTGCTCCATTATGAAAATTGTTTCTCTTTGCACATCTCTTTTTTCCCCCTAATCTAGTGTTATACCATAGGCTTGTAACCTCCAAGCCTTGGAGGCATTTGTTTGAAACTGTATCTTTGGCGCCCCCCTCAGGTAACATTAAGGATAACACGTCATGGGTTTAAAATCTGCTTTGGCCTCTCTCTCATCTGTCACAAATCCTCCAGACACTTTGGTCAATTTGGCTCAAACAGTCAGAAAAGTTCAGGCAGCAAGGCATCAAAGCAGTCTATTAGCATTAATATTAATATTTCTACCCTTCGCTTCCATGAAGTTCCTTTGAACTCACGCCTCATATCTGACCCTGACTTGTGGATCTGTGTGAAATCTTTAAGTCTCAGCTTCAGGCTCTCTACGCTAAGTTATTTTTTTTCTCAACGCAAGTTTTAACCTTGTTGTTTTGGCGAGGATAATATCTGCCCCAATCATTCCCTGAATTCCCACCTCATCCCATTTTTCCCTGTCAGCTTCTCTGCAAGTGTTTGTTCCTCGGTTGGCAGGGAGTCAGTGGCAGCAGCTCCCCAGCACCAGATGGGGCATTGTCAGGAAGTAATGAGGGGAAAACACCTGCTTCTCCAGCGAACTCCACTCCTTCATTTTCAGCCATTTGACACAACATATGCAGGATGCACATACAAAACCAAGTGACCGCGACGAGAACAGCAGTGGGCGATGGCATACAGTTACAAATGCCTGGCACTTTGATGCGTTAGTCAATGAGGTGTCATTTTTAGTATAACTCACCTGTACATGTAGGCTAGTGTACTGAGGGCTACCAGGACTAACTGTTGACACTAGTGAGGAGTTGCCAGAGTGAATATCACAGATTTGTACCCCTGTCCTGTTAGGAGCCTGCCTGCATCAGACAGAACATTCTGGCTGCTCTGTATTCTCTGCAGAGCTCTTGCATCGCCCTAAGCTGTTGTCCGGCGGTTTATCCATAAGGCACTATCAAGGTCAAAATGTCACTGTAAACTACACTTCTTTCCCTCCCAACCAGAGCCTTGTACCTCAGGGACAGTTCCACTGTGTGAAATTCCTGATACATAATCTTGTCTTTTCTGGCCAACCGGATGAAGCCCCAGGACCAAAGCCCACTTGGGAGCACACGGCTTTTCACTCATGACTGACTCAAAGGCCAAAACAAAATGGTGCTCACTGGCATTTCACATGCAGGAGGGCATTTTAAATTTATAACATTGTATTTTTTCCTATGGAGCGTGACCAGTTTTTGAAAGTCTTTCTATTTTGGTTACAGTCTGCCTATCTGTTTATTACTAGGCTTGACCTAAGACAAAAAAATAAGCAGAAGTTTGTGGAGTTTGGAAAAAAAATACAAGGAGTCTGTAAAATGCTCAAAAAAGGATGGCTGCAGCAGAGGCGAGCTGCACAGGGGGTTTGAATAATCAGTTTAATAACATTATCCTGGCTGTGCTCTGTGGCGCATGCACCCGTTAATGGAGTGTCATTGTTAAACTGCCGCTTCGCCCATTATTAACGACGGCCTACGGTCAACCACACACCGATAATAAAACCACATAAAACCCAACATAACTTCAACAGACAAGCGTAATGAAATTCTCTGCATTATGAGCACGGTTATGGTAATAAGCGATGGTGCTGTGGCACGGCGTTAAGGGTTACAAGGCAACAGAGGAGAAAATTAAAAAGATGAAGTTGTAGTCTATGATGGTTATTTTGGAGGAATCAGAATAGACTCAATCTAGTTCAGAGGTTTTCAAAGCAATAGGTGGGCCTCCTCAGGGGGGGTCCAAACTGTTTCAGTGAAGACGTGGAAGTGAAAAAAATATTACATTAGTTATTACATAAGTTATCAAAAGAAGATCACGTATAATAGCCCAAATGTGTGCCATTTTGTTGAAGGGATTCAGAGATGCAGTAGTTTAGGGGGATTTTACTGTTTTTTTACACTTTCCTGAGTTTCCAGACATTAATAAATGCTTTGGACAGACCTGTTTTTATAAATTTGGTATAGTCCGAAGCTGTATCAAACAGAAATATTAGGATATCTTGTCTCAGTTGTTGGGTGTCTATGAATTGATCTGAAGTGAGGAATGATCTCCTTGAGCAAAACTAACTAAGTAAACTAAGAGGCCTGCCTACTATTATAATTTATGGGCAAAGTTACAAGGTTACCTGACTACTATTCTCACTGTGTGAGTTTTTAGTTCATGTATGTGTTTGTGAGGTGAACTCATTGAGAATGGGTTTTGTGCTTACAGGCAGATGGGGAAAAACACAAGCATGCACAGGCACAGTACTCTGAGTAAAGGTCATTGCTTCAGTGTAAGGTCTTACAGACTGAAGGGAAAGGTTGGTAAACAAGCTGATGCAAGTCTGAGATGGCATTGGATAGAGGAGATGTGCGGCCAAGCAAGCATGCATGTCCGGCTTTCACCATGTTGTCAATACTCCCCAACCTCTTTTGTATCATTAAAATTGAACAAAATCAATGGCACACGAATACAGTAAATAATATTTTCTGAAAGCCATTTAATAATAAATCTTTAATCTAAGAAATCAAACATATAGTAAATAAAATAGAAGAGTGCAATGTGCTTGAGGGCTGTCACAGTAAAGAGATTCTAATAACCTTCGCATAGATGCTTTGAGCTGGTTCTGCTTTTGAAAGAAGGTTGAAAGGGAAAAAAACCAACAAAATAAAACCACGTCCTATTGCCCAAATGATTCATTCATAATACACAGCTGAGCAATTATGTTCTTATCAGAAAGGAGAGAAATGCATGTGAATCTTTACAGCTCTTGCAGTATACGTGGCTCATCCTGTATCCTTTTGGTAAGAATGTAGCTCACCATTTTCCACACTTTTGAATAAATGAAAAGAAATTGCCCACCTTTTTGTCCAAGATACATAACTGCAGCATACACCCAGAAGCAAAGTAGCTTTTGTGTCTCTAAAGCAATAATTTGCCCTTCAGGTTTTTTTCTTTTTTCTACACCCAGCTTGTAACTGATTTTGATTTTGCTCTCCCTACAGTCTCCAAATGTCCCTTTTTTGCCTCCCTCCTTTCCTCCCTCTCTCCTCCCCCAATGTGACCATCCATAACCCTACACCATCTCCTCCCTCTCTAACTATCACTCATTTTCTGGCCACCCACTCCATCTTCCTCTTCTCTCGTTCCATCTTCTTCCTCCCTCCTCATCCTTCCACCTGCGTGTGCAGTCACACCAGAGGTTGTTTGTCTCCGCAGGTGGAGGGTAGGGACTCCACACTGGCTTTGTAGATGGGCTTTTTCTGAGACCGGTCATCACTGGAGATAGGGAGAGGAGGAAAGACAGAGGAGCATGATTATCAGTATATCGACCTCCCAGTAGGCAGTAGAAAAGTATAAGTGAGGAAATTATAGACTAGAACCAAGCAATGGAGCCACACCTGGCTGTTGTTGTGAAAGTCCATTTCTCTTTCTTTTGTTTTCTGTCTCTCTTTTTTATGCACACATGCCCAGCCACACTTGTAAGGATTAATCTTTCTTCAATGCCACCACAAAGACACAGAAATCATGTATGAAGCAGGTAGCTGGAAATTAAATTTTTTCAGCCCATATGGAAAAGAAGTTAATGAGCGAAGCTGCATGGGGTCACGTTGGACATTAACATACTATCAGCAACAGATTTAATGGGACTTCCACTAATGCTCTTATGATTGCTGTATCATTTTTTTTATACTTGATATACTATCACAGAATTATACCTGCTCCTATTAGCCTAAGCTTTTCACAAGCAGATGTGTGTGGAAGCACATGGGAGAGGAGGGAGCATGAAAGAGATCAAGGATGGGGTCAAGTAGGTCAAACCTGCTGAGATAGACTTTAATATTCAGTGTGGATAACGTCTTTTAAAACACATAAAAGCCCACAGGCAGTAGTCTGCACATGTATGGAAAGGTTTTCTGCAAGAACACTTGGCATACATAACGCACACAAGGTGAAGTATACACCAAGGTGCACACACTCCAAAATACACACACTGTAACTGAAATGGCCTTGGTTCTATCACATGAGACAGAATGAAGTATTGCAGCAATAACCATATCCATAATATAAAGTCAAACTGTAAGAGGAGAGACTGGGGCTGAGTTAAGGGAAATAGCAAGGTGAGTGTGGATAAAGTGCCGTAAAGAAATCAAACTATCACACAGGCACACGCTTCCACTCGCATTCAGAGGCAAGTCATCCATCAGATTTTGAATATGATCTAAAATGAAGATCACAAGTAAAGAACAAAGTGATTGCTTATTATGAAAGAGGAGAAGATACAAACACCGACAGACAGTTGTTTCTTACATTGGTCCCTTGCTGGTCTTGGTCTGCTTGGCCCTGCGGCACAGGAACACACTCATGGAGAGGATGAACACCAGGAGAGACACAGCCGCCGCAGAGGTCATCAACATGAGGCGGCCATTACTAGACTCGTACCATGGAGCATCCTCTGTGGGACAGATCAGTCAGACATGAAGGGAGACATGCATCACACAGACTCTGAAATCAGCAAAACTATGAGCTTCCCGCCTTGAGGCAAAGCTTCTAAAGGCAACCTCCTGTTTGTTTGTGGAAGTAAAGAGTGTCTGTCTGGAGTTCAGATGGTTATACTGGCGTACACAGCGTCAATCTTCAAGAAGTCTGCCTTTTACAATATTAAGAACTGGCTGATTATTCCCTTCATGTGCATACATTTCATAATTATATATAACATTTGTGGATCTCATGGACCTTATGGTTTTTCTTTAGAGCAGTGGACAAAGTAAAAACTAAAAAAATTAAGATTATGGCAGCAACAAACACATGCTTCATCGGTTCACATATCCAGTAATTCCATATGTTAAAGAGGATTTCTTGGCATCTGTAGTCAACGGGTTTGCACCAGGAATGTTTGCTAAAGGTTTGTACTGCCATTGTAGTACAACTTCAAAGCAACAGCAGCGACATGCAACATTTGCTCACCATACCTTCAAGGATGATCAAATATTATTACAGCATCTAGAAATTATTACCGCTTTAATTAGTACATGAGAGGAAATACTGGAGACACTGTGGAGCACATTGACCAACGAGTCAATTGCAGCAGTAATAAGATAACTCTACGATAATAAATAACATGCATTGGCTTAATTGCATTTTTAGAGGTTGCATAATTTCAACGATTGAAATCACAGGGCTTATGAATCCTAACTGGTGAGGGGACGGTGTTTAAAAAACTGCAGTGCATTAACACTGTGCAGTCATCTCACAGGTCACTAATAAAGACGATGAAGACAGATGAAGTGCCGTAAATTGGATTAGCTATAATGTAATGAAATTAGTTCTCCGCTTGAATACAATCTCGCATTTCATGAGAAATAAGTCTGTCAGTCATACAGATTCAGACAAAGAAAAACTGTTATTCCGTCAAAAGAGAATCAAAGGTCAGGTAAAATCTGTTCTTTTTTTATATTATTATATTATTATTATCCTTTAAAGTTGATGCAGTTCTGTCGTTGCCATTTATTTATGTTATTTTAAATGTATAATGTCCTGTAGTGTCATCTTACCTTTTTTCATCTGACATTTTAGAGTTGGTGACAGTTGGGACTTTTCTGTTTTATGCTAGTAGCTTTTTAAAAATGTCTTCACCTCTTTGTTATTGAGTATAGTATGTGAGTATTACAACCTTTTTCCAAGTTTTTTTTTCTTTGTGCAGATAAATTAAACGTCAACCCTATACTAATTCCGAGAATATGATAACTTCTGCATATGTTCATGATGATGTAATTGCACCCACACAGCACCTTTGTGTGGCTGATTAAAGAGGAAATACAATATTGTTTTTGCTTTGGGGATGTTGATAGCTGAATTTACCAAAGGTTACAAAGGAATCGAAACCAGTTTTTGAGAAAGAGTAAGTGGAAAACAACAAGTCTAGACTCAGCCAGTATGAAGGACAACAAGACCTGTTTAGGTAGAACCAAAGGCTCTTCTTACCAGGCAGCACAGTGATGCTGATGGTGCGTCTCTTGCTGAATGACTCCACAGAGGGATGTTCAGCGATGCAAGTGTACTGTCCTTCATCTGCTGCGCTCACCTTCTTCAGCGTCAACGTAGAGGAAGGCAGGATCCAGTCATCACCCTGAAAGAGAATCATGGAGAAATAGAGAGTGTAGGAGAGTGAGACAAACAGAAAGCAAGGCAGGGAGTAGAAAAATATTTTATTGGCTTGATTGATTGCAGCCCTGAGAGAATCGAAAAAGTCCTACAAATTAAAATTGTGCTGAGCTGAGAGCACAGGAGAGATATGGAGAATAGACTATGCTAGTTGGCAAAAGAGCGAGAGAGGAGAGAAAGAGAACGAAAAGGGGCACAAAGTGTAATTTTGGCTGAGTTGTGTATGAGTGGAAGATGAAAGAGGTACAAAGAGAGAGTAGTAGAACAAGATAGGCAGAAACAGAGAGACAGGCAATGACATAGACAGAATCTGCTGGTGTGTGGCCCTCAGAGAATAGTCCCCAAAGTCCTGAATGAAGTGTATTTACCTGAACAGTAATCCCAATGAATGAACACACATCGACACAAGTCAATAACCCAGATAACACCATCATCCGCAAAGAATGATGCCGCAACAACACACTGTTAACACAACACATAATGAGATGGCAAGGGAGCAGGATGAATTGTTGACACAAAAATAGCAGCACTATTATGAGATAGAGCCCGACATGGGAGGAAACAAATAATAGGCCAAACACAAAGATTGGAAAACAAACAAACGTGGAGGAGGGGGCAAAAAAAAGACATTACACCATGCAAATGATTTGGCTCCTGGGAGCTGCAGCTCCTGCCAAGAAAGTCCATTTCAATTTGAATGGATCTGAATTAAGAGGATTTCCCATAAAGGCCAGGTCTGGCCAAAGCAGCATTTTGTATGCAAATCCACTGGCTCCCAAAGCAGTGGCCCGTTTCTGCCTCTGTCCTGCTGTCATTACCGGGGGCCAATGTGCCCACGGCAGCTGTCTGTCAAAGTGGGCCATTCTGATGCCACTTTCTGCACGTATCCATCCATGTCATACATACAGTGGGCTTACACACACAGGCACACAAACACACTCCCACTAACATTTCATCTCATCCTTTCCTTGAATGTGTCATTCCTCTCTTCCAAAGGTCTTGTGACTTATGTAAATGGAGCAATAGATGAATGAATCATAATTGCAGGTGCGCTAAATGATTCCAACTCCATACAGTTACAGACCTGCCAATAATTATTATTTTTCATCAAAGGGACACTGCTGTATATTCAACAAATATACAGCAAAACCTAAAGCGCTACATATGATCATGCTGAGGACAAACAGTATTAGCAGTATAAAATGTCCACTGAATTGGATTTGGACTTGTAAGCCCATTTAAAACCCCGGATTAGCAGTGACCCTTTAACAAGCATATTAACCCCGAGCCGACTTATCAAGAAGAATAACAAAAGGGGAAACTTGGCAATTATGTCTGCCTGTCCCAAAGATATCTTCATAGTAGCATAGCTTCATTACACCTGTTATTTGCTGGTGGCGGCAGTGGTGATTTTGATGACACCTTGAAAGTGTAATACCATTTTTCACCACAAGGGCACAGTGTATCGACTCATCAACAACTTCTTGTTCTACATGCCTGTTGTCACTACGGCACTTCACACCAAGATGTCTTAATTTCCCTCAGGCGTGGGTTCCTTAGCCCAGCGAAGAGCCCAGTTGAATAATTCAATACTGGTTAACCAAACACTAAAAAAATCATTAGAAATCTATCCGCATAATTGTTTTCAGGTTGACTGGCTCTTGTCTAGACCTCATTAAACTATTAATCCTCTGTAAGTGGGCAAGCTGCAATCCCCAGTGAGTGGTGGGCCTAAGCCAACCGGTCACTTAAATACAGAGTACTTCTTCAAAGTAGGGGATGAATAGACGAAAGGCGAAGAAGAAACAAGTGGCTTGAGAAAGTCAGTGAGAGAAACTGAGACGAGTTTGAAGAGGAGAGAAAATTAAGAGAATGCTTGAGCAAAGCCAAGAAAGAAAGAGGGACCTAGAGAGACTGAAACAAGACAGGGAAAAAAATAAAGAGGTCACATCGAAATCGGAGCGAGGGAGCGGGAGAGAAAATGACAAGTTTCCAAAAGCATAATGAGGACACTATCACTGTGCACATTTCCTTAGGCTTTCTCACGTTCTTATTCCAGAGGTAGTTTGGCTTCTCTGATGAGCTGGCGTAGCACTTCAGCACCACGTCATCCCCGCGTCGCACCTTCAACTCCTGTGGGACACCCAGGTAGCTGGTGAAGCCTTCCCTGGTCAGTGACAGCTCCCCCATATCTAAAGACACAGCAGGAATGAGGAAGCATGATTGAGCATTAATGAAGCGTGATATTTAAAGTACGCGGAAGCCTCTTCGTGAGTTTGGGGCGTGACTGAACATATGTTTGCAATGGTAGCAGCTGGTAAACACTCAGATCTTTTAAGTATATTTGAGTATATAGCCTCAAGTATGAATGCCTCCCAGTGGTACGGACTGTACCAAGCAATCAATAATAATGATAATAGGCTTCATCTTATCGAAGTCTTTAGAGAGGCAGTGTTGTGAATAATGGCTCATTTTCTCTTCCATCTCAATAGATGGCCCACGTCCATCCAACTCCTGGCTTCTCTCCCCCTCTGTCTCCTTCAGTCCTCTAGTCCATTCTAATCTTTGCCTCTTATTGATTCCCCCCATGAGGCTGAGGAGCCTATCAAACAGCATCACGGTCGATTTGATGGCCACTGAGAAGATAGAGGACACTGATAATCTGACTAGCTACGCCACGGATGTCGTTTCATGCAACTGTGTATCCTACACTGATAGTTTCAAACTTGAGCCTCACCGGGAGAATGTGCCTTTGTTTGCTTGGAGTACAAAAGAAAAAAAATGAAATGACTGCAGTCAACCTATCATAGGTAGCACAGTGATTGCACTGGATCTGTACTTTTTGCAGTTGTTTTGTTGTACACACTCTGCAGCTGCACTGCATAGATATGTCTTGTGTTATTAACTATTCATGTGTTTTTCTAACTCTCACTGTGAAGAAAGCTGTGTCCACAGTGTCTGAAAGATTGTCTTTACCTCCTGCTGTTTGGAAATATGAGGAAAATTGCGAGGTTTCTCTGTCTCTCGGTTCTGTCTCCTTACCTAGACTATTTACCAATGTACATTCAGGTGTTTTTTACACTTCCTGTTTTGTTAGTCATTTCAGTATTCTCAGTTAAACCACGCACTTGATGGAAAGTGAAATGTAGAAGCTGTGTGTCTCATTTGCATGTCACATTTCTATCTAGCTTAATGTCAGACAGGCAGAAATCTCTTTGACCTCTGCAGGACACATACAACATGAAAAATGTAAGATGTCGTTATTTGGCCAAAGGGAAATACAGACTTTCTGCAGACAGGCCCTACACAGCTCCTACCCATATCAACCCAGGTACTCACAATGCACTTTCAAGGCGAAGACATTGGAGGAGTTGTCTGGCGAAGTCACATTTTCAGCGTCGGACACACAGCGGTAGGGCCCCTCATAATATTTCCCCGCACGGGGGATAGAGAGGACCAGACTGTCTCCTGTCTGCTCGATTTGCATCCAATCATAGCACCAAGATCGCTCCCAAACTGGACGCCATCTCTTTATGTACTGGTGAAGGCAGACAGAGAGAAAGATTGGTAATTAAAATGTCACTGTTGTGGGTAATGTTGATGGTAGTTGTCTACTTAAATGCGTATTTTGAGATATCAGATTCAGGTAACATAATCTTAAAGTAACAAAATCTCATGACATTACGTTGAGGAACAATAATCGACTGTATTAAACCACACAGCACTCGGTGTGTAATTACATAGAGCACTTTAGTGTCAGCTATAAATGTTATGACATGTCACATTGTTCAGTCATCTTTTTTCATGTACAGTATCAGCATGTATAATAATTTATATAAATAAATATAAAATATATAATAAAAATAACATCAAAAACAAGTCATCTTCTTTTCCCACTAGAACAAGGGTTAATAAATCACAAATGTTACATTTATTTTACAATAACTCAAACAGTTACAACAAAACAGTTTGGCCTTTCATACAAAAACTGCAGTGTTTTAAGCAAGTCAACGTCACGGTGAGAGGAAAATATTTTCTCTACTTCCTATCACACCCACCCAATCATTCCCGTGGCTCACCTGTGAGAAGATCTCGAAGTGGACCTGGCTGATGTTGAACTCAGAGTCTGAGTACTGACACTCCAGTGTGATCCTCTCTCCCTCCAGAACTGGCTCGGTTGGCCCTTTAATGAGCAAAGTGGCTGCATGTGGACAGAGATTACAGATGCGAGTTATTGATCATAACATGAACAGGCAGGGGGTTCTGGAGTGAAGGCGTGCTGACTTGGACAGGGAATCTAGCTGCTGTTCTGGGCAACACTTTCAAAACAACCTCTCCCTTTTCCTGACATTTATTTCAGGCTCCTGCTGGAAAACTGCCAATACTCTCAAAGTCACCATGGCCACATGACCAGCAACAGGTTCTACCGCTTTACTGACACTACTGACGACATAAAAGTTTTGCACAACACAAGCCGTTATATTATTTATTCACAGTTTAGATGGGAATTTTATGTAAACTGGCCTGGGCATATATGTATACATAAAAATATTTAATTGTTCTTCTTGTCAGTCCCTCGATAATTCTACCAACATTTCCTGTTTTAGTCTAAGTCTTGTAAACCACCAGGGGCTTTAGTTTCTCTTCTGTGACAGAAGAGAAACTAAAGCTTTCCTCCAGAGGAAAAACAAACAAAACAAACAGACAGGCAAGCAGACACACGCACACACACAAATAACACACACAGACAGACAACAAAAAAATAACACACACACACACACACACAAAACCCAGGGACAGCAAGTGTATGAATATATTTGTGGAAAAAAGATCAGAACCAGACTTGAATATTAAACCAATACCTCATTACAGAGGAGAAATACATTCAAATGTTTTGAAGAGATTGTTTATGATAGTCCAAGAGGAAAAAAATACATATTTACCATAACTGCCATGAATCAGGGCAACCACTGCAACAACTACAAGTACTTTCATGACTGTAAAAAAGGCTTTTCAATTCCAGAAAGACGGTGTGCACTCCTACGCAGTTTCTAATCTGAAATGAAAGTTTGCTCAGTATTTATCTATAACGAGGTGTAGGTGTGGCTTATAGTTCTTGTTATTTTCAGGAAGTGCGCTCAAAATATTCTGAAATTCTGAAAGCACAAAAAGAGACTATCCATCCAAATCATTATATTGCCGAAAATAAATTGTTCAATAAGTCCTTTGTGTGAGGAGCATTTAAGGCTGAGATATTGTTTATGAATGCTGTACATTAAAGAACTGCGCTGCTCCGGTGATCAAATTCACTCCCTGTGCGTCATTTGTCTCTATGCGCAGTCTGTCCTATCACGTTTTCAGTCCTCAGTCGTTGAGCTCAGTGTCTTCCCAAAGAAGTTCAACAGAATTTGATAGTCTTGACATGTAGCCGCAGAGCATCGGAATATCCCGGTGTGATATGTGAGGCTGAACAAGCAAACATTTTACGCTTCATATGCTGTGACCTTTGATTGATTAGCTGGTAACCGGAGCTGAACGGGAGACAGGATCGAAAGAAACTCAGCCTGTCAGAGAGTCTCAGGATCGTTTTTTTTTTTTTTTGCTGCCGACTTAAAATGCTTACAGAGACATCTTTAGACTAACTGACTGTGACCATGGACTACACTCTAAAGTATTAGTTTTTCACTTTCTTCGGTTTCTGTCTTGCTCATTGGCAGTATAGAATTAGGTCTTGCTGCATCCATCAATTAGAATATGCGAGGGAAAAAAATAAGGTTTATAAAATCTTAGAAAAACCCTACACACATTAAAGTGTATGGTTGTATTGTGGCCGCAAATAAAATACCTCAGTTCTTGGGATAGTTTTTATTTCTAAGGCAGAAGATCTTTTCCATTTTGTCTCCTTATTAAAAACCACTGCTAAGAATATTAACCACTGTCTGTTACTTTATTTGGAAGAATAAACCCCATCAACTTAAAACATTCTTACTTAGGGTGGTTGGAGGCTATTGTACTGTCATGAACTCCCAAAGTAACTGGCCGTGAGATGTCTTACTGAATACCATTGCAAATAATATTTGCAGAAATGTTGGTGGTGTTTTTATTCCATTGTAATTAGTCAGCCTACCAGAAAAAAAATCTTGTTTAAACTGTCTGGGATTTATTAAAGTGCATTATTGACATTATTTTAACATATTTGTTTTTATTATTATTATAATCACTGTTATCATTAACGTAATAGACCTATGTGTGTTGAATTCATGATATCCTATTATCTGTTATCTTAATTTTCGGACTAACAAAATAAACTTCATTTCTACACTATTTCTGCCCCTGTGTAGTTTATCCAGCTCGTTTGCGTTCACTACACCTTTATCCACCGTTGTTATTGAATCCTGTTGTAGTTCTTTAAAATATCCAGCAGGTGGCAGAGTAGAGGCGACATGTTGCCACCGGAAACAAGCATAAACAAAGCGGAAGTAGTGAAAAAATTACCTCGCTGAATTTTCTAGCTGTGTAGAGTCAATTTTAGGGAGCCTTTCTGTGTCAAACTCACTTATTGTCGTCGCAACGGCGTCGAAACATGGACAGATAGTGTTTGTTTAAGTGGGTAAGTTGGCAATCCAGCGCTTAATTTTAGGATGCAGCGTGTATTTAGCCCCGCCGTTGTATTAGCTGCTAATGTTAGCCAGTCGGGCTAAATTGAAAGCCTGATAGCTGCTATTGTTTTTAGCACGTAACGTTATGTTAGCGTCGGTATTTTACGCGTTTGTTTTATTAATTTCAGCTTCACGGCCACTTAACAGCTCCGTATTTCCTCGTTTTATTGTACAAGTTTGGTGTTATTTTGTTAACATGGTTAGTATTTTGACTAGCTCCTACAGCGTTGTTTTACGGCTAAGTTTCTTCCTGTGTCTTGGAGCTACATTACTATTAGCTATCATAGTTTTAACTGTTTATACTATCAAGCTACAAAGTTGTTGTTTTTTTACACGGAGGGGGGAAAGATAAAAACATCAGCGGGAAGCAGAAATAGAGAATTAAATAGATTAAAATACACCTCATATAAAATAGAAGTGATATAAACAAATTGGACGGATAAATCGTTTAAGGACTGTGAACAGAGTCAGCAGTAATAAATGGCTCCTTCATTAGGATTCTGTAATCAGGTCTATCAATATTGCCTCTGTGTAACCTCTGTAATTCCTGACACCCCCCCCCCCCTCAGATTTTCGGACGTGGTCCCTGTAAAAGATAATCCATCACATCGGTTCCCATCTTGGACTGTCACTCAGGACTCTGACAAGTACAGACCAGCAACAGTTTCGTCTCTTGTGAAACTCCCAAAGTCCCTCCACTTTTTCCTGTTGCCACCAGAATGGCTAACAGCACCGTAACAGTGGTGAAGCCTCTGACCCCTGGCCCTGCCGGCAGAAGTAGTCCAGAGGGATCTCAGGTCAGTCCATTTTGTTACTCCCCAAACCCAAAGACGCTGCTGTAAATGCTCTAAATTAAATGCAGCACCAGTTCCCTTGCAAACATTAACTACAACATTGTTTAAAAAGTGTGATTTATTACACTGTTGTGATCATAGCCAAGGTTGTGAAGTTTTCAATGAGTCAAACTATCTAATAATTACAGCCACACTACTGGCTTCAGTCTTTACGACAAGAACTAAAATTCTTCTCAACATCAGAGCTACCTGAAGTGTGGGACAGTTTCCCCCCCAAAAAACAATTAGTAACAGATTACATGCTGTGATTGGGTTTTGTAACTGTTTTTGATTAACATTTATTTTTATGTTAAAACGTGAGATATTCTATAAATATCGGTGTTAAACTTACATATCAGACCAATTTTGTTGGTCTTGATTTTAAATGTAAAAAGGCCTCATGGTTGCCCTCATTTTTGCAATTAGGGCCATCATTATACTAATATAACAAGCATTGTGTGCTGCATCTGTACTCCACTTTCTTTTAACGGAGTGAATGGATCCATCTGCTTTCTTTCAGGTGCTCAGTAAGAAGAAGCTGCAGGACCTGGTGAGGGAGATCGATCCGAATGAGCAGCTGGATGAGGATGTTGAGGAGGTTTGTCAGTGGTTTCAATTCCAGTTTCAAATCAATGATGTTTTTTTTCTGAAGAGTAAACATAAGCAGCAGTGGGAATTTTTGTTGTGGAATAAATACCACTTTTATTTCTCTAAAGCTGCTCTACTTTACGGTCACATCCATAATTTGGAAATCCTATTCTATTGAAAGTCTGGCTGATAAATGTTGTGAGCATGGACTGAAAATATGAGGAGGGGGGGGGATTTTTCAGTCGTTGTGAAATGCTGATTTCCTTTACTGCAAACGATTGATGTTTTCCAAATGTCTGTCCTCTCAGATGCTGCTTCAAATTGCAGATGACTTTATAGAGAGTGTAGTAACCGCAGCCTGTCAACTGGCACGCCACCGCAAGTCCAACACCTTGGAGGTGAAGGATGTTCAGTTACATCTTGGTAAGTGGCTTGTGACTTTTTTCAGAATTGTAACAACCTAATATTTTAACAAGGGTGTGTTTAGTGTGTCTCTATAGATGATGCAAAAAAAATTACTGTAATCACTGGGCGATGATTGCTTTCCAAAACGATTGTCTCAGTACGAAACTATGCCCTACCGAATATGTGATTGTTTATGTGTATACAATGCCAATTTCATCGGGTGTTTTCATATAGGACAGTTACTTTGTATGTAAAAACCTATCAAACCTTTTTGTGCATTTTAAAAATAAATTGTGATAATTGTAGGGAGCAAATTTATTCCTTTTGAATATTACAAAAATGTCCGACACTAAGCATCTCAAATGGAAGACTTCATGGATCAGTGTGCTGTTGAGAAAATACCAAAAAAAAGACATTTGAAAATGTTATGCCACTCACCCTTGAGTTAAAGTAATTTGTGCTTATCTCCTTGGAGACATTTATAGATACAGAAGCACACACAGAATATTCAAGACAGTCACAGAAGTTGCAATTATTTGTGTTATAGTCCTGACCACATTATTAACTGTTCTTGGAAACGACATAGAAGTTATATCTTGGAAGTGTGTCAGTTTTGTTATAGACAGAGATACCAACAAGGAAATGATAACCTTGATAGTAATGCATATATAAATAGTTTAATGTCACTAAATATGTGTTGGAAGTCCAGAGTGGTTCATACAGCATGTGTCCTGCTGACATTGTGCATTGCTCTTCTCAGAACGCCAGTGGAACATGTGGATTCCTGGTTATGGCTCAGATGAGATCCGGCCGTTCAAGAAGGCTTGCACCACAGAGGCCCACAAACAGGTGAGCAATAAAAGCTGTGTGTGTGTGTGTGTGTGTGTGTGTGTGTGTGTGTGTGTGTGTGTGTGTGTGTGTGTGTGTGTGTGTGTGTGTGTGTGTGTGTGTGTGTGTGATATATGTATATATATGTATATATATATTTCTTGCTAATGGAACATGAACAGTGTGCACAGAGACATGAAAACTGTTGATTATTAATATTTTGGTTTTATAATGACTTGTAATTGAATACAATACCTAACTGTTTGTATTTGTTCTTGTTTCAGAGAATGGCGCTGATCCGCAAGACAACCAAAAAGTAGCAAGACTGTACGCTAATATGTTGTACCCATTCTGTGTATTGTCTTTTCTTTTTTTGTTTGTTTTTCTTCCTTTTTAACTGGGATTTTTTTGGACTAATAAAGATGAAAAGATGGTTTGGGTGGGGGTAGTTTTTCTTTTTTTTGACATTAGATAGTGTTTCATCGTCATGACTCCCCAACTTTTGAGTGTTTTGCCAGCACCGTCACACAATAATGTAATTCTTGTCTCTGATTCTGTTTTGTTACCATTAAGCTAAGCCTGGCAGAACTTTATTCATTGCATTTTGTCAATAAACATTTGCTGGAATACTTCTTTTGGATTGTTACCACTGCTGTATCAGCTTTACCTTTTGATACTCTGGAGCATTTGGATGTGAATGTTACAGATTCATGCCTCCTTAAATTGATATTTGTTGTTATCTTGCCAATAATAGATAATCACAGCTGTTATGTAAGAAATTATGGCTCCCCTGTTTACACACTCATACAGTGCTGTTGATTCCTTTTCTTGTTTGGTTTTTTAAATGGAGGGTCTAAAATAATTCCTACTGCAAAGGGTGGCCACAAATACAGTAAATAGTTTGTCTCTGTTGTTAGACATGTATGTGCTGTTGTGTATTGTTCCTGAATGTAGTAGGTTTTATTACATTAACAATTTCAACCAACCTTGTTAATTGTTATTTTGACTTTTGTCTATTTCAGCAAATTGCATCTAAATAATGTTAGAATTATTAGTCCTCAGATGTTGACTTTTCACAATGTCTGATTTAAAAAAAAGAAACTAATGATATTAAACAAAGACGTTATAGAGTATGGCTTCTATTGCCAGACTGAACTGACAAAAGGTTTGCCAAGGCTTCTCCATATATAGGAAATTAGTATATATTGAGTCTGCAGAGAAGGGTTTTACCTTGCAACTAACCTAAAACAAAATTCACATAAGTGTTCATTAACAGTGATTCATTCGTTGTGCTTGAAAGTGGCTCTCCACATTTATGACTGTAATTCCCGGAAGTTGTAAAAATAGCACTGTAATGTTGACGACTACGCTGAAGTTTTTAAGGGTTAAGTGGAGCCAAAACATTTAAAACCATGAAATATAATCAGTTCACTTGTTGTGTATTTGCAGAGACACAGACCCAAGTGTTAACGTGTCAGTGAATCTTTAATGTAGGTGTAGCAAAATGAATTGTCTGCATTTTGTACGCAGAAACACAGGAGGCTGTTCATCAGGCAGATGAATAATAATTGCTATAGAAACCTGTCACAACATTTCAAGAGAACAATATCCAAAGGCACCCTAGAGTTTTTATTTAATACATTTTACAACAGCACCTGAAAACAATCACTCACTCGCAGGATACCATGCAATTACTGGTGATGCAACAAAGCCTTTTCCAGACTACATGGGCCCAAAAGATGAATTCACACAGAAGCCTAGGGTGATGTTTCTAATCTCAGCCAGGGGACCCAATACCTTAACTGTTGCCAGTCATGGAGAGAATGAATGAAAGGAAGGAAGAATGTAATTACCTTTGCAGCTATTTGGTCACTAACCAAATTGTTGGGCAAATTGAAATTTTGACCTGATGATGGTGCTAGAGGAAAAGTTAAGAGACCTTGAACGTCTGCAGCAAATTTCACAGCAATCTGATAGATGTCAAGATATTTCAACCAAAACCAAATGTCAAGCTGGCGGTAAAGCTGCTGAAAAGTCAGTCGGAAACAACCCACTTAAGACTACTATATCTGTGTCATCCTCCAATAAGACCAAAGTGGTGGATCAACAGACCAACCAAGGCCACCATCATGGCTAAAGATATACATTACACAAAATCTTTATTTCTAAAGTTAAATCTTCCCCCATTTCAGGAATGTCAAAGTAAAGTCATGCAATGTTTCCTCAAATTAGTTTCTGACTAACTGTTAAACTATCTTCACAAAAAAAGGTGCAAATCAGTGTCTTTCATGATGACCACAATATTACAGTAAAATACCACCACAAATCCGACCTCCTGGGGGCTGGTTTTGGTTCCACAGTAACATGAGTGCATTTGGGTGACCACCACCAGTCCACAGTTCAACCACAGCACTTCTTATTGTTCTTAGAGGCTGTGCTGGGCTGTGCCAGGCTGGCTCTCTGTAACTGCAGCGCCTGTGGTGCAGCGCACTTGACTCCATCCCAGCCCTCTTGCAGCTGTACCTCTCCACTCAGCAGACCCTGGTAGACCCGTCGAGTGAGCAGCTCAAAGGCGTCCCTCACATTCTGGCCTGTCTTGGCAGAGACCTCCAAATAGGGCATCCCTAGCTGTCCGGCCAGTTTCTCAGCCTCTTCCCGACTCACGACCCTCTCCCCCTGAGCATCTCTGTCATTCTTTTGGCCCACCAGGACAAACAGAACCTTATGCGGCTGCACTCGCTCGCACACTTCACCATGCCACTCCTTAATATGATCAAAGGAGGCTCGGTTGGTTATGTCAAACACCAGGAGGCCTCCGACAGAGTTGCGGTAATAAGAACGGGTGACCGACCTGAGGAAAGAAGAGACACAAGAAAATTTAAAAAGAGGGAGGAGGTTTGTATTTCAACACATGAAAACCTTTCCAAAGCATTCACTAGTGCAGAGTTCAGTCTTTGCTACCAACTTATTTCCTGTTCCAGTGAGCAAATAATCAGCTGATTATGTGCACTGTTTGAGTTGAGCTTTTTTAGATAAGCAGATTGACAAAGAGTCTGTTTCTTTGTAACAAATTGATAACCACTATGTTTTTTTCACCCTAATCATGACATCGTCAAGAGGCACATAGTTCCCCCATGAGTCACTGAATGTTTAAACCAAAGGAAAGGCTTAATAAAGGGTCCTCCCTGTAGCCAGTCAGTAAAAACGCACTCCTTGAGTAGAATTCTTCTGTATGAAAAGAAACCTGATTTGGCTGAGCTTTTAGCTGACTCAAGTGGGATTAGCAGGCTACAGATACCACGCAGAGAGGAGGTAAACACAAACAGGCACTGTTTGCAATTTGCTACGGTTCATTCAACTGGAGAACTGAAATAATGAATTTAGAGACAGAATGAAACATGTTACTCCTAGTTTTTTTATTAAATATGCTGAGCAGGAAGAATAATGCCTTTTCAAAGATCGTCCTTCTCCACCTCAAGCATTACACATACTGCATCTCTGTACACATTGCACACTTGTGAGGGTGACAGTGTGGTTACACAGTAATAGCTGAAAGCAAACACTGATCAAGAGCTCCGGTGTGAATGGAATAACCAGTAGTAGTTTATTTGGGTAGAATATTTGCATACAAGTGAGTCATTTCTTTAAATATTCATCATAGGAATGGAAGAATAACAATTCTTTGTTTTACTGTCTTATACAAGCCTGGTGCATATAAAGAAGGTATTTTGATATATGAAGACATCCAATAGTGCAATGACAGACACTTTGCCCCACTGTTACAAGATGGGTTTGTCCTCACCTGAACCTCTCCTGTCCAGCTGTGTCCCAGAACTGCAACTTGACACGGACCCCCGGCTCCACCTCCAGGAAGTGAACATAGAAGTCTACGCCCACCGTCTGGTTGATGGACTCCATGAACAAGTCTTCAGTGTAGCGTTTCAACAAGGAGGACTTGCCCACTGTGGAATCCCCCAGCATGATGATCCTAAACTGGTACTGCCACAAAGTCAGATCCATTGTTGCTAGTAAACAAAAAAAACAAAAAAGAAAAGAGGATAAACACAAAGCACAGCTTGTGAGGATACAAAGGTATATAAAGTTGTGGGAAAGTGAGAAAAAAATAAGACATGCACTGCAGGAATTTTAAAAGGGCTGTATATAAGGTTAAGAATGGAACTGAACAGCCTAGATGATACCATTGGGGATGGAGAAAGAAAGAGATGAAACCTGCAAGAGACTAGCAATCCCACACCAGCTTCCCACCACTTGGTTCCCTATCTTTGATGCTTCAAATGTTGAGAAACACACCACAGCAGCCACTCCTTACAAATGTCACAATTGGTAGAGCAGTCCGTGTTCAGAGTCATCCCAAACTCCTATTTCCACTGACAGCTGCAGCACAAGTCTCTCGGTCTCATTCCCATAGTAGCTCATCAAATCCTCTGAAGTCCAGAGCAGCTATGTAGAGTAATCTGTCCCACAGTAGATCCCAGTAGAGCTGCAGTTCTCTACTGCGTTCCTGATCTTAACTGCTGCTGTAAGCATGTGCATGAGCGCGCTGTGTAGAGGTGTGTTCTTCTAAAGTCTTGTTGCCTGTTGATACTTGACAAAAGGTGGGGCAAAACCACAAGGACATAGGGAGGGCTGTTAAGGAAAGGGAGGGCCAGATGTGGGAGAAAAAAAGGGGGGCGTGGATTATAAGGAAGTAGTAGTTGAATTTTATTCTGTATCGAGGCAAACAGTGCAGTTCATAACTGTCTGCCATCATTAACAATCAGGGTGCCAGTGTGGGCAACTGTTTGTCCATACAATTTGCCGCAATTCTTATGACTTTATGGTCTTGTTCACAGAGTGAACATTGTTACCTAAAAAGGGAAGTTGATAACAATGCAGCTTTACATTCCATGGGAAACGCTAAGCCAGGCTCAGGATATGAAATTCATTTTTCTACAATAGGTTTGTTGGAGGTTATATTTACATTCAATATTTTAGTTATGACTTCATGTCTGCTTACTTGATTTAGTCATTGTGGATAGTAGTTTTAGTATTAAACATAGGTGCCATCTATGGTCCAAATACACACTAACATTGTAAACACACAACTAGACACAGGTAGGATCATTCCCAAATGAATTGAGCTTTCACTAGAGTATCACTAGACAGACTAGACTTGTTAATTTATTGTGTTCTTTGTAGGGTGTAATGAGTAGGGCAGCCTCTAGGGGGGGACCTTTATTTTTGTAAATAAATACAGTGGGCACCAGTGGTTTTTAAGTGCACTTATATATCAAAATACACTGGAAATAGTGCTTTCAGTAAATACAAAGCTTTTCAGTCTCTTTTAACGATGTGTAAGAGTATCATTGCATGCATCTTTTAATAGTTTTATCGCAACGTTTAAGTATCTGGTAAAAAGCAGAACTTGCTAGGATTCTCAGGTCTACTAGAAAAAAGGCCAGATTGTCAAGAGGAATAAAAATATATTTATTCAGAACAAACATATATATCACATCATGCATGCATCTGAACTTCATAAATATAAAAATATGGCATGTTTTTCATATATTGGGGTCACCAAGAGATAAATTAAGGCAGTGGCAGCAATGCTTTAACTATCTTGGTCCAGTGATGATTCAATATCAATCAATTTGACAAGACTAGAAGTGAAAATGTAATTTGGAAGCTTGATGCTTATCTCCAGTTGGCTGTACTTATATTTTGAGATCCAGATAATTTTTCATGCCAACTTTCTTTTTCAGTTAATACTGTTGACTCAAGGGTCACTTTCAGTTGGCCGAATTGTCAAATGACTGCGCATCAGCATAATTCATTTTAGGAAGTTACGGGTCAGATACGGCAGTAAAAGGCAATGGAGTTCAAAGCTGTGTTTGTTGATGTCAGCAGGCAAAAGGTCTCACACATAAAAGTCATGTAACCTGAACTGGTAGCACAAGTTTTTGGTCCAATCTAATCTTGCTGTATGGATTTGGATGCAAAGATTATTTAAAACCAGAATAGCATGTAGTTCACATTGTGGTGTCGTAAGCCCAAATGAGTATTTTGAAGTTGGTATTAAAACCTCTAATAAGAAAAACATTAATACGTAAAATAAAATTGTAACAGACAAACATTTCAAAGAGGTACATGTATCAATGATATGTCTAAGTGTCACGACACAGGTAAAAAGTTGCAAACGACCGTACAAAGTCATGAGTGTTTTCATCCGTTGGATTGGCTTGATCTGCAGGATGGCTGCCCCAAGAAGAAACCTGATTGCACAGACCCTGAATCCTACCATAACTATTTGCCACTGTTGCTTCCTGCAAACTGCTCTGCTCGTTCTGAACCAGTCATAAGTTTCTATCTTACTGCGAAATACACCATCCATCTCTTCACAATTTTGCCCAAGGATCATGAGTTTAAAGTTGCAAGACATTGCACATGCTATATACGTATATTAAGAGTGATGTCTTCCCATTCATGTCTCACCCTATTCTGTTTTCTTTTTCATTTAACGTCAGTTTTCTGTACAGGTATTCCACAATGTCTTTTTCATACAATTGTCCCATGTTTATTCTGGCTTTTGCTTACTGCAGCCAAAGTAAAGCCCCATGCAGTTGACCACAAGACATCCCTTTACCTTTATACAACCAGTGAAGGCAGAATATATTTAGAATATGAATTTACAACACATTGTACCAATCCGAGTGTAAAAAACAGTTCAATAAAGTTTGGTTTTGCATCATCAGTTAAGGGCAGACCTGCTTTCTTCTGAGCCTTGCATTTACCTGCATGAGTGACACACAAACACAACAACTACGTGTGTTTTAGTCTCAGGACAATGAGGGGAACTTCGGCTCGCTGATGTCAGCTTCAGGAGAGCTGCTGCCGCTGCTGCTGCTGTAAGTGTCCCTGCAATGGTAGATGAATACATAAAATGAGTATTAAAGCAGTAATGCCTGACAGGGATTGCTTCATTGTGATTGCAGGTGCAATGATGAACAGTGTCATTGTAAACTATAGCTGTACTACCCATGGGCCTTTTGATGGAATTACATTGCAGAATAGAAAGACGTACTCACATGTCTCAATCAAAGCTAAGGTAGATCTTAGATTTTAACCATGTTATGTCAGTTAACAGATTAAATACTAAAAAACATATTCCATGTGTTTAAATGTGATTTGATGCCACTGCAAAACAAACCGCTTTAAAATTGAATTCAGACAATACTTTAGGCTGTGTAGAGGAGGGAAAAAAATATATAAATAAAATTAAATATGAAGCACTGTATTAACAATTGATATAATTTACCATCTCATTTATTGCAAAATGTCAAAAAAAACTCAAGTGGAATGTCAGAGAACTAACAATAGTTAGAGCTAAACCTATAAACTGTGTGAGCATCATACAGTAATTTAGAGGTTTCATCTGAATAATGCAACACAACACTGTGTCGGAGCTAACCGTGGAGAAAGGCGACAGCCCTTGCTTAGGTAGCTTTGGAGTTTTCCTGCAGCGGCCAGCAGGAGACCAAAGTATGGAGGAGAAGGTTTGATGGGCCTTGAGGTAAACTCGGGATGGTACTGCACTCCAACAAAGTAACAATGATCTGAAACAACAAAGACGGATTTTAACATGTGACATACATTACACGTATAGAAACAAAGGAGGAGAATTTGAGGCAAAGCTGTTTCAGAAACAGAAGAGATGACAAAAGTACATCCCAAAGAGCAGCTAGGTGATACACAGAATGTTGTATTCATTATCACTCAACAGCATGTGGATTCCGGTTTTCAAAAACACTTTCCACTCACTCTCCAATTCAATGACCTCCATTCTTTCTCCTTCCACATCCTGGCCGACAAACTGAAGACCCTTTTTTTCAAAGTGGTGTTTCAGCTCAGGGTTAACCTAAAATGAGCAAAGGTTAAATGATTCAGGAAAGGTTTTTAAAAAATATATTTTTTTAAATTTTTATTATAATACCTCAAAACCAGATCTGGACACAAAAAATGAAAAACAGAAAGTTTAAAGGGGACCTCAAGTCCTTGCCGCGTGTACAGGAATAAGAAGCTTTGCACTCCTCAACAAAAAGATTTAAAACTTTGTTTGTTTCTACCTCAAATCTGTGTCTGTGCCTCTCGTCAACATAGTCCACATCTCCGTACAGTTTTCCTAGAACAATGAAATATCAGTCATCAGAAACACAATAGAGCTGGACATGATCAAAAAGCCAACAGTCTGCATTTCAACTCAAGGAGGATACATACTCAGTACACTGGCGGAGGATTTGAAAATGGTCCGCCTCTTCCCTAACCTCATAGTGCCACCCATCTGCCCTGGGTTGTGCTCTGGCATGTCAATCACCTGTCAAGATCAGACAACATGCTAAAACCATTCCAGTGAAGACTGCTGATATGTTGTGATGCATGCATGGCAGAAAAAGATAACCTACCACAGGGTATTGTGATTCTGGATTAAATTCTGTGGAGTTGGCGTCTGAAAAAGATAAGCAAAACTGATAAAAGCTCAGATCAACTTCCCAACACATCTATGGTTCTTTCATCATTAAATTAGAACCCAGAGGGGTAGAATTTTACTTAGCAGAGTCCCCAGTTGAACATAGCAATTACTCACCTTCCCATCCGAGAACATTGCGGGCAAACTCGCACACTGCCAGCTGCATGCCCAAACAAACCCCTACACAAAACAAGACCAGCAAGATTCTTGAATAATGAGAGCTATTGAAAGGATTCATAAATAAACAAAGACTAAACACGACCCCACTGTGCAAACCACTTACATGACTAACACTACTGTATTTGCATATGATTATACAGTGCCTATAAAAAGTATTCACGTCTCTTTGGACTGTTTCATCTTTCATCCTTTTTTTAATAATGTTTTAAGTGGATGCAATTAAGCATTTTTCTGATTAAAACAAGATTCTTTAATGTCTAGTGCGAACAAATTTCTACAAATGGATCTAAATTATATACACATATAATACACAAAGTAACTGACTGCACAGGTATTCATGCCCTTCAGGCCTATACTTCGGAGAGTCACCTTTGGCAGCAATTTCTGCATTGAATTTATAGATAGTGGGTACAGTGGGTCTGTAACAACCTCAACACATGTTCTTTCTGAACTATCTTTGCATAATTGCTCAGACTATGTAAAGTTGCATGGAGATTAGATGGAGTTACTGAGCAACAATGTCCTGCAACACTTTCTCATTTGGTTTTGGAGAGCTAGGCTCTGACGGGGCTATCACATACATCAACCCATTAATGACGTTTGACTATGTTTAGTATGTTAACGAAAAGCCCCACAAAACTTTTCCCACCCCATTAGAGGAAAATGCTAAATCTACTGTGGAATTTCTTATTCCACATACTTATCCTGCCTTATTTGGTAGACAAAGTAGATTTTATTTTTAAAAGATTTACTCCTGAATCTGAATCTAATCCAACATTGACATATACATTTTTGAGATGAGTTTCTTTTTCAATTTTTTAACAAAAAAAAAAACAGTATAGTTAGAAAAACTTACATCCCCTGTGATTTAGTTTCGTTAACAATAAAACATTGTCCCAACAAGTCCAAAGCAGCAAATAAATTCTTAGAGACAATGTAGTTGTTTTAACCACAGTAGTGCAAGTATGAAGCTGCCTTAAGATACTAAGATACACCCTTAGTATTTCTTATCTTAAGCAACATTCAACACATAGGAGAGAACTTTTTTTCACAGGTTTGCTCATAGCATGAAATCTTACAACATGATACGATGAAGAAGGCAGAACTTATGAGACAAAGAAGTCTCGAATCTCTCTTACCCAGGAATGGCTTATTCTGTTTCCTAGCCCAGTTAATAGCCAGCATCTTGCCTTCTGTCCCTCTCACACCAAAACCTCCTGGTACCAACACACCACTGTGGGCGGGAAGAAAGGAATGACAGCCTCAGTTGATCTCATAAATTAGTCCAAAACATTTTTGAGACATTACACAAGACACATTACTGACAATGTGACTGGAAAACAGAAACAACAGCTTGCTGATCTCTGTGTTGCAACCCTCTGTCACTCCATATTTAGAGGCAGCGTAGGGGCAAAATGCTGGACAGCCATTAGTATGTGGAAATGATTACTCGTAATCTTATTAGGATACACAGCCCTTCCCCACAGACTTTTTAAAGCTAATCCATCAAAAAAAAAACAACATGCTGAATGCCAGCTTGAATATAACCAAAAAGACTCAGATTTAACTGGTACACACATACATTGCAGATGTAATCTATGAATGAAGATGTAATAAAACATTGTGAATTTCTACGAAGAACATAATTTCTATGAAGCGGCATAAACCAATGGAGGTGACAGCACTCTGCTGCCATCATGTGGTATAGTGAGTGTAAAACTGAATATTGATGTAAGTTTTCAACATCATCCAAGCCTACTGGCATATGTGTCTTACCAAGTTTGTCTACTTACTGAGAACTGCAGAGTTTTTGCCAGGCCTCGTGGTATTTCACTGGCTCCTCTTCCAGAGTGGTAGGTTCCAGGTCTGCAGAGTCTATGTACTATAGGAAAAACAAATAGCATCATTTGGAATGAGATCAATCAAGAATCAGGGCTAACTACAGTATACATATGGGAAAATGTTAGTCATTATGCAAGTTTTAAAGGTGTCCCATAACAGCAGTCAACACATAAACAGTGATGTTAAATTCAGAAATCAATACTGTATACAAAATATAAAAGTGTGAAATATTTCCATACCTTAACCTCTAGCTTGTGATTAACGGCAAGGGCTGAATGCTCTAGGGCCTTGATAACCGAGGTGTAGGAGTCAGCTAATTTTGTGTATTTCCCCACCAGGGCTATGGAAACATGCTCCAAGAGACGGTCAGATCTGAATAAAGAGGGAGATTATTCACAGTGCTGACCTGGTGCATCATTTAATCATAACTTCACAGCTTCTCACAGAATAATTCAACATTTAGCCATTCAACCTTCACAGTGTGCTGTAACGACTCAACACTTGTCTTTCAGAATTAAACACTCTTTGTTAGTGTCAACATGCTTGAGTAATTATAGTGACTGTTCCATAACTAAATGGTTTGTATCCTTTTCCTTACTAACCTTGCCAGGCTGCTGGACTAAGAAGGAGGGCTGACCAATAAATCACATTTTCAATGTCAATGTGATATGAACATGTGCAATGAACACATAACAAAAGAGTGAGCGAGTAAAAAACTAAAAACTTACTTAACAATACACTGTTCAACCAGCATAAACATATACACACACACACACACACACACACACACACACACACACACACACACACACACACACACACACACACACACACACACACAACACGCACTGTCCACAGTCTCTCATCCACCTCGGCTCTGTTTTACAAAAGAACAGCACGCTAGTACAGCTACAAACTAACAAGCTAAAGCAAAAACTATATTTAGTCTGATTAGGTTGGTTTGTCACATACTTAAATACTAAAATTAACCAAATTCTTGTGTAAGGCAGTGAATCACATCAGGTGGACAGATGGCAGGATGAATGACTGAAACTGTAAACTTCCTTTTTTTTTAAAGTTTTTTTTTTGGCCTTTTATTTTATTGCCTTTATTGGAAAGTGACAGCCGAAGACAGTCGGGAAAGGGGGGCAGAGAGAGGGGGGATGACACGCAGAAAAGGGCCATAGGTCGGATTCGAACCCCGGGCCGCTGCAGCAACTCCGTACACGGGTCGCCAGCTCTACCGACTGAGCTTACCGGGTGCCCTAAACTTCCGTATTTTTAAACCTTCAAACCCTTTTCCAAACACATTCCAACAACAACTTCCCACAGTCGGGTTATTCCCTTACAAACCTCGAGCAAAGTTGGAAAAGTCAGTAACTTCTTTACCTGTCAGCCATCTCCTTCCACTTTGAGAGCATCTTCCTGGGCCTCATTTCGACATGCAGGTTCAGCCGCTGACAGAAGTAGCTCACAACACCCTGGTTCTCCAGCAGAAGGGGTACTTTGTAGACTGAGGAGACATCTTGGACACAGATCACCTGGAAAAAATTACGAAACATGTTCTTTCAGCTTTGTTTTTTTATATATATATATATATATAAAAATAAAAAAACATTTTTACACTTACATTAATTTACAACACAGTTGTCCCCAGAATTGATATATCCGATTAAAAATACATCCCAGCAGAAGGCAGACTAACCAGCCAGGACACATTCACACATTGGAAGGGATGACAATATGAATTGTATTTTTGTTGTAGAAAAGAAAAGGTATAGTCACACACTTCACCTGTGTGGGCTCAACATGACAGAACATGGAGATCTTCTCCTTGACAGCAGTTTCTAGTGGCGTCGAACAGCGGCACATGATCTGACAAAAAACAATGTTTATGTTTTTATCACAATATACAACAGGACCAGGGCAAAGCCTCAAAGATTCCTCCATAAGCTCGTATCTTAAATTTGACGTCAGATTTTGTTGTTGTGTACACTATGACATGAATACATAAGTAAGAATCATTGTGTATAGATTTATACACATAGAGGGAAAGTTGAGGCGTGGCTGGTTTGAATCTCAGGTACAGGAGGGTATGCCAAGTTTAAAAACAAATTATAATCTGACTCACCAAATCTGGCGACAAGCCAAGCCCTCTGAGCTCTCGGACACTGTTCTGGGTCGGTTTGGTTTTTTGCTCTCCTGTTGAATTGGGCTGAGGACACAAAAGCAAATTCACCTTAAATTGTAACATACGTGTGTGAAAAATAAACCAGTGGTGATGTTTACTGTTGTGTGGTGAAGCTGTAGATTGCAACCAACTAAAACTCACCTCAACCAAGACTGTAACGTGAAAGTGTTAAAACGTTTTGTAAGCATGAAACAAATAATATGATGTGTTCACCAGTGTGCCATACCTGTGGTACTAGGCTGACATGGATGTTACAGAAGTTCTCCCTCTTCACCTTGAACTGGAACTGTCTGAAGGCCTCAATGAAGGGCATGCTCTCAATGTCCCCCACTGTGCCTCCCAGCTGTTGACAGAAAACACCAGCTTAGATCACATAAATGCATGCATAAAGACACTCGGTTTTGTCAGCACTTCACATAACCCTGATACAGCCTTAGAAGACAGTCCATAATGCTGTCAGAACTGGTTTTGATGTATTCCCTGAAAACAGCTGGAGGCAATGCAGGTTTATTCGCATAGCACCTTTCAATAACAAGTCAATTAAAAGTGCTTTATATAATACAGGTATAAGTGAACGTATATAAACCAAAGGTCATATAAAAAGACACACATAAATAGGATTTTAAGACACAGCACAAAAGCACTGTCTAAAGCTTAACTTAATAAAATACGATGGAAAACTGAGAATTGGGGCAGACCTCATCTTTTCTGGGAGTTTGTTCTAGATATGTGGTCTTTAAAACTGACTGCTGCTGCTTCTCCCTGAAGACCTCGAGGACCTAAGAGGTGTAGATGCTTTATAAGAGAGCAGCAGATCAGAACTGTATTTTAGCCCTAAACCTTCAGTGTTTTTTAAACCGGTATAAAACAGTTGTATTTTAGAACAAATTCTTTGACAAACAGGTAGACCGTGTAAAGTTATGTGATCTAGCAGCAGAATTCTGAATCAGCTGCAGCTGTCTCGTCGTTTTTTGCAAAGAGAACTGTACAGGCAGTGTTGGTCGAGCATAATTAAGATAACTTAATAGACGTGTTTTTCTAAATCCTGCTAAGACATGTCTTGTAATTCCTGATATATTCTTAAGGCGATAGGACGCTGATTTTGTAGTTGTCTCAATGTGCATGTTAAAGTATAGGTCTGAGTCGATGACTACACCCAAGATTGCTGACTTGGTTTGTGGTCTCTGACAGAAGCTGAGCAGTGACTTTTAATCGTTCTTCTTTTGGGTCCAAAGATAATTACTAATGTTACAGGACAGGGTTATAATTTAATTTTCATACGAGCATTTAACCTTTTTCAGCTGCAAATATACAAAAATGCAATACTTTTGCAGTACATAATGGCAAACGAACCCTTTGTGTCCTATACTCGGAAATACAGCCAGGCTTACTGAAGAGGATACTTATACAGACACTCAACAAATCAATTTTTAAATCCCTTGACTTTTTTAGTTTTTCAAAATAATGTTTATGCTCACAGATCCATATGTTTAAGTTCAGCAGTTTCTCCCACTTCTTGCTGAGTGGTGCCAATATTTTATATTGCTTCAGGCAACATGCCTGGTTTCATTTCTGATCGATAACCTCCTCTATTTCTCTTCAATGCACTAAATAAATGCACAGATTAAAAAAATAAATAATAATCACTTAAGAGTAAATATGCTACACTGAGAATGAAGACAAGTACTTAATACCAAATTACCTCTATGACACAAACTTGAGGCTCCACATCGTCCTCATCTACTGGGATCTTGGCCTGCTTCATTACCCACTCCTGGATTGCATCTGTGATGTGGGGTACCACTGAAAACAGATTTATAGAATAAGAATCATAAAAAACCCAATCAACATAGATCTTGTAAAACTCTATGTTCTACAGACACCCTGGGTACACTCACCCTGTACAGTCTTGCCCAGGTAATCTCCCCTCCTCTCCTTGTTGATGACCGACTGGTAGATCTTTCCAGTGGTGAGGTTGTTGTCTTTGGTCAGACGGATGTCCAGGAAACGCTCATAGTTGCCCAAGTCCAGATCCACCTCCCCACCGTCGTCAAGAACAAAAACTTCACCTGTAAAACAGACATTATATCCGTCACAGAGTGAGTGAAAGAGCAGATCCAAAACAGGCAGAAATTCTGTGCTTTGCTCACTCACACAACACACATCTATTGTATGGATGCCCCACAGCAGCCAGCAAGGGGTGGTTTGTCCACCCCAATAGGCCAAATGCTGCAACACCACATCTTGTCAAATATTAAATAATAACTGCAAGACTGAACCACTCACCATGTTCATAAGGGGAAAAGGTGCCAGCATCAATATTGATATACGGATCGATTTTGATGGCTGTGACGTGAAGGCCGCAGGACTTAAGGATTGTTCCCACGCTGCTGGCAATGATGCCCTTCCCAATACCAGATATAACACCACCAGTAACCAGGATGTACTTCATAGTGGCATGTGAAGACTAAAAAAAAAAAAACACACACACACACACACAAAGTACACATGTATTCAATAAATAACTAAAAATACATTACACTAATCTCCCAAGGCGTAAGTCCAACTCAACCAGTTCAACCACATGTGTGATGAAGACTTCATGCAATGTATAATGAGTACAATATGAGCTGTGGTCTATTACTAGAGTGGAATACTAACCAGCCCTGCAATTTCATTTATATGTATATGTATTAGTATTGTATGTAACGTTTCTCACAGGAATAACATTGGAACTAGTGGTGTGTTTTACTCCAGGTATTGTATCAGCATTAGAAAACATAGTCAATCTGGAGGTAGTAAGAGTTTATTACTATGTTTGGAGACTTGAAGGTTGGCCCTTCCCATCTGTTTACATCTGTATCGCATATTGTGCTTTCCGTCCGCACAACGCATGGTGACATTGAACTACTGAATCCGACCAAATAAAAGGGCACCCACCCGGAAATGTGCGGAAATCTTGCAGATACTGCAGGTTTAATATAGTACTCACTCACACAACAGGAAATGAATGGCGGGAAAGTCCTGCAACACAATAAGACCGCAAAACACAGAGCAAGAGACTCCAGGGAGCTTTCTGTGTTACTTCAGGCCAGTAATCTTATTATGATGCCACCTTCATTGTCAGTAATGGAGTCCTGAATGTATTATAGTAAATAGGAACGGTTGTGTTTGGCCAAGCTCAGTTTACACAAATTGCTTTGACCCAACCGGTTTTGGTTGAAAAATAATTTCACTTTTTAATGAAAATGTTAATCGACACTGAGGTAAAGTTAATATGTGACTTGCACGGCTACATCCGCAGCTAACTAACAAGCTAACATTAGCTAACTGTCACCAATTTCTACACAACAACTAACAAACTAACCTGACAGCATTTCAGGTTTACTCTCTAGCACACCGTGGCATGTTTCTAAAAAAGCACAAAAACACTTACCTAACGACTACAGACACAGTGTCGGTGAGTCTAGCCTCGGTAACTGTCCTGAATTTTTAACTATCTCTACGGTTATTTACGAAGCATCTGGCTCCACGTTCTCGCTGCTGCAGAAACACGTGTAGGCGAAGCTGACTGATCCACTTTCTCGGGAGAGCTCAGCTTGTCTCCTTCCGTTTGCAGCGTGAGTAACCGCGTGCCCTCTCCGCTGTCTGTCAGGCAGGCCGTAGTCCACCGCCCCCCCAGGATCCACCAATCGGGTGGATGAACTGCAGGGTTCGCTTCGTGTTTAAAGTCTCATTGAGAAGCTGAACTTCTGGGCGACAATACCCTCCCCCCCCCACCACTAAAAATCCTTGTGTTTTCACCATATGACGTCACATGCTTTGGAGTGAATGACGTATTTCAAGGTCAGTGCAAGTTATCATAACGACGATGGACATTCATTCAAATGGATCGGCCTCATTAAAACATAACATTGGACAACATTGCCCTGTCCTTGTATACTGGAGGTTGAACATCTTTGCCATTACTGTTATTGGACACATGTTAAATATCATCATATTTAATTATAATATATATAGCCTACATATATACTCTTTTTACTAACAAATTCAAATGATCTCGATTATTTTATCACAAGATTCAGTCACTTGCTATTCTTTTATCTGTTCGTTCAAACAGTAGTCTCACCACTAGATGGCATATGAGTTCCATGTTGCATTATTCAGCATGTATCTAGGCTAAATTGAGCTTTATACATGCATAAGGTTATTCACAAATAATGAACACAGTGACTTTTTGGAAAGAAATAAAGCAGCAGATATAGCAGCAAAGAGATTCATAATGGTGTACGCGTATTTTTAGATAGATTGTGGTTTGGGGGAGTGAGGCACTATGAAACAGAGCAATGGTCCCTCAAACGCTCATTTATACAGTAACACTGTCTCTGAGATATTAAAGTTTTCCCTGTATTCACTGTCGTGCTGCTCCACTTTTGCTGTGGGTAATGAGAGTGGTGATTTTAATTCATTTCTGTCCATGATCTTGATCTAATTAAAGACTTCATCCCTGCCACCTCATTTTCATAAGCTGCTCCCTTCAATTACATCTGACAAGTGAGCAAAGACACACATTAACCTCCTGCATGAAGAGGTACTGTGCTTCCCTTATCTCTCTGCGATCTTAAAATAACAGAGAGGACAATTCAAAGGTAATTCCATGTCCTTGAATACACCGTTTTGGAAAACACATCTGTGGATGACAGAGTACAGTATTACCCATATACAATATGTTCCTGTTTTCCATTACAGATGACAAGATAGGGCCATGCAACGCCATGTTTTGCAAGGGGTTTTGGTCATATGTCTGACTGTGGCCAAAGTCAGCTGTCACTCATCCTTGTTTGTTAGTGATTTCAGAGGGGGGGAATGGACCTGATCTACAAAATTGATTGACTTTGCTGCTATTAAAAGTGACATAACATCATAGGTAGCACTGCAGGCTTGAGACAGTGACAGTCGTGTCAGTGATTACAAAATGAAAGTACAATGTGACGTGTTTATGGAGTTTGGTTGGAAATTTTCACTACAGAAGGGATAGTTTGGTATTTTGGGAAGTATGCTTATTTGCTTACTTTCTAAATTAGCTGAGAAGATTCATATCAAGGAGCCAAAGCCAGGAAATCACTGCACTATATCCTGAATTTAACTCCCCATGAAACTGCAACAAATTTCCGTTTGTGTGGGGATTAAACAAAAATGATGAGCTTCATTGGGTCATTTCTAAATTTTAGACAGAGTCAGGCTGTCTTTTTCCCCTACCTCCAGACTTTATGCTAAGCTATGCTAATTGCATCGTGGCTCCAGCTCTACACTAAACACACAGACATGAGAGTGGTATTGATTTTTACACAAGAAAGCAAATAGACAGATTTTCCCAAAGTGGAACTGTTTAATCAGTTTGTTATTATTTCACTTAAATCTCTACCCTTTGAAATACAAAAATTGAAAAGACGTATTTTCTGTTAGAGTAGTCTATAATAATTGACTGTGGTGCTGGTTATCAGCAGCACAAAGCAGAACAAAAGGGCTGCTGACTGCTGGCCGATGTTTTCTGGAGCTAATGAATGAGTTCTACTCAGTAACTGAAAAATCCTGGCCTTTCTTTTTTATGTATTTAAGTGTATCTTCCTACTCTAATTATTATGTTTTAGGAACATTAACTCAACAGCTGTGCCACTCTCTTTTAATATTGCATGTAATGTGGTGGTATAAGAATAAACTAAACTGGTCAATAACAAGAATATAAATGCAAAGTAAAATGTCCACAAGCTAAAAGGAGGATAGAGATATTCTACCAAAGTAAAATATCAGTTTGTTTTGGCAGCGTTTTCTTCACCTCCACCCTGAGAAGTTAGATAGCACTAGGGTCAGATGTCATGAGCTGCTTCCCTCTCCCAGACCTCCAGTGGGCTTGAGACGTCCAACTCCCTGCTCAAACAGATACACAAAGAAACAGTAGCCCACATCCCCCGCGCCCCACACACATTATTTATGAATGGGAGTGGTGCCTTTCCCTACCCTTTGGTAGTTTTGGAATGTGAAAGATAGATCGATTTAAGATGGGAACACAGATGGCTTTTAAGGCACAAAGCAGTACATAGCCACTCAGAGGAAAAGTGAGCTCTTGGGCAATTAGTGTCATTATGGCTGCTCATGTGCTTGGTGGGCTGGATAAACAGTGACTGTGGTGGCAAATGGTGAGGCATGGGGGTTGCATGGGTAATGATGATCAGAGCAGTTTTACAGCAGAGTAAAAACACACACACACTTAACAATTTTAAACAGCTGATGGACAGAATACAAACAGTTTCTCTTAATAAGACCAATAAGAAGGAGGGAACTAAGTGCATGAGGTGTTATAGGGATGCAAATTATGCAAATTTATCAAATAATCATTTATTTAAAATGTCAGAAAATGTCTGACTAACAGTCCAAATTGTTGTCTTCTAATTTTCAGTTGATCAACTAATCAAATAATTGACTAATCATCTCAGCAAAAGTGTTAAAAGATACTATTAGGGGGGAAATCACTACTACTAAAAATACTTGTATTAATCATTATGCAATCATTTTTTACCACTTTTTTAAACACTTTTACCAATATGAGATTAGCGAATGTTAAAAATAAAGTTCTAAAGTGATGCCCACACACAAACACACATGCACATAGCCTATTTATTCCCTGACAGCCACAGTGACACACATGTGACAACAAGGTCAGGTGCGGTTGTAAACAGAAGCGAGACAATAGTCTTGCTGAGAAATCCAACTCATAGACCTCTGGGGAAACCCACACTCTGAGTTTGTTGTCATTGTTCTGAACCTAGTTAATACTCTGTTATGCTACATGCTTACACTTGCTTGTGTGTGTGTGTGTGTGTGTGTGTGTGTGTGTGTGTGTGTGTGTGTGTGTGTGCATGTGCCTGTGTGGGACTGTGACATCTACCATTCTCTTCTCATTGCCTAAGCCACTAGTTACAGAGAAAACAAATGTCAGTTGAAGGGCGTTGTCTGTTTGGTGTCCGCACTGAGAGTTAGTCTTTCCTTCCGCTACTTGGAGCAAATCTAATTTGATTATGAGCACCAGTGAGGACAGGCATTGAGGGAGAGAGTTTATTGGATAACATGGGACCAAGGATGACAATAGAGAGATGAGAGGGAGAGAAATGGAGAGAAATAGAAATTGAGTGATTTTGTGAGAGAGAGGGGTAGAGAGACACTCAGATAGAATGAAAGAGAGCCTCTTCCCATGGGGGATGAGACTCTGGATCAGTGCCCGGTATGCCACTGCACTGTCATCTGTGAGCTGCCTTTGTACACGTATGGAGGCCAGCATATCCCATGATCCTCGGCTATTATCCTGACCCAACTCCTAGCATGTGGCCTCCTGCTCTCTCCTGCCTATTTCTTCTCTCCCCACTCCCCTTGACCTCCCTGCCCCTGCATCTTTCCCTTATCCTATTCTATCCTTCCTCTCTCCTCTACCCCATAACCCCCTATTTCTCCTCACCCTAATTTCACTCTTCCTTTCTCTATCCCTGTCTTCTTTCTCCATCCCTGTCTTCTTTCTCCTAGCCAAAGCACAGCTAGAGGCTGGGCCTCTGCCACCTCCATGAAAACAGATGACAGTGTTTTGTTTTTTTTTCTGCCCCACTGCCGCAGACCCCCCTCCAGGAGAGGTCTGTCTGCCTAGGAGGAGAGGGGGAAATGAGAAGGATTGATTAATTTAAAACGCATGCTCTCCTCTTTTTTCTCCACTGAGCCCCCCTTCATGAGGACATGCCTGCTCAATAAGAGATTGAGAGGAAGATCATGGGAGCTCATTCATCAAGCCATGTATTCCATTATAAATAATGTGTGAAATGTGCAAACAAGCCCGGGTACTTAGGGTTGTGGCCTTTGACCAGGGCCACTATTATATGTTCTGTGAAGAGTTTTTTGATGGTGGAAGGATGACGAGATCAATATGCCAAAGCCTGGCAAAACAGAGAATAACTCTTTTGTTGTTCTTTTAATGAAAACACTGTGCAATATTCTGTTTTAATTAAAAAGCAGAGGGAAGGTTTTAAATAAAAACAGTAAGGCATGTGAAATTCACTGAGAGATTATTTCCTTTTTCCATCTTAAATTAGTATTCAGTGTTGCTCCTCAAAATAACTGAGGTGACATTCACAACACCCTGGACATCGAGTACTCAGTCTGATAACAGATCTTACCAAAGATTGGGAAGAGATGCACCCTGATGCCTTGTGACCATGTGCATTAGCACTTCGAGACCACATGTCATTCTCAAGTCAGATGCTAGGCTGGGGTGAACAAGCAGTCCTTTTATCACTAACTCAGTTATTCAATTATTTCAACCTCTTCATGCATTGAAGACTGTTCAGCTTGCTTACACCACTTAGCTGTGGCAGCATCCTTTGCAGGCAACAGAGAGGTGGGACTTGCTGCCGATACTTCAGATACCATCAAGTTCAAAGTAGTTCATGAGCATAAAGTTTGGTGGCGTTTAGGTTATTTCCTTCCTCATATTTCCCTATGACAGGAAATCATTATAGAATGTTGTTGCTGCTGCAAATTGTTCTTTCTTCTCACTTACCACAATAAAGTTTTGACTTTTCTATTCACCGTGAAGAGAAACTTATTAATTGAAGGACACAAACAGCATTTATTTTATTATTTTGCCACGTGGGGGCAGTGGCACAATCTATTAACAGTACACAACACTAACATATTATCACATATAAAGTTGTTGAAATAAAAAAGGTTGTCTATTTGTCTGTTTGGGCAGGTAGCATACAATGGATTTATCTGAGCTTTTTAACTAAAAACTGGTTGATGAGGGTCAGACTGAAAGAAAACAGCCAGAAAACCAAAACAATAAGCTGAAAGACACTAACAGCTCAATAAACAGAGGGGAACTTCAGAGTTGGGTATAACTTTCTGCTATTTCATCAGTATAAACACCTTTTGCATTCCACCTAGTCATTGTTCATAATTGTTTAGTGTAGTTTTAAGCTTTAATTACAGAATTCCATAAATTTGTTACAAATGTAAGTTTAGTTTTATATTCACGTTTACCCTGTTTGAGAGTATTCTAAACTTGCAATGTTGCCGGCTCCAGATACATGTGTGGTATTTTGCCTACAGAAACCTGTCAAAATGGCTGTCTCCATTTGTGTCCCATACCTCAAGTGTGTTTGTCAGCGCATTGTGCCTACGAACAGGCTACAGTATTATAAAAATGATGTGTCTATTTTGGTCGCCTTATCAATAGACGATCTGTCTGCGTCTCAGCCCCCTGCTTCGTCTGTGAGAAGTCTTCATGACGGAGTGCAAGGACAATGGATGACTTGATTGGAGGACATATCACTTTGGATCACATGTATGGAAGAATGCAGGAACATGACCCAGCCAGAACCAATGTGGTTTGGCCCTTGTGGGTTGTGAACTGTTTGGTAACAAGCCTGGATGTAATGCTGACTTGCTACAGAGACCAAAGATTCATCAAGGTCCACCATGAGACTTTTACGGGTCATTGCAGGGGAACAGACTGAATGTTTCAGTTGTTGTCCGTAGTGCATGCAACATCTGAAACAAAAAGCCATTGACCAACATTTCTTGTTCATCTGTCGTTTCTCTTTGTGGCAGAGCCCCTTTCATGCCTTAGTAGTTCATATGTTGCGCTTGTATGTTCTCCTTCCTTATATAAAGTGTGCATTATATACAGTACCTGTTAAGGATATTTTACTCTCTTCCATCGAATTTATGCCAGACTAGGTTCCAGCCTCCTGTGACAGGGTAAACAAGATCTTAACTGCACACACTCCTTCCTTATCTCTTGGTCAGTGTTTATCAAGGAATTCTCAGTACTCATGCTGAGACGGGGGTTAACTCTTCTAAGAAATAATCCACTTAAGATTGTTGACTCTACAGCATCGTGGTAGCTCAGCAGGTGCTCGTGAGTCTGAATCTGACTCATGACTTTTGCAGCATACCTCCCTCTCCTCTGCTTTCCCTCTTTCTTCATTGTAGACAATCTAATGAAGCATGGCTGCCGTAAAAATAATCATTAAGGAAAGATTATCTCCCTCTCACCTCTCTCTCAATTTCCCTCCGTCTCTCATTGAGTTTGGAATGCACCAGTGCAATCACCCCCACTGAGAATAACACTCATGTTGGGTAATTTTGTCTTACATAAGGGAGAGTATTGCACACAACAAGACATGTAAAAACAACATCAGGCAAGGCCAGAGGGAGAGAATGCAATCCTCAGCTATTTGTAATGGAGAACAGGGGAGGGGCAGAGGGGTGGAAGATGGATGTGATTTCACATTAATTGTGTGGGTTCACAGGAGTGTGCATTCGCATGTATGTGTGTATGTGTGCGTCCACATGGGGTGGGAGGTGTTAGTGGAATTTCTGAGAGCTATGCTGATTTTACAGGCACAGCAGGGATTGTGTGCATGTTTGTGTATGTGCACATGTAAGTCAGCATGGATGCATGTGTGAGTGTGTGTAATGGGGGACATGTGATTTTGTGGCTACACGTGTGTGTGTTTAAATAAGTTGGTATTTGTGTGTGTGTGTGTTTGTGTGTGTGTGTGTGTGTGTGTGTGTGTGTGTGTGTGTGTGTGTGTGTGTGTGTGTGTGTGTGTGTGTGCGCGTGTGTGTGTGCGTGCATGTGTGTGTTGTGGGCCTCCACACTTGGCTGGGGGTAGCGAGTGGAATATTCAGAGTGTGATGTTAAATTTGCAGTAGAGCCAGAATCAGGGTGGCGAATCTTCCACAAGTCAGTTGCTGTACAATACAGAAAGGTAAATTAGCTTTATAAGCATTTGTTTTCTATTGCCTTTTTAGGCTCCATTAATGGGCATTTTTGTAACCCTGAATCAAAATGGCATGACATGTGAATGTGGTGACAGACCAACAGAGAATTATCATCCAACTCTGCAGCTTAAGTACAACACACAGTGGTGGCATCTGAGGGCCGTCAAAACACACGCAATCATTCTTGGTGAGCCCACAGATCGTCATCCTAATGCACGTCATCATGGTTGACACGTGTCAACTTGTCAAGATAGCTGTCCTATTTCGTATTCATCCCACCTCTCTCATCATTCCAGTTTTCAGCAGCAAGCAGCTGTTTTCAGCAAACAATCTCTGATAAACCAACTGCATGCTATCTGACCAGTACTAAGACAGCATACAGACAAAAACAGACTAACTGATGAACATCTGCACCCAGATACTTTTCTCAGTAGTTAGTCAAGACAAAAGCAGAACTAGATAGTAAATATTGGATTGGACTGTTTATTTGTCAGGTAGTCAGAAACACAACTTCAAATTCATACTCATTTGTCTGCTGTACATGTCGGGAGGCAACCTTTTTGCTAAAATGTTAGCTTTGTTGATACAGTGATAATACACTGCTGGGTGTTGTCCTGCAGTGTTACTGCCCCCAGCTTGCCAAAAATCTATTAATATCTCTAAAGGTCTCCATTAACCTCTGTTTACAGAAAAACCTTTTAAAATATGTGAAATAGGCTGCATAAATTAAAATTGTGTGCTTGTATACTTTACAAATGCTGAATTCTGAGATCCAACCGCCCACACACACACACACAATGTAATAATATGCAGTAGGCCTACTTATATTTGTGACATAGACAATTAGTGCCAAACAGGTGAACAATGTTATAACAACTCAACCATGGCCAAAAGATTTGCCAAATGGGAGGAACAATTTCAGGTGGACCTGGTTTCTTCTTTTTAGGGCTGTCCCCCTGATATTATTTATTCATTTATTTATTTAAATAATTAAATCAATACTATAAACGTTTAACGACCAGACGACTTTTGGTTTTAACTAATTACTACTAGTTGACTAGGAAAATGTTTATTCGTTGACATTTTGCTTTGCTTTGTTTCCTGCTTTTCTCGTTTCCTCTTGTTGTTTCCCTGTTTGCTAGTCTTGCTTCCTTCTTCTGTTAATATATGGCTACTCCATGGGTATTTTTATGGAAGCTGAAAATGCACACTGCATCAATTCTACTAGCTTGCGAGCAACTAAACTAAAGCTAAGATATGTTAGTGACATTTTGCATTGCATGTCAGAACCAGACAGGATTTCAGCAGCATTCAGAGGTCAGGTCAACTGATTTTGTAGACCTACTAGTTTTTCTTTCCGTTTAGAGAAGATTTCAACATCCCCACTTTCACTTAGAGAGCTGCAATATGCATGCAAAGCCAGCTAGGTATCATGCTGGTCATCAGCTGATTCAAAGATAAAAAAAAAAAGATTCTACTAAGAAAAACAGAACAGTTGACTTCAGAGTAAGTGTTTTCATAAACTAAAACTGTTCATCTGTTTTCTGTTATTATGTAAAGAGATTGTTTGCTGTGATATACGGTTGCTAAGCTTGGTTAGATAAGGGATTTTCATTGTTTATGAGCACATAGCCTTTGAGTCACATTAGCTTTTTCTTAGAGGCATGCTTGCTCCAGAAGCCCAGTTCAAGCCACCTGTCTGCCAGTCCTATACCCCTGCTGGGACAGTGCTAATGGCATAGAGATGAGGAGGCAAAATATAAAACACCGAACTCTGTTGGAATTCAAACTTCAAATTTTCACATATGCACCCACTTTAAAAAGGGAGGCTTCAGGTTGAAAATTAATAAGGTGGCCTTTTAAATGCCAAGTGACTGGGATTTGTCATATGTGGGTTGTAACTCAATTAAGTATAGCTTTGCGTAATATATTAACATAAAGTGATTGCCTATTTACAAAAACACTAGCTCCAATGTTTCTATGGTTAATTCTGGCACTTAAGGGTAGATTAGACAAACACAAAAATCAGTATACCCAGACTGACCCAAATAGTTTTTGACCTAGTAAACACTAAGGGTTGACACACTTTTGTACTTTGACACCTCTGTCACTGGCCTCGGAGATATTCTGTTTTTCTACCAACCATAAAAGGGCTATTGTGGACTCTAAACAGTGCTGCTTAACTGAGCCACAGGAAACATAGAGTCATTCTTGGAATTGCAATTCATAAACTAAGCCTGCCTGGTATTTTAGAAAACTGAAATCAACCCATTAAGGTTTGGCCTGTTTTAGGTAACAATTAGTGTTCTTCTACATCTACAGTTGGGTTTAACTTCGTGGCTCTGTTGCAGTGACCAGCTTTAGTTTCTTGATTTAAAAAATGCAGCCTTGTTGTTTTGAATCACCTTCAGCCATCTGAGCACAGTGTAATATTTTCTGGCCTGGCATAACCTGTCAGCACTTCCTTTAAGTCTAACTGGCTTTCTCAAGAGATGATTGCGACAAAGTTTCAGTCCTGCTCCCTAAGAAATTATGAAAGCCAATTACAATTGATCATGTATTCACTTTGGTGCTCCCCTCTCATGCTCATCTATCACTCAATTGCCCTTTCTCACCAAGCGTTTCTTCTCTCTCCAAACCAGAGGTGGATCAAAATGCCCGGCCCAGCATGCATAATCCACAACACTGACCTGAATTCCCCTCTTTTTTCCTTTGCTTCCTCTGCTTCACTGTTCCTCTGTCACTGGCGCCCCACCCCTTAATTTCCTCTCTCACTCTGTCTGTCCTCCCTCCAGCTGTCCTTCTCCTCAAAGTGAACCCAACGCATTAGGTGGTTTTGTTACTTTTTTCATGCTGTTTTGTGTGTAATCATCATATTCCCAGCTCTTCACCTGTTTATCAGGATCTCACTTTGTGAAAACACTTGTATGCAGGGTGTGTGTTTCCAAGGTTACCGCAGAGGCACTAAATAACTGTGACAGCTGTGACTGGGGACTCTAGTCAAGCAAAACGATATCGCCATAGATACAGAGTACTAGTAAACAACAGCAGTTATTCCCCATGCTCTGTAAACAAACACATTGGCATTATTAACTCAAATGCGCTAAAAACATAAGTCTGATTCCTTAAACAGGTGAAAGCTTGTGTCATGTATGTTAGCAGTGACAGTGGTTCTGGGGTATTACATAGCCTAAATAAATTGCACTATGAAAAGGTTTCTGGAACGCCAGCTAGTGGCTGCCAATGCCAGCTCTTCAGGAAAAGACCCAAAACATCTTTGCACTAACACAAACCTGTCATTATATTACATCCACTTTACTGAGAGGTTAGAGTCTGTAGAGAGTGCCTAGATTGTAATCTCCACAGTAGTGTGTCTGTGGCCATCTGTGCCGCAGTGCTAGTGTGTATGTCTAGTGGTCTGTGTGACGTCTGTTCTGTGCCCATGCGGCTGGTGCTGCATTCATCTTTCAGTCACCCAAAAGCAGATGTCACCAGGACGATGGGGAGCGGCAGATTGCCGTGGCGACCGACCGGTGGCAGGTTGAAGGTGTCTCCACCCCGCAGTGCCCAGCAGATGGAAGCTGAGGTCATTATCTGCTGCTCTGTTCATCTCCTTACCCCCCACACCCCCATGCCCTCTCGCTCTCTCTCTCTCTCTTACTGCGTCACTGTGCTGCAAAGACGTATCAGATCAGTTACTGTGTGATTGGCATTAAAAGTAAACACTGCTTTACATCATGTAAACAACTTAAACAGTTTGTTTTGCTCTCAATTAAAACTCATTATCGCGATTTCTCTGTGGGTGTGATAAATGTTTCCTTGTTTGCAGAGGCCCAGCATCACAACCCAGATACCAGTGATGGAAAGTATTCACAGAGGCACAGCAGTAGGCCTAAGTGTTCTATGCCCGGAACTGTAGAGCCACTCCATTTCCTCATAAACAGCAAAAGTAAAGAAAAAACAGCAATAAGTGGCCATTCAGAACAAATAAACCAAGTCAACAACTGCAGGCAGAAAGTAGGGCAGCCTGGAAAGAAGCACTCTGCCACAGCAGGCAACAATTCCTGGTTTATTATGCTGCCAGCATCCTTCTATAATAAGCTGTGCGGGCAGTATGGAGGACATGGGTAAATCCATGTTTACATGCTTCGTGTCATGTCCTTTCTGTGTGCCGTGCTTCAGACAGCTGTCAGTAACAGAGGGTTTCCCTGACCACTGCAGCATGGAATGGCTATCTAGCAAGCTAGGAGTGTCAGCAATTATCCCTCAAACTGCTGCAGGCTACGGTATATTGAGCAAATTTCACTTCCTGCATGCCTACTGCTACTGCTGCTCAGCAGCTCTCTACTGTTGGTTTTATCCCCTCTTACGAATATGAGACACATGCTCCAGATGTGTAATGTGGTGCATTATTGAGGCCATGGAGTATTTTGTTTGTGTTAGTGCAATGATGTTTGCAGCTCTGGCGCATGTCCAAATGTGCTGAGTTATTCTTGTTTGTTTGCTCTTTTGGTTAAAGCACCATTGTAACTATTTAACTACATATGGGCAGCTTCTCCTGTGAGTGAGTGAGTGTTTTACAGTCATGCACACATGTGGCACACAGACGTTCTGAACACTTACTGGGGCGTTGCTTTCTGGCCATAAGCTTTGTTTTATAGAGCTACTGAAATGATCAAAGGTTAAGCTCATTTAAGATGGATTTTCTTCTAGTTTATTTTCCATTTATTTTTGTGTGCAACAGTTCACCACCTGTTTGTTAAGTGCGGTCATTCATATACCTTTGGATAAGTTAAAGCTTATATACTAATATTTTTAATTCAATATATCATTATCATCATGGAAACTCATACATCGTACATTTGTTTGATGCACTCTTCTTAATTTGCAAATTCAAAATGCCAATGCTGTCTAACTTAGTCACTTTAGCTAAATATATATGTATTTACATTCATTTCAACTGCATGATTGATAATATTTTCAGATCAAAACACTTTTATATTGAGTGTAATAATAAAAATACAGACCTAAAATTGTAATTTGTTTCTTTAATCTTGCAAAAATGGAATGCCTTACCACTTCAGACAAAGATGTGAACACTGCATGAGATTTGAATGTATTCACTTCTCACACACATATATTATACGATCATATACCTACATCCTCACTGCCATTTTCCACCTCTCGGTGCATACACAGTCAGGTACAATACATACACACAATGACACATGCATATATTCATGTGCACAGTCCATTTTGTTCTCTCAAATGTAAATCAATGTTAAATTAACTTAAACACCAAACAGTAGGGTCTGCAAATTGGCTTAGACGTGAATTGCAACATCTGTTGCATTTATTTTTCTTATGTAGCACCATTTACCAGTATTGTCCTAATAAGTTAATTAACTGGTAAATAAAATATTTTAGACTAAGTCTATAGTTTATTTATTGTATAACCCAATATCACTTACAGTGTCCCAAACCGCTTTACAGTGTTTACACACTCCATAAGACTGCCCACATAGTGACTGCCCGTATCCACCATAAATAATTCTATTAGGGTGGAGACTGTTTTGTGTCCAGACGGAAGCTCAATCATTAACATAATTCCAGACTGTGAGGCACACTTCAGTCTGCAGTGAGGCTGCGTGTGTGTCCTCCCCCCCAGCAGTGCATCTCAGGGAACCGTTTTTGGCCCCTGTAGCATTTTAGTGAGTAATCGTGGGGCTTTGGAGCTCTCAGTCCTCCATTTACATGTCAAAACCTCCCCAGGCTCTGGATGTAAGGGACCCAATTTGGAATGACAAAGCTCGGCCAGAGACAGCTGATCCACAAAGGAGGCCTGGTTAAGTTCTTCCTCCCAGTCACCAGCTGCTCCACTGACCCATAGTACCTCTATTCAGCAAATATGCACAGGAGAGAGAGGGGAATGCTACCAGGCGCACTTGCATGTAGCTATAGAGTAGCAGAGAGTGGTGCTTTACTCTCATAAATCACCTGATATTTGCTAAAAAATATTGCACCATCATTTGGTCCTACTGCTTAAACACTGTAGTTATGATTCAACCCCAAAAATAAAAACAACACAGGGAACATACCTGTCCCCCGTGTAGATAAAATATTCCTTTTCCTTGTATTGACAGCCTGGTTTTAAATATTTCACACCATAAACTCTACTCAGCTTTTGAGGATGCTTGCTGAATTTCCTTTTTCCTCAAATACCAAAGTGCTCTTACTACAAAAACAGGTCACAGAAAACAAATCATTCCACGGTTGTGTCTTTGGGGTGTTGGTGACATTACTGCTTACTGATGAATTCCAGCACATGCCGACTTTTTGTTTCAACTGCTTTATTTCTTTCTTCCACTTATTTTTTTTTTTTTAAAGAAACACAGCATAGAACATCAGATGAACTGAACTGTCATTGATTTTTAACCCAGCCCTGTGTGTGCAGCATCTGTCACATGGAACGCCACTCTATTTGTGTCTGCCTCTGACACAAAGTGGCTTAGGGATTTGTCACCTCCCTCCCTGCATTGTGCACTGGAATGACAGGATACTGGCTGGAACTTGTAGGTCACACCCAGCGTGTTTTTCTTGGATTTATGCTTGACACCCAAATGGAAACACGTTGCTCTTACTCCCGTACTCCCACTTTCCACCTCATGCACCTGACCTCAAAGAGAAAAAACACAGGCCTGAGTTTGTAAGACAGTAATGACAGGAGGAGATAACTGCATGATCAGGCCCAGATGGTAAGGTATGGTCAGCTCCTGTTGATGCAAGGAAGAGATTACATAAGTAGATTTAAACCAGCGAAAAGGGGGACGTGTTTCATTAGCGTCACTGGTGCCAAATCTATATTTGGAGCATGAGCCCACAGAAACAGACGTGCAGGGATGAAAATAGCCTTTAATAGCCCAGTTTGGGAGCTTTATTCCATTCCACTCTCCTGCCACAAGGATAGTGACAGACGGAGTACACTCCGCAGAGAGCAGCTCTATTCACCCAATCACAGTACTCCCTCGGGCAGGGAAGGAAGGAGGAGAGTGTGGGAAAAAGGAGAGGGGTGGAGGAATGGGGAATGGAGATACAGAAGGACAAGATGTGGCGACAAGAATGAACTCGGAGCTGTGTGTTGTTTAAGAACCCGTTTAGGAATGATACTACAAAAGAGCTGAGCAGCTTTACTACAATTTTACAGTCAACAGTTTCACCTTTTTGTTATATATTATATATAATATTGCCTATAACCTTATTCAAAATATTTTTTTAATTCAACAGAAATTTCCATTTATCCCATGTTTATAGCTAAAAATGCAATTCTACAGTGTGTAATTGCTATATATATCTATATATATACATATATAGATATATATTTATTAGCTTGTAAAATAAAATTACTGGCTACATGTATTCTTCTCATCCCCACACGCAAGTGCAACAGCAAGTCAATAGAGCCTAGAAGTAGCCTCAGACAGAAGGATAGACATTCACAGTCAATGCTGCTGCAGATGCGAGGGGGGCTGGGAGTGAGTGTGCAGTAGAAACCCTATCTCCTCATATTGGGTGCCCATTGCCCCCAGAGAGAAAGCAAGGAACAAGAGGCCCAGCTGTCCTTAACAATGGACCTGCCCCTCACCAGCCAGGACTCAAAAGGCCTCATTCAGTCCCCTGGCTCTCTTAAGGCTGCTTCTAGGGAGACTAGCCAGGACATGCTTAGGTTCATGGCAGACATGTCTGTCTCTGTTTGTGTGTTTATGTATGTCTGCATGCATACATGTTCAAGCACGTATGTGCATTTAATTAGTCACCTGAAATAAACTAACCCTTAAAAAATGTAGTAGTGTGCATTTTGTATTTGCATCTACTTTGTTGTGTAGCGTTGTATTTTATATTCACACAGTCACAGAGCCATCACAAGGTCCATATGTATGTATTCTTAAGCATTTTATGTATTATTTTTATGTTTAATCCCTTTTATTTGCCATTTGCAGGCTACTTTGTTATTATTTGGCGTGGCCGTGTTGCAGCTGGCTGGCTAACCTTAGCTTGCTAGCTCGCTCGACCTTAGATTTCAATATTACTTCAAAAGCTTACGTGATCCATAATACTAACTTATGTATTATGACAAACAGTTGTGATTTTAGCCAACAATAGATGTAACCATACAAAGCAGACGATTGCTTTCTACTAGCTAAGAATGAGACAGGGCAGGGGCATCCAGCTATGTAGCCTAAACTGGGGTTGGCCGACTGGCTGTGGCGTGGCTTCACGGTGTGGGTCTGGCATTGGTTGCTTTGTGGTGCTGGCTGAAGTGGTGATTTTGTAAATGGCAAGCTACTTAGTTTTATGGAGTCAGTGGTCCAAATAAAATATAGGAACATTGCAGGTAGGCAGATATTCGGAAAAAGTCATGCTAGCTGTTTACCCGTTTCCAGTCTTTTTGCTAAGCTAATTTTCTCATAGCTTTTACTTAATACTATAAGTTGTAATTCAAAACCCTCGGCTGTAATACTCAGTGGATTGACATAAGAGTGTTGTCAATCTTCTCATCTAATGCTCAGCAAGAAAACAATTACGCTTATTATTTCCTGAAATGCTGAACTATTAATTTACAGCAAAGACTCTTTCAATACTTGTACGCCTACTGTAGAAATGTAGAAACACTGGTGAGACAAAATACCCTTTCTTTCACACTATCAAACAGTGTGTGACGCTATTAGGCAAAACTATCTACATCTGTGACCTCTGCATTTATCCTCACCTTGACCATTTTAATTATGCTGGAAATACTGAAGCTTTTATGGGGTTTTCTGATCAAAATCATGTTTAGATACCTCGTTATCCTTTTTTTATCATGTGGATTAAGGACACAGCAGATAAATCTGCACTGTCAGAGCCTAGCAGTTGGTCTGACCCATCCAATCCCAGAAATCTTAGGTCCGATCAAGGCCATATGTTATGATATTTCTTTTGCTATTGTCACAACTCTGTTAGGTAGGCACAGAATCATTGTGATCCTTAAGCCCAATTTAATGTTGCACAGAAGTACCTAAAAGTCAATATTTATGAGAATTACCTGACACTGTTTATATTGTTAAGCTGTGTAAACCCTACCCATATGGTACTCCAAGCATGTTGTGAAAAATGCTATTATTTACTTGAATACTTGATTATCGGCATCTGCTCTCCATATTTATTAGTCTTTCTCTCAGGATCACCCCCTTAGGCTGTCATTTTATATTGAGTACCTGTTGTTGATTGCTGATGTGCATGATGTGTCTGTGATAAGTGTGTGCATGAGCACACAGAGTTTGAGTAAATACATTCGGGAGATAGAAGTGTGGGCGAGACAAAGAGAGGACGTTGTTGTGTGTGATGGTGTTTTGTGTAGGTGACGATCCCCCGGGTATTCCCCGGGAGCGAGGTCTTTATTCCATGCAGCACAAACACAGCCAGCACTACACAGGGGAAAGCACCAGTCAGTCAGTTCTAGGGCTTAGAGCGAAGGCTTCCCCTCCCCCCATCACAACGATGATCCTCACACACACACATACATGGACATGGGCATGCATGCAAGCTGCACATATGCTCAAAGGCATATAGGAGAATGTTTCCACATACACACATGCACGGGGTTGGCCTCTTTCTCCTTCACACACTCAATTGTCCTCAGTGCCCTCCCTCTGTTTATTCATGGCGACCCCAGTGCTGATACCATCTCATTCTATCTCAATTACATCAGCCAACTCCCTATCCTCCTCAGCAAGAACTGTTTTTCTTCTTCCCTCACGCTTGCACTTGTACCCTCTGTCAGTTTCTTTTCTGTCTCCTTCAACCAGTATTTGGGGTTATATAATAATAGGCTCTATATTCATATAAATACAAAATAAAACACTATGATTGGCACCTGTGTCAATAGACTTCAGGCATTGGTTTGATGGTTTAAAACCCAAACAAAAAAACAATGTGGATGAAAGTAAAATAAGACAGGGCTGCAAAAACATGCTCCATGGGAAATGACTTGGGGGTTGCATTCAATTGCATCACCAGTCTTGGTTACTCCAAATAATACGGCGTACTGGTCACACATTATAAACTAAAAAATTTGCAACGCGTAGCATGATGTAATTTGACAAACATCAGACAAGATGCAACAATGCCTGTGAAATATGATTTATCACTTGCGCTCTTTTGTTCATGGTTATGTACTCCTGTAATTACATTTCCCCTTTTCTCAGCTTCAGAAATAATTTCTATTGCCTAAAAAATCCTAAATATTCCTTACCTCCTGGGGTATGTCATCCTCTGCAGCAGGAGGCCCATAAAGTGAAAGATTAGGGTCTCAGTATGTCATAAATCATTTTTACAGATTAGATTTTTAAGTCCCCATAGCAGTTGGGTTTGCCCTCACATTGTCTTTTTCAGTCACGTTTTTTAGTCACAGGTGTCTTGCTGTTGCACACAATATTGTCACATCACCCAAACTGTTCTATTGCTAACCCTTCTCTGTAGTATTTCATCACAGTTCCACTGTGAAGCATCAGACAAATAGTGTGATGATCCAGATTGTTCGCATGCTTGCTGCCTTTTATCACAATTCCCTTACTACCTTCCTTGCTCTCTGGTCAAGTGGTCCCATTGTATTTCACGCAGAGCACTATACTTAATCAACTGCCTTTTGAAAGTAACCTCTGAATGATCATCTTGAATGTATTATAAAATTAACTGTGATAACGATTAAAGCTGCTGAGGGCTGTGCTGTGAAGTGTATTATCCCTTTGTGCTGCTTTTCATGCACAAATGATTAGTTTGTTACTCACTGAGAAGGGTATATTGACAAATTGAACCTGATTGCACATTATAAATAGTTGCAGTTATTGTTTACAATGACACTGGTCACATTTTGTTTATTTGCTCCTTGGTCTGGTCGTTTGTTTTTTTACTCTTTCCTGAATGCGTTGGGTAATCCGCGCCTATCCGTTACAAAATATGAACACACACACGCAGGAAAATTGAAAGTCTGCCATTGAACTTCTGCAATGTAGTGGCCGTCCACTTCCTGTGATAGACAATAACAGGAAGTGGTTAACAAGGTCCCCAGCAGGCATCCCCAGTTGTGGAAATGCATGCAATTCCTTTCACAACAACATGGCTGTTTCAAAGTGAATGCGAGAGAGCACAAAGGCACAACTGCAGGACACTCCTACAAAATTTATATTGTTCACAAAAAAAGCAGGATACAAACTGTGAACAGCAGGAAAAGGTGTGGTTTCACTTTGGCTAAGCCATTCATGTGACCAACTGATGTACACACATAATAAGGCACTCGTCTTTTTTAGTTACTGTTAAATATGTGATGATAAAAGCCTATTTTAATATATCTTTGTAAATCTTCATTCATTCTTAGGATTTTATTGATATAGCTGGACAACTGGATTCATTTTGTTGTAGGATAGGGTTTAGGCCTGCAAGTATTTGTTAAATAATAGAGTTTAAATTCATTTTTTAACAGTATTTCTAACTTCACCACCCAAAAATTTTAAGGGTGTGCAACCAAATACTTGTAAATATATAAAAATATTTTCATACTATTGATTTGGATCATATTTACTTTGTGTCTGTGTTGTGCTGATATTCTTTACTTGATAGTGGCATCTAAAAAGATTAAAAAATATAATAAAAAAGGTTTTAAAATGTATAACATCTTTAACGTAGAACTGATAAACATTTTAGAAATGTATTATATAATATAGAGTTTTAAATAATATTACTTATTTCATATAGTGTCATTTCCTGCAGTTGCGCCACCTGACTTATTGGTTGCGACACTGGACTTTTGAAACTAATTAAACAGGCTTCTACTTGGGCACATGTCTTCGCTTTAAGCTTTGCTGGCAAGTCCATACATATACATTTTAAATAAAATAAAATGTTATGATAAAATAACATTTTCCTAGTTTTACATTACACACACAGGCACAATACAGTGCCTAAACATAACCATAAAATATGTTAATCATTGTTTAGTTATGAGCACATATTGCATAGCAAGAATATGATGAGGAAAACAAAGTAAATATACTGTTAATCAACATTTTGCAGATATGTTTCGTATAAGCGTTTTTACGACTTGGCAGACACATTCATTAAAAAGGTTTCCTAATTATGTTGATTAAAAAAAGTGATTCAGGCGGCATTTCATCTTTCCCTGAAAGTGTTGCAAATCAGTATTATATAAACATACTTTCTAGGATACAGAGTTGCCCTGGGGAGAAAAAATCCATTGTAGAGGAGGCAGATCATTGGCAATAGCCTCAATGATGCAATGTGGCCAAAGGACATGTTGTGTTAGAGTGGGAGCATGACTATTTTTTTCTTGATTGCTTTTTCTTTCCTACTGCTAGTTGTTTTACTCATTTCATCTCTATGTACAATCCACAGGTGAATGGGGGTGCTTAGGCATTTCCTTTCCAAAGACTGTCAAGAGGCAATCTAAGAAAAGGAGGAACTCTTCAACTGCAGCTGAAGTAGATAAGAAAACTAAAACCTTATCTGTTGCCTTACATGTGTAGTATTTGTTTTGTATGTCTTGAAAATAAATTTTCTATGACAATATCAGCTGTCATCTATGACATTTATAATTTAAACTGTGACAGATTTAATAAAGAATCATTCTCAACCACACGTGTAAGTGAACATTTAAGCTCATTAAGCTTATTTAAGCCATCTGAATCTTAAAGATGATCTTAAATGATACCCGAGCAAGTATATTATCTACCATCCTTAATAAGCATTCATGTGTGCATACCAGCAAAGTGATGATACTTCTTTCTCTCTCTCAGTCTGTAATTAATGTTCTTCAGGGGATGTGTAAATATAGTTGCTCAGTCTTTTAGCCAATTACGCAGAACAAAGACGGTGGATGTCAGCAGAATCCTCAGCGCTCTGGGAGCTCCCAGCACAACCAGGACTGACCTTCAGGCTTTCACTTCTTTGCCGCTCCTTATCAGCACACTTTGTTATTGTCGTCCAGGCTCACTGCAGTCTTCCAAGGACAGTCTGTGGTGTGAATCGTACCAGAAACAAACTTAATTTTAAGTTTTTCCAGCATAACTTTTCCAGTTTTCCTTGCCAAACAAAGTCTATGTTGTTGACATATCACATCAACCTATTTGTATGTCTTTCTGCTTCTCATGATTATGATTAATGATAGTTTGATCTTAGTATGATCTTGTTTTTTAAATATGGCAAGAACATATATGCCTTTTGCAAACTGTTATCACTCTGTTTCATTCAGTATGACTATACCGTTGCTTTTGTCACACAATATCTCATTTGAAGAAACAAAACTCAAGTGAGTTTAATCTCAGAAGACAAGAAGAAATTTCATTATATGCATAAAAAACTTGGTCTGCTGTTGAAATATAGTTGTATTTTACACCGGCCACACTGTCTAACAGGACTGTACAAGCTAGCCACCCATTACCTAAAAATGTTTTTACTCTTCCGACTGACTTCGCTGAGTGTTTGACAACGTTATATGGTTTGTTGATCTGATTGGTTGAAGTTCGTCTGTGATAGACGGTGATAGACCGACAATTCATCCAATCACCTGCCAAGTATTTGTGCCTGCCCTTTTCCAAACAGTCTCCAATGACGACTTCCTAGATAGACACTAGATACTGACAACAGTGTCAGGTTAAAGAATGCTGGGATTGTGCGCTGACTATGAAATAACAGTACCTGCTGATCCCTGTGCTACTGTCACTAGTGATTTGTGTTTCCTTTCCAAACATAAAATTAGTAGCAGTTAACTGCTTTACAAAGTCATTTCTCAAGAAGCCTAGGTGTGTGTATATACACTAAGCTCTCACAGTAACCCTATCACTGCAGCCACTAAGGTCAAGTGGCTGTGCAAGAGGAGCAAGCTACCAGCATATATCTCTGCTCAGTGCAACTCCACTGGCTCCATTGTATAGAGAGTGCCTCTTCTGCTGCTGTCAGCTCACTAGTGTGCAAAGGTAGCATCCACCACTCCACTGTCCATCTGTATCTTCAGTATTTTAAATATACATATCTTTGAGCTTACAAGAATGCAGATGCAGTGTTCATTCTATTCCTATGGTACCAATTACTTGTGTTAATTTTCGCAGCTATTTTAGTGATTATCCCTGAGAGCCAATAAGTGAGCTTCAACTACAACGGAAGCAGGAGGCAGACTAATCACTAAGTCTGTCGGACTCCATGGTAGGTGACCCACAGCATTTGTAGATAAAAAACGACTCATTCTAAGGTAACAAAGACGCAACGATTCCTACATATCGGTGATTATACACTAATGAAAACATGCCAATGAATATTATATTATATTTCTACCAATAGATTCCCCTAAATGTTACACACTGGACACTTTTTAGTTGTCCATGATAAGCCTTATTAACATTTAATCATAGGGCTGAATAGCAGCAATTTATTTCTCAACATGTGAAAATTCAAGCAGATATTTGTAATCGTTATTTTGACTTGTGAAAAAGGAATTATTGATATATATAATTAAATTAAAGATATCTGTAAATTAGTTTTGACTTGACAAAGTGTAATTTCTACATGTGTAAAAATTTTGATATATAATTTCCACAAGTGAAAACTAAATCTGAAATGTAACCCTCCTGACATATCAAAAACTATTTCCTTCTCTAATTAGCATATTATTTTTGGAAATGGAACCCACATTAGCATATTAATTTACGCTATGTCACCTTAATTTCCACATTCATTTTGGACATATATAGCTGAAGATATCTACCATGACATTTTTAAGGAGTGGAAATCCCATTTTTTAAATCAAAATTCAATTCTGACTGAACTAAATTATTAAAGGAATATCTCAGATATTATCGTTTTCACTGGATACAATTGTGTTTCTGAAATGAAATTCTGAATATTGGAAATTACATTCCTAATAGTTACTATACAATTCCATGTTGACATATCAATAGTTTATTTTTGGCCAGTAAACACTAAATTTTAGAAACTATTATTCCAATTATGATATCTGATCTAGAACAATTGTAGATATCCGCAATGAACATTACCACTGTTAAGAACTAAATTATCGATATCAACAATAGATATTACCACTAGTGAGAATTTATTCGTTGATGTATCAACGAATAATATAATAATTAGATAATAAAGCTGATGAGTTGTAATTAAGTTACAGATATCTACAGTGAACATTTCCACTATAAGAAATGAATTGTTGATATCAAGAATTAACATTTTGACTAGTGACAAATTAATTGTAGATATTTCTAATAAAAACTAGTCAAAATACATTATAGATATGTTGGCTTGGAATTCTTACTAGTCCCAAAGCAATTGTCGATATTGGCAATTTCTACTACCACTACTGATTAAATGTTAAAAGGGCTTGCCATTGAGTTAAGGTCTTCTGGTTCAAAAAAATGGTTCATAAAATGTTCACGGTGTAATTAATTTAATTTACATAATAAGGAATACCCTACCAGTCTAGCATCTGGACTTTTGTCACATGAATCCAGACCCATAATTATTAGATTTTCTCTCATACTCAACTATACAGTTACAGTGTGTAGCTATTTTTCAATTGAATAAGTAGTGTTGTTTTTTATTCTCCAACAACAGCATACCTTCTTTGTTGCATATGTGACAGTGAGGGCAAATGTTTTATTAAGAATATATTACAGATTATATCACACAAATCAGGACATGTGATGATCATGGATCAGTTCCAACAAGGGCAGGGCCTCCATAAGAAAAGGACATTGTATTGAAAAGGGAAAGGAAACGTGGACCCTCTTTACCCTTGTCACTACTTCACTCAACATTGATCCATTTCCAATTTACCTTCACTAAAGACGATCTTACCACAATGACAAAGAGTCAATGAGCACTGGAATGGCTTCAATCCACAGGACAAATAAAAAAGTGCTGTGACCTGTGATGAAAAATCAGACAAGGCAGCCGGAGGTGTGGCTCATTGCCTACAGGATGTCTGAAAATAGGTCACACGTGTGGGAGGACTGATCCTTGTGTCTGAGTTACAAAAAACAAAAGGATTCATGCTTTCCACAGTATACACAGGGAGCGTGACTTCGTCACTGCTGATGGGATAGCTTTGGGGGCAGGGAGCATTGGTGGCCTTGTTTAATTAGATTTAGTCGTGGTTGTATCCAACCTGAGGGGGGATGAATTTGCTGTGCAAACAAAGTGGACATTCATCAGTGTTGCCAATCACACCGGACGTGATTAAGTTACACACCCTGTGGCCACAGCGCTGGGGCTAGCATTACACTGGTCGCCAAGGCAAACATAAGCACGCTGCACTCACAGGCTCAAAGGTCAGAAGGTGTTGGACTCTGTTTTTACATGAATACCCAAAGAGGTCACCTTAACATCTAAGTATTACACCCAGGGTACATTATCATTTAAGTGTCATGACCACGTATATGTTAAAAGATTAAACCAGTAGGCCGATCATCTCCGTAAAAATAAAACGTTCCACAGTCCAGGAGCTGTGAAAAGTGCAGTAGTGCTGAGTCTTTAAACAACCCACGTCTTCTGCTCTAATAGCAGTTACAGAGGATACATCACATGGATTGATTTACACTGAAAGGAAACTGTCGTCATTAATTTATATTACTCAAGGAGCTTTTATTTGCAATGATTCTTTCCATAAACAACTTAAAACGTATTGCTTAACCTACAAAATATATTGACTATTCATCAAGATACTGCATTTATTTATTTATTTTTGTAAAAGTATTTTGGGGGGATTTTTATTGCCTTTATGACAGAGACAGCTGAAGATAGACAGGAAAGGGGGACAGAGAGAGGGGATGACATGCAGCAAAGGGCCGCAAGTTGGATTCGAACCCTAGGTCGCTGTAGCAAGGACTTACTGACCTAACCGGGCGCCCAAGATACTGCATCTTTAATACAATGTATCTTTAACATTTTTTTTTTTTCCCCACTTTGGATGTGATGATGTAAGCATTCGCTGAATTCCAGATGAGCAGAGTTGCATCAGTTGAGATTAATTGCTTTCAGCATGAACTGTTTGGATCCTTCGAGTGAAATCATATTTGCATCATTTGAATGGGAGGGCTGGCACTGTCTGACACTCACACCAGCCTGCAATACTCTGAGCACACCTAGTTTGACTCAAACGTTGACATTAACTGACATATAACAGCTCGATCCGTCAGATTACTGAAATTCAAAGATAATCAGGCATTTAAAACTGAAGTTGAATTGATAAAATGTGACTTGACAGGATTTTTATAATGCTACGTCTTCAAGCATTTTAAGGAGCCAACCTACCAAACCAAATACTCTTCTCCTCTTCTCTTCCAGTTGCATCAAGAGTAAACAGGAAGTGTGTGGCGTGTTAAGAGGGGGGAGGGGAAGCACAAGCAAGGAGAGCAAAAATGAGGGAGAGAGAGGAAACACAGAAAGAAAGAAAAAAGAAAGAAAGAAAGAAAGAAAGAAAGAAAAAGCAGACATGTGCAGGCTGTTGTTTATGTATCATTTTTGGTAGTTTACAGTACAAGAAAAACAACAAGATTGAGGTGGAAAGGTGGGTCACTATGCCCTCCCTATGCCCTTTCATAGGCAGCCTTTGACATTCCTGTGTATTTTAAAAATAGTGCTCGAAGAGGAAGAGAGAAACATGATGTGCAACATTTTGTCGCTGATCTGTCTGACACTTGACACTGATACAGCGGCCTCACTTTGAACAGTGTACCTAACACATCAGCCACCTTCTGATCAATAGTAGAGATAATTGAAAAGATGCATTAGCTCTGTATATTTCTACTATCAGTCTCAGTTACAGTGTCACAGACCTGCCTGGTATCTGCATGCAACTTGTTGGCTGGCGCTTAATAGATCAACAGCACACATTATGCAACAAACCTAAAGAACACAGACTGCCAACCTCTCATCACTTGGCACAGACACACCATGTAAATTTCATGACCACAGCATGTTAGCGCTGCCAATTCTTCTCTTTGAGTCGGATTCATTGGGACACCCACAAAAGCCTACAGCATTCATCTTTTATAATGCTGTTTTTGTCTCTATTTGACGGTCTCAATGAAAGATTTAGGGAGATGCTTAATCCTATGGGTCTAGTCAGGTAGACGGATGCTGCTACTGCCGCTGTTGTGGTGATGAGACCCGCAGTGGAGGGATGGAGGGAGGCAGGGTGCAGACTGACAAGCAGACAGACAACCATGGCTGCTAATATAGCAGAGAGGGAGGTGCTGATGGCCTGTTGCCAAGGTGACATGGGCCAGTCGGGTTCTGTCTCATTTGCAGATGCAAACGAGACCTCGGAGCTCCTACCAACGCTTGCTAAGCCTCCTCTGGAGACACAAAGTGAACCCCCTCCTCCCCAGAGAACAGCTCCTGCATACACCTGAGCTGAGAAGAGAGAGGATGCGCAAGTATTTATTTGCTTTTCACGTTTGCTTGTGATGTGCCTCCTTTGTGCCCCATCTGTCTTGGCTCCTTTGGGAGAGAAGGATTGCTTATAGTTTCTAAGTGTCCAACAACCCCCACATTGACATCTTTCCTCCTTTCCTATTCCATTGATTCCCTGTGTTGAATTGGCCTTTTCAGAGAGGGGGGCTGATAGCAGCGTGCGCTGTTGAATAACAGCCCTCAGCCGACGCAGCACTCCACCCCAGCGACAACAAAAAGGCAGACTCCTTTGTTTGGCTGGAGGTAAACAGCTGGGAACAGATGATGCTGGCCGGGCTGATTTACGTGGCCACAGCTACCGTGGTGACAAGGTTTTGTTGTGATAAGGACAAACAGATGAGGGGGAGAGGGAGGGAGAGGAGAAAGGCAGAGGGAGAGGCAGAGAAAGAAAGAGCAAGAGAGCATCAGAAGTCAAGTCAGATGAAAGGAAAAAAAGACAAACACAAATTTGGAAAGCAGTTTGGGCATTTGTTTGGGTTTGGGTGGGTTTGAAATCCCCTCCAGAGAGCACTCCCTGAACACACCTGAAAAAAAAAAAGTGCCTAACAATAGAAGTATAGTGTGATGTCACATAGGTTTGAGAATAGACATCCAAACCACTGCAAATTACAAGAAAAACACACCAAAGAAAAGATAAGGGCAGAGAAAACACACAAGCCCCATCCTTGTGTTGTGTTTTTCTCCTTTCAACGAACACAAATATATTTTGTCTTGAATTATAATACCCAACAACTGGTAGACAAAACAGAATTATTGCATGCTGTGTTGTGATAATTTGGAGGTACAGAATACAAAACAACAGTAATGAAACTGCCATTAACAAGTGTGGCTGATGCACACTTATGAGAAACGCCACATATGCCGCGCAGACCAAATCCTGAATGGTTAAATGGTCATGAATAATTAGGGCATTCTCTCACTGAGCAGATGTCTCTTTCTGCTGAACGCTGCTTCCTCGCAAGAATGAACGGCTGGGCAAGATAAGCCTGGTGGAGAAACAGAGTGGGGGTCTCATTGGATAGAAGAGGAGAAAGGAAGAAGATTGGATGCTGTGGCCTGTAATACAATATACCATGTGTGCACAATCACACACACACAAGCATATACAATGCAAAGTCTCAAACGCTGATCAGTGCCTCAAGCCTCCTGACCCTCCCCCCAAAACACATGAGCACACCACACTAACATTATTTACGAGCAGTCCCACTTGAAGCCCCTGAAGTCTGGAGAGACTGTGGTGGCAAGACCCCACTTGGCTACATAGTCATTGTGTCAACCCATAAATTACTCACAATACCCCTCAAATATTGATGGAGCAATTGCCATCTCACCAAAACAGAGGGGACACTTTTTCTTCAATTTATTGTTGAGCTCCGGACCCCGTTATATAAAAGATTGCACCTTTTTCTGTAACAATTGTGGTCAAGTGAAACGATATCCCAGATTACTTACTGGGTTCATTTTTTTGGGTTACATCATATTGTTAAAGATGTGTGGTTGAGGGGAGTGGTTTTATCCATATTACAGAGAGTGGATACGCTCCTCAGTAAAGAAAATAGTCCATTTGTCATGTTGTCTTAAAAACTGGGGTTAAGAAAAGAGGAGGTTGGTTTAGTCAAATGTTGTTTCCAAGGTCAACAGTCAACTTCAAAACTACATTTTTTGCTCTTTCTTATTTGTGCTTTTTTAACCAGTCACATTTTGCTGTGTTCTCTTAACAATAATCTTATGGCTGTCTAGTTTAAAAATAATTCCACTCTGCATTGGATTCAGTTATTGCTAGATTGACACAACCCACTGATACCCATGAACTTATACGTTAATCAGAGCTAGCCGTAACCAGAGTATGATCAACCTTCAGGTCACATCCATTCAGCTCTTTAGACAACAGCTGGGAAATATGCGTATTTGATTTCTTGTCCCAGAGTTAAGCGGAACGATCGATACCACTCTCATGTCTCATGTGCGACAAATATATAACTAGAAAATATATAGCTAGATCCAGTAAACAGTTAGCTTAGCTTAGCACAAAGACTAGAAGCATGGGGAAACCAGGTAAACCACAAAAAGCCTTCCAGCACCTCTGAAGCTCATCGATTTACACGTTATGATCTTCTTTACTATGTGTATATATGTAAACACAACCAGTTATGGTTTTACAAGCAGTTACTTCCTGGAATAGTTCTCTCCAGGTACAAGACCTCACCGGTGTCTTCTTGTCACAGTGACGTCAGGAAGTCACTGACCAACTAGTTCCAGCATGCATCTCCCCTTAAAATCACAACTTGTCAGCTTTTGTATGGATTAAACTCATGTGTTAATTGGTTAGCTTTAGATGTGCTGGAAGGCAGATTTTTTTTTCACCTTTGGACGGAGCCAGCTAGTTGTTTCCAGTCTATGCTAAACTAAGCTAATTGTCTCCTGGCTGTATATTTATATTTAGCTTATTTCCGCAAGAAAGCAAATAAGCCCATTTCCCATAAACACCTTTAATGGTGTTAGGGTGTTCAGCACCAACGCTGTCTATACTACATCAGAAATATTCTTATGTGTCTTCATGGGGTCAGATCACCCTATGAAGGATGGATTCTAATCACCAAGGATTCATATATCTCTCCAGCTTTGACTATACTGTGCAGTGAATAACAAATGCCATTAATAACTGTCCACACCATTCTTTTAATTAGTCTCTCCTAGTTTAACTGAACAGCAGCTCTAAAATCTGGACTCAATGGCCAGCTGCATTTTAGCAGTCATGGACCGGTGGTTTTATCATGTATAAATGCATTAACAGTATCTAAAGGTCATATCATGCCAGGCAGAATGAAATGTATTTAGTGGTCCGGCACACTGATTCAACTTGACTGTTATGAGTCTGTGGACTGTTAACTGTCAACCGCCAAAAACATGAATGTGACATCCAGCAATGGTGGTTCACATGTAGGTGTCTCGCCAGAGCTTCACTCATACACATTCACACAGAGTTATGTATTCAACCTCACACCTGTAAAAGGTCAGCTAAAGAAAACAAGTATGGCATCAATATATAGATTTGTCTCTTTGGAACAAATCGAGGCAAGGGGACTCTAACTCTGGGATTTGAAGCAGGGGAAACAATAATTGGTTGTTATTAGGCGGATTGAATTACAGAGATATACCCGATCAATGGCTAGCAAACAATTTAGCACTTGAAGCTTATTGATTTCCACAGCTTCCCATACATGCTGTAGGGACTTTGAAAGGCCTTGATGGCTCTAGGTATTTCTTTATTATGACAGGGAACAAAGAAGTCAGAAGGAGACACTGAAAAAGACTCCTCTGCTATGCTGTAAAGATTTTTTTCCTGTATTGAAGTTGTACCAGGGAAGGTGTTCTAAACTGTAAGTCGTCTACTGCCTCATTCTGCAAAACCTCTTATAGAAACTGAATCATCTGCCTGTTCTGGAGATGAAACTGTCTGACAGTGAAACAGCCTAATGTGCTAGACACTCCGGTTTGTCATAGTAGAGTTGTCGTGCCAAGATAAAGGTAAAGTGTTTTGCAGTTACAGACTTCATTTTGTTTTCCGTCAAATGCTCACTCCCTGTCATCCTCAAAGTGAGGATATAGAAACTGTCACTTTATCAGTCACATAAAGCTTGATGTCTAAAGAAGAGAATGACTTATGGGTGGCCTGTAAATCTAGATAACTGATTCTGAGTTGCCTTTGCCGTCTTATGAATTTGTTCATGACTCACATGCATCACAAGTCAAACAGTCATGTGCTCACGCCTTGATAACTGGTGGCAGGAGGGTTGTGTTTGTCTGCCTGGCTGAAGCAGAATATACTGTAAGTCCATCAACATCCATCAAATGCACAAAGGCATTTATGTTTGTGTGAGGAAGTGTGTGTCCTGATCACCACAACATCAGGAAATCCCCACAGGAGGCAGCTTGTGGCACCTCATCCCATTTCAGTGATAATGCCATCATTGTCCTTTTAGCAAGGGATGGAAATAAGCTATGCTCTTATGGTTGAATTGCTGCCATAGTCAAATAAGGGTGTCTTTGTCCACCATGGATCTCCAAACCTATTGTTGATTTTCCACATCTTATCATGTATATGTAATAATTGTGGCCTGGCAGCATGTTTATGACACATCAAGAGAGAACAGCAGCATTGCAGCAGTTGTTTTTCACAGCTCTAAACTGCAAAGCATTTCAAAAGTGTTTTTTTTAAATTGCTCTAACACATCAACAGTGTTGTTTGGTTGTGTAGGTGTTTCAGTTCCTCGTGGCAAAATGGCACATCACAACAGGGTGATCACAGTTTTTTCACAAGGAAGTGGAGTTACTAAAGCTGACTTGGGAATGGCTTCTACTTGTATTCATCCCCTTGGCAGAAATGGCAAACTGACCTCATGTCATCATTTTTGAATAAACTTCACACCTCCCAAAATGCAACTGGAGGTGTGAAGTCATTTCATCTTCTGCTCAAAATTTACGTTGAGCCAGCTGGAACAAAAAAATAAAACCGGAAAATTGTTAAGGGAACGTTTTTGCTAGCCAGTGACTGATTACTGCCCATTTTGATTCAACAAACATTTTCTTACAGTTATGTTTCCATAGTAGTGAGAGATTTTTTACCTTCAAGAATGAGCTTTAGAATAAGGAATAATCAAATTAAATCATCATTCTTTTTTGTCAAACTTTAACTGTCATGGTGGTACTGAGAGGGTTTTTTATTTTATTTTTTCAATTAATCACAATAACATACTTACGGTTTCAGTATGTTTCAACAAAAGTGCTTGTTGGTTGGTCGAATAGCATCACCCCATACTTCACCATTGTCAGAATTCGGGGACGCTGCATGCAAAAGCCCAAATTCTGACATTTGCACCCACTTCAAGCAACAATTGGCCATGACTGGTAAAGAACTATATATAGGGTATTTATATATAGTAATTTTTTTCACATGATTGTCTACCACTGGTAAACACTGACAAACCAAAAGGTGGATGCTATGAATGGGAAGAGTTGTGATACTTGATCCATTTTTGTGATCTTTTTTTATTCTGCTGCTGAATTCTTCCATTATTTATTTTTAGTCAGTTAATTAAAATCTGTTTTACTGTTTTTTTTCCCATGTGAAGACAGTTACTTTCCACTTTCACAAACAAGCACAGAATTATACCTTGTAATTTATTACAAGGCAGTTGCATTTTATCAGCAAAAGAGAATTTGACAATATAGTTCCTTTTTATTCAAAAACATCAACTCTACTTTGGAACTCAGCATATGTTGACATACAGCCTGTTGTAATTTTTGCAGTTGCAACATCAAAAATAAATAAAACAAAATATCACCAAGTTTTAAGACAGCAGAAGCTCTCCTAGTGGGTGATTATGGTTAAAGGTTATCAGTGTAAACTTGTTGGCAACATTATTCTTATACTGAAATCGGTTACAAAATTGTTAGTTAGAAAAAACTTTTAAAAAGTCTGTATCAGCACAATTATATGAAAATGTTCAGGAAAAAAAACCCTCAATTATCATTATATATTTATTAAAAAACGTAAAATGTTTTAAGCCTCCCAGCCTTCATCAGTGCACTGATACATTCATTTCAAATTTAAAAGTCCAGTGTGTAACATTTAGGAGGATCTATTGGCAAAAATTTAATCAAGTATTCATAGGTATGTTTCCATTAGTGTATACTCACCTGAAAATAAGAATTGTTGTGTTTTTGTTATCTTAAAAGAGATTTCTTTTATCTACAGAGGAGGGGGGCCCTCTTCAACTGAGTCCGCCATGTTGAACTGCCATGTTTCTAAAGCAGCCCCAAATGTGCAAACCACACACTGGCTCTAGATAGGGCCTTTCTTGTTTTGCAGCCAACGTAGTTTCTCCTACATGCTTGGTAGGCAAGCAGTATTTAGTTGGTTGCAAGTTTCACCGCAAGATGTCACAGAATACACTAGTCCTTTAAAATAGTGGCTAAACAAGTTCGTCCAGTGCCTTCTAACAAGTGATTGTACACTCGGGTTTAACTACACCATTTAGAATTGAAGTGTACTGTACTGGAGAGAATAGAAAGCTATAATAAAAGAGACCAGCCACCAAATACTATTTTGGTCATAAACCATTCCTGTGCAAACACTGCTGCAGTAACACTGCCATAATCAGAGATTACTAAGAAGGTAAATGGACTGCACTTGTATAGCGCCACTCTGACCACTGAAAGTGCTTTTACACTACATGCCACATTCACCCATTCACACATTGATGGATAACCCATCACAAACAGAAACTTCATACGCATTCATCCACCGATGCATCATCGGGAGCAATTTGGGGTTCAATATCTTGCTTAAGGACACTTAGACATGTAGCAGGAGGAGCCGGTGATAAAACCACCAACCTTCTGATAAATGGACGACCCACTCTACCTCCTGAGCTACAGTCGTCCCTGTATAACATACTTGTAATGTTTTTTTTCATAAAACAGCCTGTACTCTACTAGCCAAGGCATTGCATACAATGTGAACGTTGTCTATTGTGCAACAATTCTATTGCACTTTTTGAACAAATACAAAATGAAAGCATTATGAAATTTATTTTTCTATGAGAGTAGTTCTCTGGAGAGTTTTCAACAATGTTCACTTGTACTTGTTCTGGTCTCATGCTGTTTTCTCCCCTGACTAAACACGCTGCAGCAGGGTGGAGGTCAAGACAGAGGCAGCAGATAAGAGGGACACAGGAGAGGAGGGAGAATGGAGGAGGGAGAGGAGGGCGTACTCTCTGACCGCAGAGCACAATGTCTTATCTTGTCCTCTGTCCTCCCTGTCGTTATCTCCTGCACATGGACGTGGAGACTGTGCACAGCTGTTTGCTGCTTGCAGAAATGAAAATAAGTAGCATTTTATACAAATTGCATCAGTCATATTCAAACAGTCAGAGTTGGTTAAGAAAATCTCACATAAAGGTTAAAACTACAAGAAGTCACAGTGCCTCTAAACTTCATTTGGTTAGGCCAACAGTCAAGACACAGAATGTTTTATTTCAATGGCCAGATCCAATTGTACAGAGCAATCTTGTTTTGGCTAAAGAAAACCAGCCAAAATAGACCTAATTGTTGTGTAAAAGAAACTTTAGAATAGCAAATACCTGTAGCTTTAGTGCCAGAAAGTGGCATGGGAGCTTGATTTACCAGAGTGGCTCTCAATTGCTAACTGGACAATATTTTAACATAGTTAATTTGACTGTTGACCGTTCTCTGGTCCTTGCATAACTTGTAACCCCACATAATAATATAGTTAGCAATTGATGTGCTCATTACCTTTTTGGAAATTATGCGAGTTTACTACTGTAGGTAGTATGGTACTCAGGCAGGTATGCTAACATCAGCATCTTACATAGAGCAGATAAACCGAGTTTAACGCCTGCTTACACTTTTGTTCTTGTGTTTTTCGTTATGGAAATGTGCCTAACCTTTTAGATACAAAGTATTTCACCTTTTAGAACCCTGTGCACACTGTTTGTACATTAAGAAAACCAAAGCTTGACAGATCTGCTGTGCCTATGGTAACCTAGCTGTAAGCTATCCATCCGCTCACAACTCAACTATTTTCTAGAGCAGTTTATGACAAAACAGGGTAATACACAATTGGACAAAGCTAATATGGTTGACTCCTCTATTTTGGTCGCTGTTTTCTCAAAGGTCAGCAAGGTCATTGTTAAGATGGTTTGCAATTGGTCAACGGCACAAATTTACCAAAGTTAAAGTCTGTGCAAAAGCATAGTGCCACAAATCCACTTATCATTATTCCATTGAAATGAACTGTCCAATATTTCTGCCATGCTACTCTCTGCTTATGATTGCTAGTGTTTGTTGTATGTATAAATAGCAATTAATTCATTACTGCACTACATATATTATATTCACTGGATAATATTCATATTAGTCTAGTAAAACGCTTGAACATGCTGTTCAGGTATCTAATAAATTAGTATCTAAAAATGTTATTAGACAGTTTCTTGCAGTGGATGGATATTGTTATGGATATATTTTGGTTTTTATTCTGTTTTATCCTCTGTTCCTGATTCATGGTTTCAAACAGCAATATCCAAGGATGAGCCTAGAGTGGATCTTGGATAAGCCTCTAGCCCTTGGCTTAGGTCCCCACCCCCATCTCTCTAGTGCTTACTCTTCTTCCTCTCTCTCTCTCTCTCTCTCTCTCTCTCTCTCTCTCTCTCTCTCACTCTCTCTCTCTCTCTCTCTCTCTCTCTCTCTTTCTCTCTCTCTCTCTTTCTCCTTCTCTCTCAAATAGACATAGACACACATACAGGGACTCCAAAAGCACTACAGACACTCTGCCAATTTAATAAAGAGAGACTTTGTCATGCGTATCTCTCCCACAGCTTCCTGGCCAGTGACAACAGTGTGGGTGAGTGGAAAAACAGGAAGAGGACAGGCAGACTATAGGCAGCTCTAGTGGGCAGTGGCTTTGCCTGTGTGTCTGTGCTGAATCCTGTGTATGTGTATGTACAGCATATGTGTCAACCCGCTAAGACATGTGTACAAGGACATTGCTCAACATTTAGAAGTGATGGTGGTGTAACGCAGATAGTCTGCCCGGTCAGGAAGGAGAACTAGCTGTTTCCTTGCAGGGACGTCTTACTGTCAGCACCCACGTAGGAGCGGGATATAGCTCCACCATTAACAGACCTCATGATGGGAAGACCAATGGACAAAGGCCACAGGGGGAACTTCATCCAGGCAGTGCAGGCACAGAGCTTTTGGGGGAACTCAATAATGCATGATTTGTGTTTTCTTGGTAGTACAGCATGATTGCTCTCTTGAATGTCCCTCTGGAGGATGAATATCTCGGAAAATGTACAGATCCCTCAACTGTTATTGAATACAATCTATGCAACATTGTGCCTTTTAGAACTTGGCTGTACTTTTATCACCACCCCAGAGACTAAAAGTATTTTATTCAACCCTGTTTTTTAGCGTATGAGCAGTCCACCACTGTAATTCTGCCATATTTTTCTTATTGACCCACACTTTCCCTCCTAATTATTTTTCTGCTGTCAAAGATGTTGTAACCAACTGCTTGAATACTAACTGTGTGCCCAAACAGATTTCTGCTGTGAGTGAGTCATTTGGTAAATATAGGGAATGACAGCACTGACTTTCAATTTGGGCTCAGCTGTTTAGCAGTCTAGTTGGAACACACAAACACGTGAACATGATGACAGATGCACACACACACACACACATACACAGCTGTCAGTGGTTTGGGTGTTCAGAGAAGAATTTGAATTCTGCAGTGCATACATGTAGGAGATGAAATTGCAGTGTGCAAACATGGCATGACATGAAAACTTTGGCTTGAAAATAGGTCATATCATAGGTTGTACAGCGTTTGAACTGCCTCAAGTGTTATTGCTCCAATGTATCAGTAGATGAGACCTGCTTCAGCTTGACAGCCACAGAGGCTCCCCAGATGGTGAACAGAAAAATGAAATTATGCCCAGAACAAACCAGATTCTTATTGTCTGCAAAAGGCTGTTAGTTCCTGGTGTTTTTGTAGGGCTGAGAGAGTCAGAACTACCTTATAGCTCAGTTATATTTACACCTTGAGATTTGGATAAGTGAAAAAAGGCCATTCTTAATCCTCCTGCCTAAAAACACAGAGAAACAGACGGTAATGCCACAGGTACATGTGCAAATCATACGTGCAGGTGTGTGCTCAATCTTTGCCTGCGTGCATGTGCATAGGTGTTATGTTTGTTTGTGGAGGAGAAAAGTGTCCCTGGGTGCTTTAGCCCTGCCACAAACACGACTCCTCCTGACATCTGTGAGTCAATTAGCTGACTGAAGAGAAAACATCCCTGCCCCCTCTCTCCCACACCCTCCCTTCCCTCCATGCATCCCTTCCTCCACCAAACAACTCCAACCAGCCAGTTAGGTAGCGTAGCATAGCAGCTCCTGTCTGCCCTGGCTGGTGTGAGGCACTGGGGGAGGGGCGCGAGTCAGGGCCAGGGATGGGAGGGTAGTGGGGGTGATGAGGTTGGATGTCAAGAATGTGGCTCATGGTCTGCTCTTTTGTGTGTTTTGTGCAAGATGAATAGGCCCATGGCAGGCTGGGGTGCTCGCTTGCCTACAGTTCCCCGTTGACTTGTGTGGTAGAAAAGCCTGAAGGCCCTGGCCTGCCCCTCTTGAAAAGAGACAGACAGATAATGAAGGCTGCTGGGTGAACAACTTAAACGCCCACTACATATAGACATAACTATTTCAAAGTGTTATTTCCTCCATGGCTCATTCTTGTCTCAATATTGTGTACAGCTTCATTATCTCTCTTCTCTTCTGTCTATCTCTATCTCTCTGTCCATGCCTCCCAGAGCCCCCTATCAGGATAGTTATTGTTTGCTAAGCTGGTGTGGGGGCTGTTCTTTTTTGTGCCTGGTGCATCCCATATTCCCTTCCCCACTCGTCCCCAATGCCCTCCACGTCCTCAGGCTACTGCTATGGAAATATGCTTCAGTCACATTGCTAATTATTTAAGAGTCGTCACCTCATTAACAGTGCTGGGAGATAATGAATGATTAATAGGTCATTCTTCACATCGTCACGGTGTTCTCCCACTCTCTCCCACTCCCTCCTTCCATAGTAGCTACTTGTTTGACGGGTTGTGCAGGCTCTTGTTGTCCATTCAGACTGTGTGTCCCCCCCCCTCACTCCTGTGCTGTATGTGCATGCTCCTGGAGGTAACTGGAAACGTCATCAGTGGCTGTAAGGCAGGAAGTGCAGTGAAGAGGACATGATTAGTGTTTGTGTCGACAATGATCCCTCAGGCTAGTAAATGCTGAGGAATGGTATTGCTTGGAAATGCAGGCAGTGGGCTTGTGGTGCTGGCTCTAAATGACTGACATTGCTTGGTAATGAGCCAAGATGGGATACATGAAACCAGGGAGAACTCCAGTCCTATTTGTATAGCTTGCATTAGGTCATTGGAGTGCGTGAACACCTGCAGGCACCAATACCACTTATCATGTATTTTCTATCATGATAAGTAAGCTGGAAATTCTCAGCTGTAGTGGGGTTGTTGTTTCAATGGTTATCTGGTGCTTCAGACATCCCTTCACAGTCTCGACTCTCTCTGCTAACAGGAGCGTTCTTTTAGATATTATGACAACTCTTTTCCTTCTACCACTCAAGGCCCTTGTATGCTTTAACAAAGTCACACAACATGTCATCTGACCATGTCTAAAGGGAAAATCGCCACACTTTGAGTTAGGGGCAAAAAGCCTGCTGGGATAGGGGTAGGAGAATAGTGAATAAATAAGACAAATAGTGATAACGCAGCACAAGTTTGGACAGTATCTCCTCTGACACTCCCTGCAACTGCATGCGAGTGTCCAATAGCATTAGCATAGCGTTGTATGTCAACAAACCACATACCTATCAGCTGTGCACTGGAGATCCGACTGAAGAACAAGTGTGGTAGTAGTAAAAGCTAGGCTATTACTTGCTAGGTTTGTAAGCAGAAAACACATTTTTATTGGGAAATTTAGATATTTCTTTGCTGGAAATGACATAAAATATAGCGAACAACAAGTGCATTGTTATTGGTGATTACCAGAAACTGCTCCCTGGCGATCGCCCTCCAGCCAGCTGCCACCTTATTTAACTTTTTGTAGTTATTATTATTATAATGGAGGTATCCTGTATTCATATCACTGCATGAATCAACCATTCCTCATTCATATGCAGCACTTCCAACACCAAAAGTCCAAAACAGTGCAGTGAAGTTGTTCAAAACAGCGGGCCAGTTTGGAAATTCTAATAGAAAACAATTCAATTAAACAGTTTTTGTCGCTGGCGGTCACCTCGCATGCAGTAAGGTAATCATGAGCCCCTTTTATTGATTGTTGTTTTGTTATTCTGCCTCACCATTCTGTATAAAATGTACTAACACGGAATTGTTGTTTCACCGTTAAGCCCTCAGTGGTGGTAGAAACCGACATGCAAACTTTTCCACACAAACAAACTGTGAGCCCTTTTTTCCCAACTTCATTCTCGGAGCCATATAGAGATCAGGACTTCTAGGCCTTATCGAGTGGCATGAAATGAGTGTGTAAAAGCAGGCCAATCAAGTGTATCTCTAGAGTGCCAAAGTTCATTTAACTTCTCATGGTACAATCACAGAAGTTGTTGGAAAGCCGCTTTAATGTGGTACGGTGTGCCCACCCCCCACCCCACCAAATCACTACTTTCACTTAAGCCTTACCCCCACTTGTGGCCTCATGTCTGTGAGTGGCAGTTACCAGGTTTCTCCCCCTCCCTCACTTCCAAAGTCCCTCACCCACTTCTCCACCAGAGTATGTTTGAGTCAGACCCTCCCCCGTTAGCCTTGACTCAGGCTTATTGCCCTCTCTCTCTCAGCTGCTCGGCTGAACAGTGACGGTTGATTGGTGGTTGAGACGGAGAAGGAAGCCTTGGGAGTATTTATAGAGACTCTCTCATTTACCAGAACAATAACAACCCTCCCCCACAGCGAGAGAGAGGCAAACTGACTTTTAGTTTCACATCTCAGGGGAAATCTACATACTAGGATACACTCTGTCCTGTTGAATAAGGTGACTGTCCATTCATGTTGATGGCTTGTAGCAATGATAACAGAATAGGTTTAAAGTTAGCAAAACTGACTCATAGTTTATACAGTTCATAGTTCATTCATGTATTGAATTACAATATAGAGCAAAAACGTTTGTGATGTCTTTAAAAGTGTATTAACATCACCATTTACATTTTATGTTTCAAGTGTTTAGGTGATTATGTTAGTCTGGCTGACTCCGGTGAGTGCCACAAGTGAAAAGTCTTAAAGTCATAGATCACCACAATTAGAAGTAGCAGAAGTAGATACTTTAAACTATTTATATTTCCATTACAGGCTGAAACCTGTGTGTACATGGTCCAAAAACATTGTATATTAATTCCTATGTATTCAAACCCATATGGTGAGTATTTGTTTTATTTGAGAAGTATATAAGGAATGGTTATACAAGCAATCCGATGATACATGTGAAACAAACTTATTGTAAGGATGTGGCAGCATTTCCTGAGTACTCAGTGATATGGTTGCCATGTGTCTATGCCAGCCATAAGGCTCTGTTCATTGCTAACATTGCCAGTCATTACTGGCAGAGGCAGTGCTGGGAGGATTAGTCAGGTAGGTAGGGTTGAGTCAGTTGGACTTAGATCAGTGGCTATTACTTGATGGTGACAGGGATTAAAGATTGCTTGGGTGATTGGTTCAGTGGTAGGTGATCACTGTAGTGTAAAGGGTAGCTGCCTGTAAGTTTGTCCATCTACTCACCTAGTTCTGTAGACACAGAATGAGTTATTCATCTCAGCCTACAGGACATAGAAAGTGGTATTACTGTGCAGATTGAGTGTGCTCTGACACTAAAATGGGTTCAAACTTATCAACACTATCATAAATAAACAGGGTTTAGAATAAAGCATTACAAGAAGTTCTAAAAATGTACATTTATATTACTGCTTGTATGTTTCAGGTAGAGATACTGTACAGAAGGGTATATCTAACAGAGACACACCAAACAGCATTGGTATGTGGCCTGACTGCAAGATTGAATATCTTGTTCCACCATTTTCTTGTTCTTCACTTTTGGGTGTTACATTTCCATTAGTTCCTCCTCTACCAGCTTGCAGAAGCTGTTAGTCAATGTATCTTCCAGCAGGCAATTCCGATGATTGGAACACCAGTCTTACACTCCACTACACTCCAGTGGGTTCCTTAGCTCTAAGGGGGCTCTCCCCACACCAGCAGATCCTGTTGAGGGGCACTGAACATTGACCTCTACATGTCTACAGACTGTCTGTCTTCGAGGACTTGTAAGCGTCAGCTAGATGTTTTGTAGTCTTTATGGTCGATAATATAATAGCTGGAAGTTCCCTTAGACATTGGGAATTACATATAGAGTGCCTATGATGATGCACCAACTGTTGCAACCAAGTTCAGCTCAAGTCAAAAGTCAAGTCAAATTTAATTTATATAGGTCAAAATCACAAGTCATAATTTCTCTCAGTGGGGTTTATAATCTGTACAACATTCAACACCCACTGTCCTTAGACCCTCGTTTCAGGGAAAAATGGAAGAAACCTCTGGAAATGCAGAGTTATACATAGTATTCTGGCAAAGCAATTAAGCTACATTGTTGTCTGCTATCACAACATTTTTATAGGGGGTATAGCTCATCACAAGCTAAAAAAGTGGATACATACTGGCAGAGAACACACACATGAGAAGCTAAACTACTAATTCTTCAGATCCTGTTTGAGGGTGAAACTTGTGTGAAAGCAAACCATCCTGCAACAGCAGCATTTTTTGGCATGTTTTACATTGTGGTGGAGGGGTGCGTCCAGGCTTGGAATGGAAGCACTTCCAGCCTATTGCTCCTATAAACACAGTCTCATGAACTCTCTCACTCTTTATCTCTGAAATAAAAACACACATGCACACAGGCACATAAGCATAGAGATCAATAAAGGGCTCAAGGCAAGGTGTGTGAACACCCCCCCCCCCAACAAAGACAGCAATATGGATAAATCTGTGACACATGCACAATATACAGAAAAAAATACATTTTAGGGGATAAAACTGCAGTGTATTCTCCATTTAATTACAATAACATAAGCCCATTCAATGAATATACAATTACAAAATGCATATCTTCCACCACAATCATGGCTGATTGGGATTTCATGCAAATATCTTGGGTTTTAAACAGATGCAGTAATGTGATTGGTGAGCTCCAGAAGGTTTGGACACATTGCCTGCACTCTCTAATGCAAATGACACCATTAAGAGCTTTTGGCCCTGGGATAAAAATAAAGACTGTTTTGATGCATTTTAAAATGCTTGTTCCTCATATTGTCCCAGACTGCTGTAACCTTGCACAGAACACATGCTCACCTAAAAGAGCACTCATCACAGCACAACAGAAACTCATGTTGATTGTGTGTTTTGTTTGGACTGACTGGCTGGGTGAGTTTCTCAGATAGTACCCACACCTGGGAGTGGCTTATTAACACTAGCTTAAAGTGGCCGGACAATGTCAAACAATGACAAACGCCTGCCAGGGGTTGCCCATTTACAGATAAATTCCCTGGACAATAGATTGGCTTGCTCTCTCAAAGTGGTTCCATTCATTTGCAATTGCAGGCAAGAGGTCGTTGTCCTGAAGTGGGCAATCGAGAGACGTGTGCATCTGCAGAGTGGAGGTACACACAAATACAGAAACATACACACATGCCTGCATCCATATTCCGCACACGTAAATGAGGCGAACACACATGCATGCACAGCGGTAGTTACACTGCTGCAGCCAGTGTGGCCTAGAATAGCACACAGGCTACATTCCTCTGCCCTCCCTCCACTGCCTCACAGAGGCGAACACACAGCAGACTGGTGGGTCACATGGACCAACAGTGTTCTCGGTGATCTTGGAGATGTTCATGCACATACCAGGCTAACACCATTGCAGCACATACACACAGGCCAAATAGATAAGAAGGTGCAGACAAGTTGGGAACACAAATTTCAACACCGATGTTATGCTGTCTGGCACACACTGGCAAAAACAAGGAGTCATGCTGACTCATTCAAACATAGAAACAAAAACAAAAAAAATCAATAATACACTCTCTATCTATCTAATTAATAAAACTTAATGCCTCCCTTTTATTTTAATATTTATTTATATCATAATTCCACCACAACAGCAGCAGTTACTTGTGAAGACAAACAAGATGTCCAAATATTCTTTCAAACAGTGGGGAGGAGGGTATTTAAATTGGCTACTGTGTCAAAGCTCTCCAACAGCCCTTTTTTTTCTTCTCTACGCCCATGCACAATTATATTAAGTAGGGCCAATAGGAACAAAGAAGAGGCAGGACCGAGGCTCCACCTCTCCCCGACTGCCTTCCTCTGAGCTTTTTAGATGTACATAATCCCTGAGTTGACCCAGAAAATAGGCAGTCGTTTCAAGATCTGATGCGGCAGTCTTTGTGCACACCGTCCCCGCTTGAGCATGAAGCGTAACCCTGTGGAATATATACTCTAATTCAAAGGAGCTTTGCCTTGCAGAGGGAGGACTGTTTGAAAAAGACGGAGCCGAAGCAAAGTCGCGCAACTTTGTGAAAACGTAGCGGATACGGGTAAGTGATTTTTTATCGGATGTATTTGTTGGAGAAATTGGGGTTTTGGTCTTGTGGTGGTCTGAGGGGCTGCTGCTCCATTGTTTGCACTCCCATGTTTCAAACTCGGAAGATTAACAGAACGGATAATATTATGGCTACAGCGTACAATATTATTGGATACAAACGTTTAAACAAATCGAGACAAAGTCGTCGGAGAGAAGCGATGCCTTTGTTGGATTTTCTGCCTTCTTAGAAAATGTGGTGATTCAGCTGTTGGGGAGATGTTGCATGATGTCAGTGTTCTTTGTTGCAACCTTACGTGCGTAAAATGTAACAAGGTTTTTTCCCTCTGCTTCAGCTGACATGCAACATAGATGAGATTTAACCAATGCATTACGCTGTGCACGCGTTTTTTCCTCGTATTTTGTCGATCCCGTCGTGCATGAATTATCTAGCTGAAAAATGTAGTACCCAAACAATGTATGTTAACCTGTAATTTCAACCTGGGCGTTCATTCATTGGCACAAAGAGGGGAGGTTTGAAGAAGACTAAACAAAACGAGTAAGGTGGTCGCCGATAAGCAAAACAACCTTGCAGATATTTTTCTTTCCCGGAAGCGATCTTCGGTGGTTTTAAGTTGAGAAGGGATTGTGACATTATGGGGGAAATATGGGGGGCATCTTTGTTTCATCTCAATGAAGGTGAAGCGTGTGGTCACTATACATGAAGGTAACTGGCTGAGTATGACATTGGTTTGGACCGCAGCAATGCCAAATGTCTTGCACTGCACACTAACACAATTGTTGGTGCCTTAACTAGTTTGATACTGGTTCAGATGGATAGCTGTATATGTCCATGCCATGTCAGTCTTGTGCTGCTGCTCCTCCCCTTAAATGTTTTTACTGCTTCCAAACATCTTGTTGCCCCCTGTATTGTCCTAACCGTGTCTTCTTTCTGCTCGTAGACAGGAGGCATGGCAGACCATCTGATGATGCCCATGAATCACAGCTCAGCGGGCGCCAGTCTCCACGGTTACAGGATGGGCATGAATGGCGGCCTGCAGGCAGGTCACCAGCAGCATGCCAACCAGCAGGGCATGAGGGCGCTGCCCAATGGCCAGATGATGCACTATGCAGGTGCCCAGGCCAACATGGAGACTGCCATGAGGCAGCGGCAAGGCATGGTGGGTGGACCCATGAATGGACAACTGAATGGGGCCCAGATGGGTCACCACCAGATGACCTCTGGTAACATGATGTATAATGGTCAGCCCCAGCAGCAACAACATCACCCCCAGCAGCATCACATGCACCCACAGCAGCACCAGCAACAAGCCCAGCACCCACAGCAACAGCAACAGCAACAGCAGTTCATGAATGGAGGGTTAACGTCCCAGCAGCTCATGGCCAGCATGCAGCTGCAGAAACTCAACACCCAGTACCATGGACATCCACTGGGGCCTATGGGTGGGAACCACATGGGGCCCACGACCCAGTACCGCATGAACCCAGCCCAGCTGGCTAACATGCAGCACATGGCCGGGCCGGCCCTGGCCCTGAACGGCATGGACGCGGATATGATTGACGAGGAGGTCCTGACCTCGCTGGTCATGGAGCTGGGCTTGGACCGGGTCCAGGAGCTGCCAGAACTCTTCCTGGGCCAGAATGAGTTTGACTTCATCTCGGACTTTGTCAGCAAACAGCAGCCCAGCACTGTTAGTTGCTGAGAGGACATGATTTGCAAAGGGGCACAAATGGAGACAGAAGAGTGAGAATTGTCCAGGATGGATGACGGGTGCTCGCCTCTTCACTTTTTATTTTGTGAGCACCTCCCTGTACAACGAAGCCAAGTTGCGGGGCAGGGTGCACAGAAGAGAACTCTGGATACCCACAGGGAACACACAGTGCTGAGTCTCAGATGTGCTAGTGGCCAGGGGGTGACTGGCTTTATGGCCTGGTTCCACCGCTCCCATTTCCTGGACATGAATGTAATAAAGAAATGCTGAAATTCTTAAAGCCACTCTGAACAATGCTATAACACTGTGTAGCCTCCAAGCCTGGACTTAATGACAGTTTACCAGTAAAAAGGTGTATTTATTTATTCCTATCTGAGAAAACTGATATAAAGAACAAACCACCTTCTCCATTTTGGGAACCAAGTGGTTTTAATGATTTTTTTTCCTGAGAGTATGATGGGGGAGAAAATTAAATTTAAGTTCTCTGCTCATGAATTTTTTCCCATTCTATTTGGCCTAGTATTAAAAATAAGCTCAGATGACAAGGTCATCTAAAAAGAGCCTGGATTTTCTATCACAAAAGTCAGACAGAAGTACAATGTTATCTCATTTGAATGGAAGTCTCATCCAGATCTTAAAAATGGTTCACTTTTGGTAAAGTGCTGCCTTTTTAGATGTGATGTTCTCGAAAATCTACTGCTTGTACTGTATGAAGCTGTATAACTCCAACATGTCCACACTGTTGTGTTCTATTGGAGATGTAGAACCGCCTTAATCGCGCAGATTCTTATTTATTGGTTGTTTATATTGTCCCCTTTTTTGTGGTCAAGATGGGGGGGGTGGTCTTTGTGAAAAGGGGTTTTGAGGATCAATAAAGATGGCCTGGATAGAAGTGTGGCCTGCTTTTCCATTCATTGCACAGTTCTTCCCCCGGGCAGTGGAGGGCTAGCTAAGTGCTTAAGTTAACCTGTGGGTGAAGGGGAAACCTCAGCTTCATTCAAGCCTGGAATGGAAACATTTAAACAGATACAATATTTATATTTAGATAGATATATTCTCAATTCTAATCTCCAGGGTTTTCAGTATCTTTTCTTTTATTTGGCCTTTTCATTGCTTAAAAGGCATGATGGGGAGCATGATTGACATGTGGTGATAATTACACGTTCTTTGCTGGTTAGCAAGAGGAACCGTACTATATGTCAGTGTACATCTGATATGACACCTCAGGTAGTGAGACTATTCAACATTTCCCCCTGGTTATCTAATTAAATGCCATGCACTGACATTATAGGTGGCAAATGTTTGCAGTAACTGCAAAATATTCCATCAAAGGTTGGTGGCTTTACAAAAAGCAGCATCTGGTAACTGGTTTCCCTGCAGCACCCCAAACATTTGTTTCTTTCTTCTGTGTGTAAAGAGTAATGTGAGTGTGAGTGTGTGTCTCTGTGTGTGTGTGGTTGGGGGAGGTGAAATGACCAAAGAATGCTTACCTTGATGGGGGTTTAACTGACTTAAAGCTTGTAAGCCCTGACTCAAAGACAGTGCTGCATTTCCTAGCTCTCCCAGTGGATGGTCAGAGAAACTGTTGACTCTAAACAATAACTTTGAACAAATTACTTATGCAAATTCAAAACAACCCCTCTCCAGTCTAAGCCACAGCCAGTTGTAGGAGTAAAACAATTTTCCTCATATAATTGCATTCATTATGAAATGAGGGTAAAGAGATTCTCTGCGGTGGCTGAGTTTGTTGGATTGTTTTGTGCCTCCGGGCAATGAAAATGCTTGATTGAGGTCATGTTGGGAATGGCATCACCACATTTAGCTTTTCACATTGTCAACAAAGGCATCTTTAGCGGTATCGTGAGTAACAAGGGGAAAATGAGAGCACTGTTGTTGTTGTGCACAACCAGGAATAGTGTTTGCTGATTGCTCAATATTTGAGTCAACTATGCTCCTAAAGCAGCATCATCTATTTTCATTAGTCCAGTGGAATCATGGATGATCCAAACTAAAATATCCTGGCCAGAATGCGGGCTTGTTTCAAGTAACAAAGACTCGCTTACGGGTGCGTGTGTGTGTGTGTGTGTGTGTGTGTGGATTTTCTTGGCTTGACACTGTCAAGAGAACGGCTCATAAGTAGGCCAACCGCATTGGCACAGTGCTTAGTAACGGTTGCAGGTCCCTTACTCAGTGCCAATCTGGTGAGATGGTCTTCTGGTGTGTGGCACATGGGGCACGTTGGCACACTGTCAGAACTCTGTCTCCTCATATATCTCATAATTGTATGCTGCACTGTGAGCTCCTTGTTCAGCCCCAATTAAATACAGAGGTTTTGGTTCTTGATTGTGACTCTATAGGCCAAACAGCCCTGTTTGCTCTCCCAATCCCTTGTTATGACTGCCGTCTGCCTCACAGAGGCTAGTCTAGACGCAGGCTAAGCAGGGTGGGACACCCTGAGAAGTTTACAGTTACTTCTGTTTTTCTTACTCGTTTTCAGCCCACCCACAGCAAACTGCTCAACACAATACTGTGTCTTCCTGTGGCAGCTCGCTGCTCTCTCAATATAAGTCAGAGACCACATTCTGATAGAGAGGCAGACAGACAAAGTGAAAGAGAGAAGAAATAAGGAGGGGTGAGAGAAAATGTAGGGATGTCTCCAGTTTAGAATAAGATATGAGGTGGAGGGATTTTTTTATTTTCTTTTTTTTAGTTCCTGGGGATTTCTTACCTGGGTTTTCCCAACTCACTTGTATGATTCCATAAACACTCCCCACAACACCATGTGGGGTGTGCTAAATGCAAATCCAGATTACACTCCTCTCTTCGGCTTCATATCTGTATATCTGTATGTCTATGCATTGCGTATTATCTAGTCCTGTCTCTCCAGGCCTTGGTCCAGCTGGTGCCAAGCCTGAGCTCATGGTAATCTCAGGACCTAGTGCCAATGATGGATAGGTGGTCATTTGCTGTTGTCACGCATGGCCAGGTCTTCACATGCACACACACAGCATCAGCACACAACCTGATCAAACAGGCTAACAGGGATACCTCAATATCTGTGTGAAGCCAGGGGAAGATAAAGGATTTCTGTCTCATCTGTGGTCATTATGATCCTTACACCCACAGTATGTTGGTAGATTGTGGTTGGATCCATTATCGGTGTAAATGAGAAAATCCCATTTGTAAAACAACATCCAGAAAATGTTACTTCATAGAGATATACTGGAGATTTGTAATGTCGAAACAGTATGACTAAACGGAATCCTTACTAATAATAATTACCTTTCATTGGAGTGCTTATTTTAAGATTTAAAAAGAAGTAGTCAAGGCAAGATTCCCCCAGTGTGAATATAACTGTAAAGCAAAGTGTGAAATATATAATGAAAGTGAGAACTAAACTTGAGTTTCCCAGATGACTGGATGGGTTATTTATTGACAACAAGGGGCATGTTTTTTATCTCTGTGTGTGAATATTGTGTTAAGAGGGCACGTGTTTAAACTTGTCAGTGTTAACAAGAAAGTTTGCAGGATTTTTGCATGTTTTGTGTTAACCTTGGGTGTGTGTCTGTGTGTGTCTGTGTGTGTCTGTGTGTGTGTGTGCTGGCAGGAGGTAAATAAACAGCAGATCCCTCAGGGCAGGGTTCATTCAGTGGACATGTTACACAAGCCGAACTTCCTGATTTTCTAGCTGATCAGTCACCTTGTATCTCCACTTGATGTGTATTCTTATTGGATGCTGCTCTTCCCTCCCTGTCATAAAAAAAAGCAAACATATCACAGATATTTAAATGCAACAGGCCTTTTCAGATGTTGCTCTGTTGGATTCTGCTCCCGGCCTTTTTAGGAAAGCTCAGCGTCTTCTAAAACTCTTCCTCTTTCCAACACGAAGGAAAAAGCAATATAATCACATCACACTTTCTTTCCCGGAGCCACATAGTTTAGCTGTGTCTCAGTACTTGTTTTGTTTTCCATATGAACCCAGCTGAGGAGGCTTTTAAATGCAGTCATGTACCTTGTGAATGCAGCCTCCAGAGGTAAGTGGCTGATTTTGGCATGTCGGGGCAGGTGACACATAGGTTGCCTAGTGACTGGCAACTCCTCCGCCGACCCCCCTCCCCAAATCTGGGGTTGAATGGTTTGCCAGCTCTTTGAAGTAGAAGGAGGGGGTGTAAATAATTTATTTTCCTGCACAGAGCTGACACTTCTCCGTCGAGCCAGCTCAAACACATTGAGGTGTCCCAACAATGTCTAAAGGTGGTAAATATTTAAGGGTTGTGTGATTTACACAGTTGAGCCAAACTGAGCAGAGCTGTGGTTTCGCAGTAGTGGCAGAAAGTTAACCTTGGTGTCAGCACATATACAGTAGAGCTGAGCTGGTTACAAACAAATGTTTTAAATTGTTTAAAAAGTCCTTTATTTGTTAGCCTTTTAACTGCACGGACTACCAGATGGAAAAATGGTTTTATAATGTGTTTCAAACTAATTCCAGCATTGAAATTAATTTAAAGTAGCTGTCAAACTATTGTTTTGCAGTCTGATGTGTCAAAACCAGCCAAGCAGACTACAAGGAAATACTAACATTTCACAGCAATACTTGTGCAATGTAACACAATAAAAACAGTGTCAGCAATGTGTTACATGAACCATCCTGTTTCAGTTATTACATCTCACTATACAATATAATGTAAAGGTGAATCTGGTAGCCTTAGACCCAGACGAATCTGTGAGCAATTGCAAATTGGTCTGGCAATGCAAGGCTATGAATCCGGCAGTCTCAACAAAGATTAAACATAACAAGCATCACAAAAGCCAGTATTTTACAAAGCTTTTTCAGAAGGTCATATTGATGTGTCCCCTTTATTTCACTTGTTTAATGTGAGTGGGGAAATGATTTTGGCTCGCCTAGGGGAGTTACAGGTTCTTAGGTTAGAATAGAGGGAAACAGTATTAGCACAGGCTATGATCTGTACACAGTGTCTTTGTAAGCAGGGCTTTAAGCCTGCGTGCTAATCTGGTGACAGTGGCATGCACATGCTACCAAAGACAGAGTAACAGGCTATAGGCTGGGGGTGGAATTAATACAAGAGAGCAGTTCTTGTCAGGCTTTACAAGTATTATCCTGCTGGTGAAATCTCCATATACTGTAATATCAATGTATATGAATGAATCTTAGGGAAAATCGCGTGCACATCATTTGTTGTACCGGGCTGTTTGTGTGTGATTCACGCACAAAACACTGGTTTAAAAAATTATGTATGATTCCTCTGAGGTGTGATGACATTTTTTTCCCATACCTTATTATTAGGTTATATAAACCCTCAGAAGTTTTGTTCTACGACTGATCAATAACAGACAAATCTTATAGTACAGAATGTAGCGTGTTGATGTATACTCACATTTCTTCAAGCATTTTGATGATACACGTAATGCATTATAAGCGAAAAGTTTGCACAATCTGGAAACATCTCACAAAGATCAACATAACAAAGAAATTCAAATACATTCTTTTATAAGTGAGGCCTCAGGGCTTTCACAGGCACACTAGGATCTGAGGCCAACAGGACCTTAACCCCTACTGAGAGCACCACAACTCACAGCCCAAAGGCATGCTGGGAATTCTAGTATCAGCTAGAAAGAAGGTGGTGGACTGAGCACCTTATTTCTTTATTGTTTCTCTCTAACTGTGCCCACACTTCTGCAGAGTGCAACGTGCCAGGCTGGTTCTGCAGAAAATATTGCATTTCTATGCCATAACACCTGAAGCACAGAACAGAGAAACTCGTTTTTTTTTCTCACCGTTGTGACTGATTTGCAAGCCCGCAAAACTTCCTTTTATACATACTGAAACTGTCTCACTGCTGTACATGGTGTACAACTGCTGTGGCAAAGACAGTGGATGACTCAGGAGCACTGTACAGCATTGTTGGTAAATATCAGGGGCAGAATTTCCCCAATGTACCTAAATTCCACTATATGTCATAACAGTAAAGATAAGCTATCTTGCTTGTATGTTTTCAGAGAACCAGTGATGTTGACTATTCAACTTTATACTTTAATGCCTCTGCCTGCTGCCCTATCAGCGAAACAAGAATGGCACCTAATAAAAACCCCACTGTGGTGTTAGAGCTAAAGTAAAAACTCGCTTCACAATCTTCACAAACACAATATGCAGCACAAGGAGCTGTTATTTCTATAAATAGCACTGGCTTCATGCATAGCACTTTGGCTACTATTACACATCAACAAGCACAGGCATCAGCCACGAGCTCTGAGCTTGTCACATGTGCCTGAGCATAACACACAAACACAGCACAGATTGTGTGTGCATGTGTCATATGCTCACACACAGAGACATGCATTCATACTCATCCATGTCAGTTAGAATCAGTGGGTTTGGTCACCGTTTTCAACCCTAAGTGATATGTTTTCCTGTTTTCACTAGGAGGATGTGGTTAGGTTTTATTTCTTGTGCTGAGCTGCTTCAGTAGACACAAGTAATTTTTTCACCCACAAGCCTAATAGCCCACTCACTGTACTGTCAGAAACAATGACAGCAATATTTACCAGAAACAGCATGAACAATAGGTTCACATAATCATAGAAGAGTCTTTAAATAATGGAAAATAAATAACTACACAGTAATACAGGAGAAATGCTGACAAATGAGCAACAAAAGAATGACAAACCATATGAAGTCATCTTTACATGGTATAAAAATATCCGTGAGATTATCATGCTGACTCTACCAGATGGAGATATGGCCACCCATGGCCAAGCGTGTCAGAGTCCCAAGGAGAAACAGCAAGGAGACACACTGCAAAAAGGTAGACTGGGCTGGGCTGCCCTCTGTTGGTGAACTATGGAAAATGTAAAAATTAAACCAACAACATGAATTACAATGTAATTAATCTATATGCATGTGCTTTTAAACACAATTGTCAACTTTAACTCAGTATACTTAATATATATAGCTTTTACAGCCTCAAAATGTCAGACTTGTCAAACTGGACATTTGTATCTTATGAGTCTGTTTGAAAAGGTCAGGTAAATTAAAGGCACAAAATATTGTCTTAACTCAATAAATGATTAAACAAAGCAAGCTATTTAGCAACAGAGTGTAAGAACAGGTGCAAACAATATGTGATTAGGGCTTTAAAGGTCGACATCGCACAACAAAAAGCACAGAAAAAATAAACCAAGAGAAGTTGAATTATTATATATTTATTGAACAATGTTAAGTATGATAGGGCTCTCCATGTAGGAACTATAATAATATAGTATAAAAAATTAAAAAAGTACAAATAACAAAGACAAGACAAGGCATTGTAAACAACATCCAGGATAAGAGAAAAGAAACAGATTTCCTCATGGCAGTATTTTCAGAATAAAGTGTTCTTTTTTTATTTTCTTCATAAAATGTTTTTCTCCCCATAACTAATATTGTTGTAGTTGCAAAATTGTGCCTCAAACAGAGACATTATTCAGAGGCATTCCCAACTATTGGGATGAATGTAGTGTTTTCTTTCTTTTCTTTCTTTTAGCATGTCCCACACAAACCATTGAAAAAGGCAAAAATACAAGTCCATATATCCATGAAGTACAAAATATGAAATGTTCAGAATAAATGTAACATAATAAAAGCAGGCCAAAAAAGCCTTTTACAGTTAAAATGGCCACATATGACTCTTCAAGTTATACTGAAATGCAAAACAGATGACGGACAAGTGGGTAATCCTACGTATCCCATGCTGCCTTAGGGCTGGATTGTGCTACACAAAATAAACATTCCTCATTGGATGAGGTCAGGACAGGGGTATATAATACCAGATATGTTCTGATGGAAGCTGCTACATGTAAATGGTCAGAATATGTCCAATATGCAGTGCATGATATACTGATCCTAGAACAGGGAGGCGGGGTTGGAGTTTAGTCCTTTGGAAGGCTACGACTGGTCGGCTGACCTTAAGCCCGTTTGAGCTTGTCGATGTGGAAGGTGAGTTTGAGGGCAGGGCCGAGCTTCAAGCCCATGTATTTCATCATCATGTCGCTACGCAGCAAGAGGAGTGCTTTGCCGTCAATCTCCTGTAGCAGAGGGAAGGAGGGGAAATTGAATTAACAGTTTTTTAGCAAAGCTGTCCAACAAATTTTGTACTAAACAAAAATTGATGTCTAGTACAATCTGAAAAATGTATACACATCAGTTATTTGAAGCGTCTTCACCATTATGAAAAAATACATACATGTTTTCTGAAAAGGTCAGCATGTGGGGCCAGCACGGGATCGATATCTCTGATATACTGCATGACATCCTCCACCGTCCACAGGTTGGGGTCCTGACCACCCGGCCTCGGGTTCTCTCGGAAACTGCCTGAGCCTGAAAGTTCAAGGCACAAGCTCAAATCCATGGGGACATTCACTCAGTGCGTATACTGTTACGTTCTTCAATTTTTTGCAACGATCCTCTAACTGGCCAAGCACTATGATAGACTTTAGCTTGCAATACCAAAATACAATTCAGAAAAATATTTCCTTATCTGCCCATGTCTGCATTTGTCTGGGTGGAACCTAAAATGTATAACCAAACAGAGAGTATATGCCGACAAACATGTATAAACAGAACAGTCCACTGTTTATGGACTTTATCTGCCCTCCTTTACCCCTATGTTATTCCAACTGTCTGGGACCAGCTTTGACAGCTTTTAAATGTATCAAAATTATTCATCTTGTAAAGATACAACTCTTGCAGCAAACAGAATGTCTTTATGTCTGTTATTCAGCGACTATAAAATGTGATACAAGTATTTAAATGTATCCTCATTAGCCTTAAAAGCTGTTTTGGTTAAAGCCTAAAGTGCTAAAGTACTATGTTGGCCAACTAAATATGTGAAATTGCACAATCCATGGAGATTTCTTTGTAATGTAAACAAAGAGTTATAATTTGTGTTTAAAAATATTTTAAACCGCCATACAGTGTTTTGGTGTCTGATAAGCCTTCAAAGTTGAGTTCTTGAATTGTATTTCATTGTCAACTCGCCTGCAGAAATGCAGTCCCATGCATCCTGTTTGAATATTGCCCACTTAGACATTTGAATCGCTACACCGAAGCACTGAAATGTTGAGCAAATGTAGAGAGCAACAATGTTTCCTATATCAGCGTCTCTTCCTACCTGTAGAGTTGTTATGATGCAGCAGCTTGGAGGGAGACCTCAGGCCAGAAGTTTGTACCGAAGAGTTTGGAGAGAGAGGGCTCTTCTTTAAGTGCTCTGATACGGCAACACTGTTCTCCATGAAGGATTCGCCTTGAAGATGCAAACACAGGATTCACCAGTGAAATAAAGTAGAGACACAGATGAACCAAAATAATGAAAGGGGGCACCAGCCAATCCAACATGATATATATAAATATATAGTTGTTAAAATGCAGCACAAAAGGAATTCGACTGACTGATTTATCTCCACACTCACACACTTTGAGACATGTTTCAGATAAGTGTTAACAAACATGCGAGAAGTAACAAGAAAAAATAAGTTTAGGTGAAAGTGTGTGAAGCTGTTTTGACGAAAAGTAAAGTAAATTGGATTATTTGTCAATTACCTCTCGTACACTCAGTAAGACTTTCAAATCAGGTCTATTGGTCGTAAAGAAAGTAAAAAAATCTTGAATAAAATTCCAAGAAACCCACAATTGCTGGCTATGGAACATGTTGTCAATGTAATGTCATCTAATAATATAATATTTATTTCACTTTTAACACTTCAAAAACAAAGTTACAAAGTGCTTTACATAGTTGAACCAGGATTAAAACATTTCAGTGCAGAGGCAAATAAATCTAGCAAATTAAATAATACAGAAATAAAATAAAGTTAAAGCCCAAAACAATAAAGATAAATTCTAATAATAACACAGACAAGACATGTTGGTAAACAAAACAGTGTGCCAGGATTAATGAAACACCTTTTTGAGTATGTTTTGAGAAGTGTTTCGAAAGATGTCACTAATATGTTGCAATGAACTCATGCTGCGTGTACCGTCCCCATTCCTATTTGTGCAACTTTGGACCCTTGCAGCCTCTCACACTCAAGCGGGTGACGTCAGCTAAGTCTGTGAGATTTCAGTGATTAGGCTTTAGGGTAGCGACGGGACCATGAACCATTTCACCGTAATATTGCCTGTAACCCTGAGAACATAAAACTGTGATTTGACTGTGTTCTGGCCTTCTGTAAAAGTGGAAGGGCCTTTTAAGGGGGATATTACCCGTTTACATAAATACTTCAAGTATTCCATTAACTTAATTAAAATTTGAGGACATTGAAAGATGATTAAATGATTAACCTCCTGACCCAGAACTTAATAGCACTCACTCCTGAGCCAAGAGCTCCTTCTGTTTTACTACCTTCTTTTATATAATTTAATGGACAACTCAGAGCAGATGATTTTTAGAATGAAAAGTCTTATATAAAAGGTGGTGCAGCATTAGAGTTGAGAGCCACTGATTACATAAGCAAATATTCTACACGTGAGTGCAAGGCTTGTTTAATCAGTGAAATCCTATGATTTAAGCGCATTTCCAATTTGTTTTCCTCACACACAAATATAGAACAAAGAAAAATACTATGCAATGGCATTTTATATAACAGAAATGAGGAGAAGAAAACCTCAAATATACACTGATCCAGCAAAGCACAAAGTGGGTATGATAACATTTGGGCACCATTAGCTGCCATATTATCCTCTAATATATAGGAGAAATAAGTCACACTGTCACACACTTGTGTTTTTCTCTCTGCTCTGTCTAAATAGGATTTTTAAAAAATAATTTATGGAGGTGGGGAATTAGGCCCAGGGTAGATAAAAGTAGTAAAAGTAACATACCATCAGTGGAGTGCCGGGAGATTTTGGCCAGTTTCTGAGGCAGTGGACTGTTGTAGTCCAGGAGGAACCGCTTGTTGCCCCTGCCCGGGCCCGTCGTCAGGCTGTCGCCAAAAGTTCTCCTCTCTAAAACCAGCACATACGGAGGAAACAGTTGATACAGACTGACATTCAGAGGGGACTGAGGTACAGATAGGTGGTGCAGACTGCATATCATTTGGTTACATTCTTATTTTGCTCACAGAGGCTAAATAGTGAAATAAACAAAAACAAATTTACTGGAAATATAAAACCTTTTAAATTATGTGTTGTTGTATTCTTGTTCCCAAGAAATCTAAACTTGGAATTTGAAGTTTCCCACATTAAAACAAGTGATCTGTCTTTTGTACCGCAGTGTAAAACATACAGATACTCCTGCACCTCCCTTGAGTATTAATAGGATTTATTAATAAGGAGGTTACTGCCAACATCTCGAGATGAGTAAGGCAGACCGTTTTTATCTCCTACAAAAAAGCTTACAAATATAACACACAATGAAAAGACCGATATCTTGTGCCCTGAAGGTTGCTTCATTAAGACTAACAGAATCTATATAAAATGTGTCATGTAGCACTGTTTTATTCTTACATTCTTGTCAAATTCAATAATATGTAAACATACAATCTAACTGCTCTCTGGAAAATGTGTCTACTGTTGCTTTCCAGCGTAATAAATATGCCTCAAAGCCGATATCCCACCCCATATTCACTAAATATTCACAATGAAGATGTGCATGTGAATACCCAGTGAGAGAACAGCAGCACTGACCTGCAGTGTATGTGTGACTGTCGTAGTGCAGGCCTCCTCTGGCTACAGGCTGGCTGCCAAACAGAGGATCGCAGTGAAGGTTGTGGCAGAGTTTTTCTAGGAAGCGGAGAACGTAGGTGACACTGCTGACTGTGGGCAGGGTCAGGGTGTGCTGCTGCTGGTCAAAGTAGGCTACACAGGACAAACAGGGGCAACAGACAGAAGATAAAATTCTGTTCAGTGAAAATGTAGTCTTTTGTTTGAAATGCAAAAAAATGAGTCAAAGCAACATGTTCACTGATGTGAGTGAGCTTTCTAAAAAGATTTTTAGATCCCACATATTATGTAATATATACCATATCAGAATTTACATATAACAAGGCTGATCCTTTGACAACAGCCCTACATTCTGGTCTAATAGAAAATAACTGAACAAAGATGTGATATCGCCACCAAAAACGGATGAACAATACAGCAAAGTCCTCTTAATGTGCTGTTTCATAAAACCTTTCCACAGGAAGAGGAGAGTGATAGAGAGAAAAGTCCCACCTGAAATTACTTCGCCTCCTTGTCCAGACTTGAGACAGGAGAAGACTGTGCCCTGGTTGTGGGCGGAGTCCACACAAGCCTGAACGCACTGCTGAAGCACAGAAGAGGCCCGGCCTGGTCCAAAGTGGTCTGGGAGCTGCTGGATACGCCTCAGGTCCAAATGAGGTCCCACCTTGCCATACTTGTTTAGGTAAACACAAACTACGGGGGCAAAACAACAACCAGAGGAATCAATATTGAAGGTTATATGACTTATTTGATCCTAAACCTTTTAAAGCACTATTTGTCAGATTGTGTTGCCAACAAAAGGCAGTGGCAGTGAGTGTATGGTAGTATGAGCATGACAAAATTAACCATAGTCTTACACATGCACTGAGCATCCCAGAAAAGTATATTCAGCAGTGATAGTGTGCTGTATGTCCAGGTCTGTGGATGTTGTGTACCTGTTGGAGCCTGTAGTGCAGAGTTGGGGATTGTGGCATTGTCCAGAGGCACAGTGCTGGTGTCGGGCTCTGGGGTACTGCTGGTGGGAGACGTGGGGACTGGATTAGGTACCACGCGTGGTTTTCTCTGGATACAAACACACACATTGGATCATTTTACAACATTTCAATCTCTACTGGTTCATTGCATCAATACAGTTTACATATAGTTCATACTAGGGCTGCACAATATGGCAAAAACATCATACTGCGAGTATTTTGACAGATATTGCGATATGATTTTGCATCACAAATTTAATTTTCACTTAAAAAACGATTGTTACATTCTTTGGAATCTATACCAAGCAAAGATGTTTTTGTAAAAATCAATATTTATCAGCCAGGGTATCTCTTCAATACCACAGCACGTCATTCTAATGTTTTGTCACATTTTACCTTCTGCGATTTGTATAATGCACTACTGGCATATTGAAATTTTGATTATATTTCGATTGATAGTAATTAGTTATTACTTTCATATTCAAACTCATACAACAAGTGCCTTTCTGTAAATGTAACATGGTTTAAAATCAGTAAAAACAAAACAAAGGTTAAAAGGAAAATTGACTACTACATAAATCTCTCTTTAGTACATTATTGGGACCTGATGAGTGCAGCTACGGACTTTGCCAGCATACAAACATTAGTTGTGGACAACCACTGTGTTTTGGAACTGTTGATGTCTTTGACATGGAAACCAGCTCAATCTGCCTCAATAAAAAACATCAACAAACAGCAAGGCATTTACTTATAAATGTTAACCCAAGACAGCTAACATATTGAAAGATATTCCCGTATGTATTCTTTTAAGGGGGAATCCTGTATTACTGGTAAGATAGACAGAAACAACAGAGATGAGAGCAAGATGTGGCGGAGCAGGGATAAACATAACATTGTTATCAACAGAAACAATTGTTATTTTTCTTTCATTTTTGCCATGGACAACAAAACTTGTCTATGTAAAGAAGGCTGGCATTGGACAGCACATACTGTTGCTAAAAATGCTAGTTAGTGAGGTATTACGTGGTATAGAAATTATACCCATTAAGTTACCTCCTCATGGAGCCAAATGCTTGGTTCAGTGATGCCTGTGTGAATGTGTAAGTTCTGGACAGCTACCTTGCTGCCCGGCTTGGGCCCCCTTTTCTTTGGGATCTTGATAGGTTCTGCCTGAGTCTGGGCCTGCTGCAGAGCTATCCTTTGTGCCCAGTTGGCAGGTAGTCTGCCCCTGGTTCGCCCTGGGCCAGTCACTGGCCGCCCTGGGCCAGCCATGGCATCTTCCAGCCAGCCAGCTCTCTTTGCCCAGCCCAACTGTAAACAAAGAACAAAGAGAAAAGAGTCAAGTGGGGCAAACTCTTCATGCTGTGATATTCTACAATGACAATGCTCCCCCAGGTCAAGGTCAAACATGTTTACATGCATCCAAGGCTTGTGAAACCACTTCAGCACTGTTGCTTATCAGATGTGAGCAGAAATATCACAAAAACACTAATTTTGAGAAGTCACGATTCACACAACAAATTGTATTTTACCTCCAATAGTATTTAGCAATGTAAAATCAGTAGTTTGGTTTTGAGACCCTGTTTTGACATATTTGCATATTTGAGATTTCTGCTGCCACCACAACATAAATGGAGGTGAAAGGAATTCTGTCTGTGGTACACACAGCAGTGAAATATTCCACGGCAATTAAACTTCACTGTGGACAGACGTAGTCCTTGTAGAATCGAAGAAACAGTCTAGCTTTCACCCCCAGTGTATGAGGGAGGCAGAAATCTTAAGACAGATATTGCAAAACCTGGGAAAATAAAATCAAAAGTATATGCACACAATTAGATGTAAATTTTTTTTTTGGAATTTGGGTGAATTGACCCTGCAATCAAAGGAGACTATCTGATGGTATCTAAAAACTTCATGTCTACCTTACTGCCAGGCTTGGGCCCTCGTTTCTTGGGAACCTTGACGGGCTCCAAGCCTTTGCCTGGCTGGATGCTCGGTGGTCCCAACGCTGAGCCCTTCTGATTCCAGGGCCCCGTCACCTTGGTTTTCCTGCGGCCTGGCTTGCGTCCTCTCTGACCTGGAGGTCTGCCCACCGTGGGGGTGGGGTGCATGGCTGGGGTCTCCACACTCCCGTCTGTCAATGCCCCAAGGCTCTTAGGCAACACTACTGTATGGTCAAAGATGGGCAGACACAAAAGAAAAGGGGGGTTGAGTAAAAAAGCTGTGGCATAACAGCGAAAAAGGAACTAATTAAGGATTATAGCTCGAGGCTCCACATTTGATCAATGTTATAATGTTAAAACAGTCAGAGTAGTTATTTACTGATAAACTGAGACTACATTATCTGGTTATGTGATGTCAATGACAGGAGAAAAATATATTGAGTTTATTCAAAATTAACTTCCACACACACATAACTTGCTAATAACACTAACACACAGCAGAATGACAAACACACCCAAGAAGCCTTTAAGTTGTTAGCAACTGTTTTACTATAGCTGCAACCAACTTTTCTCATTCCAAGTGGCCCATCAGGTATTACCAGCACTCACCTATGCTCTAAATACCTTTCTCAAATACTGAACAGCAAGTGATGTATCACTTACTTTTCAAAATATGTAGCATCAAACTTCTTAAAAATGTAAAATCCTTCAGTATGTTCAACTCCTTCAGAATTAAATCAAGACTGTTCATAACACCTGAGCTCTAGCTTCTCACAGCAGCACAACAGCAAAGAAGGTCAAACATCCTCAGCAGTGAAATATTTCTCCTCACTTGAACTTCCTTCCTCAGTTATAAGCCTGAGGACAACACACTACATCTCTCAGACTGTAGTGTGCTTAACAGTGAGAGAAGGAAAAGGGGTGAGAGGTTACATCAAGAAGTGCATGCTTCGATTTGCTTCATAAGACTGCTCATTCAATGAGTTTTAACCGTTCAGTGAACTCAAAGGGTTTAGTTGGCTTTCTTCACAGAAATAAGGTCACAGAACTGACTCACTGTACTAAGATTTCTCTAAATGGTAGTCAGATTAAGGGAGGGGCAAATAATAGAACAATTAATCATGATTAATTAACATCCATACACTGTGGTAATCATGGTACTTTCTCTCGCAGGATTAAAGGTTGGTTCATCCACATTGCAAAAAAACCCCACATTTTCCACTAAGCCCTAATTGTATCTACTCATGCATTAAGTTTGAGGTATTTTGCCCAGGTTTTGAGAACATGTCGTCCCAGATATAGTTCATTACCACGCATAATCCACACAAAACCTGAGCAAATAAAACCTAACCTTCTGCACGACCAGATAACAATCAAAGTAAGCAAGAAAATATGTAGAATTATCACGTGTATATGGTGGACCAACATTATATTAATACAGTAGTATATTGTGTAATGTATATTGTGTAATCAGACAAACAGGCATTACCTGTGATCCAAAACAACCAACAAAAGATGAAGATGAAGCAGAGGAAAAACAAGGACTGAAAGATATCAGGCAAGAGGTGAAGGAGCTGTTTTGAAAGAAAGCACAGGTAATTAAAGATGATTTTCTTTGGTTCTACCGTCAAGTTCCTGCTGGCTAGAATAAAAAATAAGAAATGTGTGAACACCTTAAAAGCCAGAGGAATAAAACCTAATAAAAAAAGTAAGCTGCTGACAGCTGTGAGACAGTCTTAAAATGTATCTCTCACACTCCCACCCATGAACACGCACCCTACACTTCTTGATGGGAAGCATTTCAGAAATCCCACGAACCACATGGTAAAATCATTTAGAGCAGGGCATATAATAAATAAATAATAACAACCAAATAGGACATTTACTTTCTATAAGCCAACACAGCTGGCAAAACGTCAAAAATGTGTTCATGAAAAAACAACCACACAGAAGAACAAACCACAGTATAGCCCAGATATCAAGCTTCACATGCACCTGCAAGCCCACACACACACACACGCAAACACACACACACACACACACACTGCACAAACTAAAATGCACTGGAATTTATCCTGGATCAACCCGGGACAGATTTACGCGAGCAGCGGCAACATTCAATAACACAGGTCTTGGCCCGTGGGGCTGTACTTATTAGACACACTTTCACACCAATCAATGCAAAGCTTAGTCTGCAGGCTACTACTACTTTTCATAGGGGAGCCACTGTGAAGCTAAGAAGAAGAGAAAAAAAAAAACAAGACACCTGATTGATCCTACACAGATTGGACGGAACCTAGATAATATGTTTAAAAGGTTTAGAGAGCTTGAGGTTACATGTTCATTGATCACTGGCAGTGCTTGTAAACACAGCCAAACAAACGCGCAACAAGCAAATCCTTCTTTTTTCCCCCTCTCTCCCCTGAGTGCACTGAGTTCATTGAGTTCACAAAGCTACCACTGCCAGCTTCATATTACAGGAAGATAACTTCTCCAGTGCTTTTAATCTATCACTCCGACTGTATTTCTGTAACTTCATTCATCTTTACTTACCTCTCTTGGCCAAACAAAAGTCAAAAGTGTGTGGTTGTCTGCACAGCTGTCCTCAGATTCACCCTCTCCTCCTGCCCTGTCCTCCTCTACCACTCTTCCTTTGCGTTGCTCCTCCTTTTCTTTCTTTTTCCTCCCTTCTCTTTTTCTCTCCTCCCACCATCTGCTGACAATGTAAACAGTCCACCTTCCACAGCATATGTCTGTCTTTTCTCAGCGTTTCTATACCATCTCTTAACTCAATTCTCTCCGAGGTGTCTAATCAAACCGTTAGCCAGGGTGCCAGCGAGAGGCCTGTGGAGGGGTACCCAGGCTCGTTTCAACCACGTCATGGTCCAACTCTGCCAACTGGGTGACAGCCAGGCCTTCATAAAACACTAGCAAGCTACAAAGACATGTCCTGCCTCCCCATTTCCCTCCTTCCTGTTGCACTCCTTCACATACTGTGGATTCTAACAGATGAGTGCAATTGACCCTGCGGCTGATAACCCTTGTATCCACTACTTCCTTTTATGTTTCTTGTCTAACAAGTTGCTTACTCCAGTTCCCAGCTCTGTGTCTGGCTCTTGTTTCTTGTGTTGTGAAAGTTAACATGGCTACAACTTCTGAAATGCTCCAGCTTTAATAGACAAATCTCTGGTGACAAGAAAACCTGTCTGCTAAATGGAAAAACAAAGACGCAAATGCTGGCAAAAACCACAGGCATGCCTATTTTAACATTTGACAAGCTGGACTGGATGTTACTGGATCTTGGATATCAAACACAGTTCAAATGAAAATGTTATCTGGAAGGGGATTCAACAGCGGCGCCAGGAATTAAAAATAGCAAACGCATGTTGATGATTTGATCAACTGTTGCTAATGATGCCTTCAGGCTGATGATGTACTTATCGCGCTGCAAACTGTGATACACCACAAACACAATGAAAACGAACAGTAAAACTCCAGTAAAATATCAATCTAATATCTAATCACTATTGTGGCAAACAAGATATGCAATGTTTTACCACAAAAGTGCTTGTTATGCACTGGATTTGCTGTGCAAATGTATCTCAGATTCTAACAGTATGTGAAAATACAGTGGATGGACAAAATAAACGCAACATCTTTACAAATGAGTCCCACACAGGAATAAATAGTACCCTTGTTTCCACTCCCTTTGTTTCAACTTCCTCATGGATGTGTTCATTCAAGTCTTTGTATATAACGGGTACAGGCAGGAATCCTTAAATTAAATTGATACCTTTTACCACCCTTTCCATACATTTTAAGACCTCATTGCCCCTTCAAGTTCTAACCTGTTACACCAGCCGCACACTAACTTTTCACTGACTGTAAGACAGCACGATTTAACAGTCTGAGTTTGTGATAACTCCTTTGACCATCAATGCAACAAAAGAACGATAGGTGGAGTGGGAACAAAGAGTCACTAAACCAATGCAAGTTTATTTATTTTTTTAGAAGGAGTAATATCTGTAATAGATGAGAGCTAGAACCACCATCTTGTTCCCTACAACACAAACACACACTTGAGCTAGAGGTGGGTAGGAACGGTTGTGTAGCAAAGAAATGCACGCTAGATAAGACACCTGATGTCTGTGTCCCATAGTGGTTTTATGGCTAGTACTTTGCATGTGGGACCAGACAGCAGTGATCCCCATCGAGCCTACATTCGTCGCTTTCCAACACACAGAGCTCTCACCTAACATTATCAAGCAGCCGTCAGTCGGTGGGTCAATGAGTGAGCCAACAGTTATCCATTGCACTTGCAGGATTCCACACAATGATAAAATTCACAAACTTTAGCATACAACCTCTTTGAACAAATATACACACTGAAAAAAACCTACAAAATGTAATACCTTGGAAAATGGCGTTTAAGACTTTAATACTTTCTAATTGTCACCAAAGACAGACACCCTAATATAACCTAATTATTACAATTTGGGTACAATATGCTAAATATGAAATCTTATATAGTAATATAATGTAATGTGTGTCCCCACCCCTGTATACTATAGTCATAAACCTAATTTTAACAACCTGGTGTTGTTGAAGGCCCTGCAGTGCACTGCACACCCATACAGGCGCTTTCAGTTAACCTCACTGATTGGACCTCTGCTCAGGTTAAAGTTGGTTCGAGCTATGATGGGAATTTTGTGAGGTCGTCCATCTCAACATACCAATAAGAATGATAAAAGTATAAGTTGTAAGTGGAGAGAAAGAGGGAACACGTCAATAAAGCACATTTTGAACACACTTTTCCACTGTCCTGAAAAGACATCCGATCAGGTGAGTAAGTGAAAACACCTGTGCAGGCGGACCATGAGTGTGTAGCCTTTAAAGTGTCAGTTCATTCAAACTGCAAAAAAATAAAATAAACAGATTTGGTCATTTCCTCATTTACTCTAGTGTTCACCAGCCACAGAGACAGATGTGGTTTAACATGCTGAGGCTTTGAAATATCCTCTAGAGGTTCCACCTCCTCAACAATACAGTGGAGGGGAATATAATTTGATTGTGGTGCTCATGGTGTTATTCCAGAAACAACTGCAAACACTTTCTACAGAAGAATTGAAATGAAAACTGTAGACTGTTATATTATACAGATTAACAGGGTCAATTTTTAAAGGCTGTAACAAAATTTACCTCCATTGTACAGCAGTGGAGGCAGAAATCTCAGAGACCCTAAGCACAAAACTGGGACAAATTAAACCCAAAAACGCCAATAACGGTCACATTATGCTTGAACAGATCTAGTTCAATGATCAAGGAAGTGTATTTGTCATTACGTTGTAACATTGTACAACAAAATTAAAATATGACGTGCTCAGAGCATGGGAAGACAAAAGTGTTGTTCTGAACAGCCACAATCAAAGACGGGTGAACAGCTGGCCATCATAAAGAGGGGGGGAGACGCAATATTGTTTAAATACATGGATAATAACGCACATTTTTCTGTCTCCTGGAAGGCACTGATCTGTTGCACTCTGTTGTGATTGTGTAAAGAAAGAGCTTGAGAGAACCATGGCTCCTTTCTCACAGCTGACATGAAGTGAGCATTATGAACGTTTCAGAAATGGTCGGACAACACCCCCTCTCAATTCCAACATCAAATAGTTGAGTGGGTGGGGGGTTTCCAAAGCTATTTGACCATCTGACAAGCAGTTATGAAGTAGCATACTGGCAGCCTAAAAATAAGTGCAATTATATATTTTTTGTAATCTGGATGAACAGACACATTTAAAAAAACGACAAACATGTGATAGGCTTTTTCATAAAATCTCCCGCCTACTGTTAAGGTCCAGACCTTTGGTGCCAGGCGGCTGAAGGTTGTCTCCAGTGAGGGTGCACCAGCCAACAGGGAAGATGTCACGCGAGTCATAGCGGCAGTAGTAGTCAAAGGCCCCCCGCCAGCCATCAAAGGTGACCAGCACCTCTACACCGCGCAGCGCTCCCACTGTGGCCGGGCAGATAAAGTGGGGATTTTTACGGTCCACCGCCTCGAGCTTCATGCCTACCTGGAAGGAGTTCTGCTCCGGGGCAGGAGGCTCCTGCTGGGGAACATGGGGTCAAAGAAAAGGGGGTCAGGGTTGAGGTTGGGACAGTAAAATCTGGTGAATTTTTGCTATGGGTGAATACTGTCAGACCAAAAGATCCAGGTGAACTCTGCTATAAATGAGTAAGTATAATTATATAATAATCATGCTTGTTTCTCCCTGATATAAGACAACAACTAGAGTGCGTTGAGCTCGTAAGCCTCGTACAGGTACCTTGTGAAAGATGCGAGAGGGTGCCATCTCAGCTCCATTTAGTGTTTTCAGAAGGAACATGGGCCAGGAGGACGCATTGAGACGGAAACCTGAAGAAGAGGTGATGAACATGGTGACGTTGATGCAGACAAATTATGAAAAAACAGCACTGATTAATCTACAACTATTAATAGTTATTAATTAACCTATTAATAACTGATTTATATTTTCAGTAATTTTCCTTTTGATACAAGCTTATTAAATGTGAATGTTTGCTGCTTTTCTCTGAGCTATATCTGAGTTTTAAACTTTTGGTCAAACAAAACAACACATCTGAAGACGTCACCTTGGCTCTGAGAAATTACGATGAGCATTTTCATCATTTTCTTTTTTACATTTCGTACACCAAACAATTAAGAAAATTATTAAATTTAAGATATGACCATCAACACTTTGTGATAAAAGGCTAAATAAGCAGATAACAGGGTGTTCTTCTTCTGTCTTTTCCCCCAAAGTATTCAATACAAAAATGTCCTGAGTAGGAGGCTTTCTAAGCAGTGTCAGGAAGTTTATTTAATTTATAGACATTAACATGACACATTGATATCCTGCGCTATCAGTCACTGACACCTAGTGGACAAAATTTTACAAAAAAAAAAAACAAAGAAAAGAAAAGGAGAAAATATAATGTGAAGAAAACGTATAAAATAAAAGTAATGTGATTTGTGCTTCTTTACCAAGAGGCGGCTGCAGCATGCCTCCATTTTTCTCACAGTTGCCGATCGGCTGGATCTCTGACGAGTCCACCAGGCGCCAGAAGTCGTTCTTGTTGTCAGACCCGTCCAAGCGCAGCCGCAGCCGTGAGCCTGTCAGGCCCACCACCGTGGCTATGCAGGTTGACGTGGTGTTTCGCGGGTCCTGGGCCTCCAGCTTCATCCCTGCCTTGAACTCGTTAAGTGGAGGTGTGAGGCTCTGGATGGTGACGATAGACATAGAAGTGCTTGACAAATTAGACAAGTTGGAGATTGGCAGCATAATGACAGCAGTGGAGACAGAGTTAAAGTTCAAATAATCAAATTAGCAATCTTCCTCACCTGTCTGAAGCAAGACGAGGGTGCAGCAATGGCACCCGTCTCTTTCAGGTATTTCTCCCAGCTGAAATGCCCTGTAGAAGAACAAGAGGAGCACAAAAAGACCCATATCATATTACAGTAATGTTAAGATGTGTTTTTCTAGTCATGGTTTTAACTGGCACTATACAAAATAAAAAATTAACTGAATTCATTTTATGTTGCATTTTACATGCTTTGTAAGCCCCAAAACAACAAAGAGACATGAGGCTTAAAATCTGTTATCAACATTTGTAGCAAACTTTGTCTTGATGATTAATGAACCAATGCTGAGGCAAATCCTTGGGCACTGTTTCCTGTTGGAATTGCCTAAAACTTACTTCATACATCACTGGCTGCTGTGGGTTATTTACCTTGGTACTGTGAGGGCACCCGGGAGGGCCGTCCACTCCGGGCATGCTTGATCCTTCTGGCATCTTTCCACTCTATCGCTATAGGGGCCAAGAAAGACAGACTAAGCTCTCAACTACAGGTAATTTTCGCATCAGTCAGTACCCTGCAATACCTGCTACCCTCACTGATCCAAACATTGTCTGGGATTACAGGGCTATTACAAGATAATAAATGAGTATGCCTGCACAGAAAAGGGATTGGTTAGAATGAACTTAGATTCAAATGTGGCATTCCTCTAGCTTTTTCTGCAAGCTACTATGAATACATCTTGGAAAGAATTCTGACATAATGCATTCTTACCTTTCTGCGGTACAGGTTTCCTCATGCTCCAGCAATACTGACCAAGCTCACAACACAACAGTGGCTTCCACTCTAAAGACATAAAGAAAATCCACAAAACGTAGTTATGTTTCAGCTGTGTGAACCAAACGCAACTATCTGAAATAAGATGAACTTGACTGGTTTGCCGTTGCTGCAACAATATATCAGGTTAAATCATGCACAATACAGCTAAAATATTTATATTTGATGGAAAAAGTTAGTATTAATATACGTTTAAACGATGAACTGAGCGAGTTAAAAAAAAGAAGAATAAGTGTGGATTTCTAAAACCTGCCTAACAATGTTTTGTATGGTAACAGGTAAAGGGGGTATTTTGAGAGAATGGAAATCCATCTCTTCTCTTTGTTTAAAGACATGGCTCAATTATATGGTTTCTTTATCTTAAGGAGATGAGGTACTCTGCATCTGAAACGCACTGTACATGTGTTAGGATTTAGACTAACTTAATTATATGTGAGAGCAAAATGACTTGTAACTCAGTAGTGTGTGTCGATTCATGTACCCCTCAAGAACTACAAATTTCACTTCCGGATTTTTTTTTTATGCCCGCCTCCAAGGACAGTCGTATCGAGGGAGGCAAATGAGCGGGGAGCTCTGGTGCGACCAGCATGGAGGGAAGATAAACATTGTTCATTTGTATACACTACTTACGTTGCAAAGCTGGTTGAAAACTTTCCATTTATTGTACAATTTATCTCAACTACCTTCTAAATCATTACTCACGGTACATACACATAGACTGTGAGAATGTACGGACAATATGGACATTACCATCATGGCAGCTATGGACAATGTAAACACAGCATATTTGGACATGCATTTACAATTATTTGCTACCTTTTTATATTTTAATTAAACTGTATGTCAGTGTGTACTTGTCTCGTTTATGTTTTTGTATATATTTGTTCTAAAAGTTCAAAACAAATTTCACAAAAAAGGGGGCAAAATAGAGGAAAACTTTATATTAAGGGTTAAACATGAGGGTAATAAACCGTTTTAATTAACTCAAATAACTGATCCTACCAATAAAAACCCGGGAGTTTTCAGATGGACATGTGCCACATGTGAACTGTACTGTTTCAAAGGGAAACCAGAGAGCTGCCCTTGTTATCTTTGTAGCTCACTGGCTGTCTCTCCAGGCAGGGGGTCATCACAGGAGGTAACCAGAGGCAAGTTCAACAAAGAGAACCAAAATCATGCCAACAATGCACTACATATGGATATAATTTGATTTGTTACACTTTAAAGATTAATTTCAAAGCGCAAAATACACGACATTTATTTGCTGTATATATAACTGCATATACAGGCAGTAATTTATATCAACAGAGGGGACAAAATATTAGAAACAACACACAAGCATTTTGATTAAGTATTGCCTTTCACTATACCGAATGTTTACAAAATCCCTCCTCATCAATCAGTGGACAGTCAGGGTTTAGACAAGGGCCACAAGTTTGGAGGCTCACTAAGTCCTGTAACCCAAACCCTGACACAACATGCAGGTCAACAGGTCAAACTGATAGAAACAACTGCTTCAATTGACTTTCTCCTGTCAAACACAGACCACAGTCCAATGAGGCATGTATTTACACACAAAATAAATCCAAATAATCCCCAATTTAGATTACATCCAGAGTTTATAACATGGCAAAATAACATGCCCTAAAAACTCTCATGTGAGGAATAACATGCGAGGTAATAATAAAGGGGCACACAGTCAAAGTTACAGCGACACTTGTTTACCATCTGCCAAGAGAAAACACACCAGCTTTATTATGAGGACTGTTACAAATTAACTAACATTAGCGTACGACTAAAAGCGCAATGACAGAGGACCCCTGTGTGCATATAAACATACCTACCTTAAAACTTCATAACCGTTTAGCAGCGTCTCTCCTCTCCGGATGGATTTCCTTTTCAATAGAAGTGCGCCTTTTTCCTCCGCCAAGGGGGATGGCGTCCAAATTAAAGCGGCCCGCTCCCTGTTTTTTTTTTTTTTTTTCCTTCCCCCAGTCTAGGAAAAGTGACAGGAGGACAGGCATTAAGAGAGCTCAGCAGGTACCACCTTCCTCCTGTTGCAACCCCCCCACCACCACCAGTGAGTGTTGAAAACTCCGCGTCCAGCTACAGGACCACTTGTCTCACATCTGCACGGGACGCTGTTCCCATTTATAACCCAAAATATCACGTCTCACGCTGTTGAGCTTCATTCAAAACACAAAGCCAACACATGGGACCCCCCCTTTTTTTTTTTTTTTTCCTTCCCTCCTTCCCTCCCTCCCTCCCACCGCCCGCCCTCTCCTCTGCTATATTTGCATGCGCGCTAGATGCTCATTTACGTGACAGCATCGCTAATTATGTTACCCAGGAGTGACCACTACGTTGACGGTAGCCTCTAGGGTGTAAATCAAACCCCCCCCCCCTCCAACAAAAAAAAATAAATAATAGTGAATGGAAATCACACATGCGTGCAGCCAGTGCAGCCGCGCAGACACCATCACCACATTCAGCATGCTATGCTACGCACGGATACACAAGAGACATGCCCACTGCCTAGGATGCTAGCTTTAGCATGCTAGGTTGCGCGCTAGCTCGTTGACCTGATTATAAATATTAGCATTAGCACAACGGGAGCATAGCAGCACACTGAGGCCAGCCAGTGGGTAATGTGGGCTCAACGCTGAAGTCAAGATTATATATATATAAAAAAAAGGAGACGTTGCTCGGTGTATCCGAGGATGTTTACCTTGCTTTGTAACGTGTGTGTTTGTTTCTGGTGTGGATTTTAGCGCTTGTCCGCCATTTTTTTCTCTCTACACGATGAGGAAGGGGGTTTTACCAACATTTCTTGTTGGGCAGTCAGTCAGACAGACCGGCAAGCTGGAGGCTGGAAAAGGGACAAAACAACGACACCTGGCGGCCAAACGGTGGTATTTCAAGCATAAGGGGAAAAAAACAATATTAATGTAGAAAAAAAAAAAAAAGCCCCGGGGTAAACAAAAAATCTATCTGACATCCCAATTATCTTTTACTTTGCAATACCAAAACATCTACTGTGCTTACATAATATGTAATACACAGTGCAATTTGTGCAATAGCATGTAACTACATAATATTCCTGTATAAGCAGGCTGTATGCTGTACTTCTAACAGCCTGCATACACAAGTTGCCAGTTTATTGGTACAATTTAGAATAATGCAGTCTAATACAACAGCCCTGCCATAAAGTATACCTTCATGAAGGTTATAACGTTGGAGAGGTGTTGATTCAATTTTGTGGTCATTTTGGAGGTTGCAATTTGGCAAAATTAAGGTAACTTATTACATTATAGCCCTGCTGAGGTGTAATTTCTTGCCACTAATCTGCTGACACATACACCGATACCAAGATATTTGCAGTAAACTAATACCCACATACAAATATTGATATTGATACATTTATTCCAACATGTTATGAACCCTCTTCCACTTATTACAACCTTGTATGCACAGTTTACAGTGGCAGTTTTTGTATGTAGAGTTGTTCTATCTGTTGTTTATATAAAGAGTATGCATCTCAACTTGTCTGCACATACCGTAGTAGCTATATGTTTATGTTTCCTTATCTTTGTTCAAAGTCTTTGTCATTGTTTATGTCTGAGAGAGTAAATACAGTGAGAGCTACTGGAAACTGGAATCAGATTGCTTGTATGCTTAACTCTATGTGGCAAATAAAGCTAATATTTATTCTAATAGCGTCAGTGGATCTTGATGAGTAAAGGGGATTTTTAATATCCTTTTGTAACCAAAAAGATCTTGACATTAGGAGATGTTCATAAACAAGTCTATATAAAGAATGATACATCAATTCAGATTTAAAACAATTTATGGCAATCAGTTTTGTTTTTTAATGATTCTTTTAAATGTGCATGTCTTTAAACATAGTTACACCAAAAAACACATACTGTGATTTCATTTCAATTATGTATATCTTATCCAACAAACAGTTTCCAGAAGTCCAACATGCATAGCTGAGACTGCTGAACAGCTCATAAGAATGCTGCAGAAACTGAGTTTTCAGTTCTTATGGAGCTCTTTGATTTGAAATAAAGTTTCATTAATAGTAAGCAGTCATTTTATCACACGTTAATAACCATGATCATTAATTTATCGCAAGAATATTAAAGATGAATAAAAATTGAATTTTAGTAAACGATGTTATTGCAGCATTACTGCCGAACAGAGTGCTGCTCTAGTTTCATTTAAACTGTGCTCTAGTTTTGGGTGTTTGACTAAAAATCTGGGGTATTTGCCTTGAGCATAACATGAATAAAATTTGATTATCAGAGCACACATAGCTTAACTTATTAACCATATTTGTTCCAGTTAGGATGATCATAACATTCTGAACAGAATTATTGCAACACCAAAATGTACTAGATACATTTAATATTTCAAACATAATCCACGCTCCCAGTGAAATCTGAGCAAAAATATAATTTACAGTATACTTGCAGTAGAGTAATAAACCTGGCACAGTACAATATCTCTACAATATTCTAGATAAATTGTGTAGGTGTGAAAATTAGAAATAGGGGCCATTTGGTACTGCCATGCCAATTAGGTCTGGGTAGCAAGTCTAACTATGTGATTTGGAGAAACCCAGCAGTTCAATTGTGTGTAATGGTCACCTGGCAGCACTGCTAATGCCCATTTCAGCCTACGCTGGGCAGGCCATGGCCCAGTGGCCCCCTGCACCCCAGGCAATTATGTTTGGTTTCACACGGTGAAAAGGGTTAATTGGCAGCGCCCACGCGCCTGATTGGACCTGTTTCACGCCTGTCGGCCTTCATCGCATCAAAGAAAGCCCCAGTCCACCAGGCACCATTATTAGAACACACACACACACACACTCCCCTCGTGGATACACATTGTCCACAGACTCTGGTCTTAAATCTAATGTTCTTATGATTGTACGTATGTGGAGGAATAAACACAAATGCACATAACCTACATACACAGTATTAACAAACACACGCACGCGAAACAAAAATACACACACATTCCCAGACCGAAACACATTCATACAGAAATATTGTACCGTACTTAAATATTTATCATCTTCATGTAGAAACATAAATGTGTTTTTACTTGCATGCACACAGACGTTATGCAAATCACTTTATGGATGATCCTAACTGATATCACTAGGGGTCAGTGTTGTTTAATACAAAACAGGACCAGATCATTCTGCCACTTTCCTCTCCCCACACTCATTTCATCATGATGATTTTGTGCTTTTGTCTGATCACAGCACAGTAACACTGGTCATTTTTGCCGCTCACTATCTTCTTTAAACTCTCAAACTTTTATTCTAATGATCACTGCGTTTTATTTCCTTTCAATCAAGATTTTTCCCCGTTTATTATGTAAAATAAAATTCTTTGGTTTTGTTTCCTTTTCAGACAGTTCTGTTTCAGATGTATTTCAGGACTAATCATATTCTAGTTTCTGCCTGAGTTACTGTAATTATAGGCAAACCAAGTGTCGTGTGGTGAAGTCATGCCTACCGTATATTGTGTGCCTGTCTGTTTGTCAGGGTCTCCATGTGGTTCTAGTTTTTTTTATTAATAAGGCTTCAACCACTGAGCTACCAGCACTCTATGAAAGTCCATCAGCCATTATACAAGCGAGTTCGACAGGCAAATAACAACACTGACAATATGTCCCATCCAACTGTCTGCTGTAGTAAAAATCATGCCTTCCCCAAGGTTCAACAATTTGGACACACAAAACACGATGTTTTCATGAAAGAAAAACTCATGAGACAAGTGAGTGAAAGTTTTTGGGTACATACTTTTTGATAAAGTATTTACTAAAAGTATCTTCATTGATGCAGTAAAATCACTATAAACATAAAGAACAGCACAGAACAGGACACAAGGAGAGATATACAATATGTGACTGTAACCAGATGATAAAGCCAGGCTTTTGATAAAGATATTACAGACAAGATGAGCATTATAAGTTGGTTCTCATTTTTCATAATATTTTGAGGATTGAAAGACATTGAAAATGCCTTGCAAAAACCTGATTCCACACACTCAAAACACATGCAAATCATTTAAAGAAAATTGCACCATTTGATTTGCAGATGCAAAAGCCTTTGATCGCTGTCATCAGAAGAAATTTCAGAGGTAATTTCCTCTTATCTTGTTAGCACGGTTCCACAGATACATATAACACAAATATACAACAGAAAAAAAATACAAAATATACAAAACAATTTCGAGACAGACCCATTGTGTCAATGCAAATGTAAACTCTCATACTAGTGTTTGCTCTTTTCTTTTGGCAGTGGCATCAGTTTTTGGACTGTTTGAAATGTCTTACTTGCTCTTTTCATTTTATCTCACTAATTGAATCTGGCTCTCTTAGCTGGCAGTGTGTTTTTGGATTTCCAAACATGTTGCTGTAGGTGTCCACTAGCCAATGGCATGGCTCCACCGCCGTGATCTTTCTCTGCACATACAGACAGTACAGCAAGGATCTTTTCCCACTGTGCCTCCTTGTCACTTTCAGCACTCTGGCACGCTCCAACAAAGTCTCCCCTCTCGCACATACACAAATACCCAGACGCGCACACACATACAAGCACATGTACACACAGTTAGAGTCAGATTGCGTGTGTTCCTTCCCAACTGTGCCTCAGAGGACTCTGCGCTTGTTCCACAGACGAGGACATGCATGTGCACACACACACACACACACACACACACACACACACACACACACACACACACATACAAACACAGAGTCCTGATACACACTTCCCATCTCTGCTGGCATCCTGGGAGGGACGTGTAAGAGAGAGAGCAAGAGCATATGTTGGATAGACGTTTGTTGAGGGGGGATATTTCTCTTTGGATGTTGTCTTACAAGCTCTGACGGCGTGGCGCAGAAAGAAGGCATTTTTTCGTCCAATTTATTAATCCTTTTAGGCAATGTTCTCTGTTCAGAAATGCAAATTGAATCAATCTGAGGCTGACTTTAAGACTTTTCAAGTGGGATTTAATTAGAAGCCAGGGCCTGCAGTTTTTAATGAGAGAGGGGGTGGAGAGATGGAGAAAGAGAGAGAGAAAGAGAGAGGCATGGGGAGGGAGAGTGGGTTGCGGTTTTGATCTGGGGGTCCTGCTGGAGAAAGGATACACAAACACCCACAACATACACACATACACACACACAAATGTACACACATGCACGCATGCACACAAATACACCCTGTAGAGCCGAGTATGAGGCGGATGCCCGCTGTTTGGTTTTTCTTCACTTCCCTCATCTCCGTCTTGTGAGAGTTCAACCAGAGATCTTGTTACTTCAGTATACATCTAAAACTCTCACACCAACCTAGCGTATCTCTGCATAGATGGGAGTGTAGCTTCATGCTGCTCTTCAGTGTTGGAGCTGCTCAACCTAAAAGACCTTGGGTTAATACTGGACAGCTCCCACACGTTAGGGCATGGTAAGCCATAAATTTGAAGCTGGTGCAGAAAGCAGCACATACCTACCTTCATTGGATGAGTAAAAAACAAGTCAACGGATAATCCAAGTTTCAAGTTGTGGAGCATTACTGAGCACTGTGTATATGTGTGATTCATACCTGCTTCTACTCACTATTCAATGATATCAGTTGTTGTTAAACCTGCAAAAATGTACTGGAAATATTTTTCTCCTTCCTGACTAGGTAATCATCTTTTAACCCCTCAGATTTATCTTATGAAACCTTTCACCTCTTTGAGGATCCTTATCCCCATGCTGGGACACACTACTATAAATGTGTATGTGCAGATTTGTTATGTATATATGGCTGAACATGTATGAAAGCCACGAGTGCCAATATGTTTGAGTTATTTTTAGTTATTATAGTTATTTGAACAGATCTTCTCGTCACTCCCTTGTAAATGATTCTAGCAGACACCACTTCCCTCCAGAGAAAAACTGGTCAGAGATTTCACTGCCATTTGGCTATCACGTGCTAGGCCTGATACATTTTGGGGAAATATGGTGCTGTTAAAAAGGGTGAAGTCGGCCTGTGGTGTCGGGATGTGGTTTGAGAGCTCACGCTCTCCTCTCTACAGTAACTCTCTGCCTTCTTTCCCTCTCCTCTTGCTGTTTCCTGTCACCCTCTCAAATTGGGGCCAAGGCTGGAGAGCACTGGGTTTTTTTTTCGGGGATGTGACATCTTCACCGCCACTGTGTTTGATTTTTCTCTTCCTATATATTCACTTTTGTTTGGTATCCACCAGGAGAATGGAGGGGAGTGCTTTTAACTTGACCATTTCCACTTTGAGAGTTTTCTCTGTGCTGCTGTCTTTCATAAAAGCTGTGGTGGGTCTATGTACTGGAAAAACAGCAAAAGATAAATGTCAGGAAGACTTTCAAGCTGGCAAAGCTTAATATACTGTAGGTAGGAATAAACATAAAATGATATGCACGAAAACAACAATTTCGGATGCCAGCGGAGTTGATGTACAGTATTGAAGGAGCATTGGAAGGAGGGAAAATATGTGAAGAGATGACTTTTAGGCTGCCACGGAGAGACATGAATTTACCCATTAAAGTGAGAACTCTAGCATGTGCCTCACAAAATGCTTGACGTCTAGTTGATACTGTCAATGTTTAAATAATACTAATTAATCTCCATTATTGAAACATGTAATTAATCTCTCTCTCACACTCTCTGGCTGTCTCTCTGTCTCCTTCTCGCTCACATTTAATGGAACATGAAAGGGAAACCCAAAGAGCAAATTCTGTGTTGTGGTCCTTGCGGGGAGCTCATTGAGGGACTAACATCAGAGGAGAAGACAGGCAAAGAGACAGACGAGTGGACATGTTTTGACAAACAGACAGTTGGTCCAAAACTCCTCCCTATCTTACCGCTCTGTGCCTCCTCTCCCTCTCTCTCTGTGTCTTTGAACTCGGGCCTTCATTAACAATCTGCTGATTAACAGGCTTGGGAACACAGGGGGTAGACGGATCAGAGGAGGAGAGATGGAGGGAGGAGGGAGAGACAGAGAGAAAGAATAAAAGGGGGATGCAACTTAGGGGGCTATGTTCAGACCAACATAGCACTGTGTGAAAAAATGCAGCCCCCCTCATTCATTTCAGTGAGATCATTGGGGTTGGCACGGCTGTGGTACAGATGCAAAAAAAAAAAAAATGCTGAAAGAGTTGTCAGTCAAAAAAGTTGAAGAGGGCTCAACGTTTGCCACAATACGATGCAACTTCATCCAGCAATGCAATCAATAACTGTACATGTAAGTGCACATTCCTGGTAGATTACTTTGTAACGTGAGCGCCATAATTCTTCTGTTTACCTCGCCATCTTTGAGACAAAGGATAAAAGGAGTCCAGATCCAAATCCTTCCTCAAAGTTTTTGGGATGGCCGCTCCACTGCCATGACCTCAACCTCAATGAAAATATATGGGCTGCCCTGAAAAGACGAGCCAATGCAAGAAAACCAACGAATCTGGTGAGCTCTACCAATTCTGCCAAGATGGGTGGTCAAAGATCCAACCACAATTTGGCCAGAAATGTATTAATGGCTACCAAACGCAGCTGAATGAGGTAAAAAGGACTAAGGGACATGCAACCAAATTCTAGTTGTGCTGTATGTATATTTCTGACCCATTAGAGCTTGTTTTTGTGAAACATTCAAATCAGCCAGAAAACAACACTTAAGGAGCTGTCCTAAGTGAATATAAACTTTGGACATCAATTGTATATTCAAGTGCACATTCCTGGTAGATTCCTTTGTAAAGGGAGAAGGAGGATAAAATGATGGTCTCTGTGATAACTTTCCAGGGTCGTAAAAATTCACATTATAAACTGCTGTGCAGTCTTTTGGCATCTGATAAGCCTTAAAAGTCATAGACCTATCACTCAAACCAGCCTTCCTGAAATTTAACATGGTGCTGTTTTCAGTTTGAACCAACAGTAAGCCGGCGAAATCGGTAAACCGACCATTATTGCACTTGGTCCGTACCAAGCTGAAGCAGAGTGGATAAACCTGAAAAATCTGGCCTCACATTTCAGCACGGACGGGAAAAACTGAGCTTTTAAAGAACAATGGCTTAAGCTTGGTCGGCGTCTGTGTAAGAAGGGAGAAAATCAAACTAAGTTTGGCTGTATTAAAACACAGTAGAGAGAAGATAGATAGATAGATAGATAGATAGATAGATAGATAGATAGATAGATAGATAGATAGATAGATAGATAGACAGACAGACAGACAGACAGACAGACAGACAGACAGACAGACAGATAGATAGATAGATAGATAGATAGATAGATAGATAGATAGATAGATAGATAGATAGATATGTCTGTCCCAGATGTCTGTCTCAGATGTTGGCTGCGAGGCACAGTTGTGTTGTTTATCAACTGACAGAGGACCCGAGGAAGACAAGATTTAGTCATTTTCCTTTTCATTTGCCGTTTTAGGACGGATAGAGATCTTTATAAAATTGACCTAACTCTGCTGCAGAGTTGGATGCACATCACTTTCAGACGTAAACAGCATTTTCAGAATTCGTCCACCCACTATGGACATATTCTTATAAATGCAGGAGAAGGAGAATGCATTGCTGGGAAAACTCAAAGAGTGAGAGATTAAGAGAGAGAGAGACATTAGCTGAGACTGAAAAACGCAGAGAAGGAGAGAGAGTGGCAGAAAGTCGAGCTGATGGGCAGAGACGGAGAGCGAGAGAGCCAGTCTGATGGACAGAGAGAAAGAGACACTCTGACAGAGGGAGAGAGCGAGGGACGGGCCTGTTCTGAATTAATGACTGCTCTCATCAGAAGATGAATGTTCTCCCGCTCTCCCCTCGGAACCAAGCTCACAAATAAAAAGAAAGTCAGTCCAACGAATAATGAATACACAAATAAATAAATAAGCCAATAAATAAATGAATAAACGGGACAGAACTCCTGAAAGACAGATTATGATCGATGTACAGTCAGTGGCGTGCTTTTGTGTGTGTGAGTTTTTCTAAATACATTTTTACATTTGCGTCTCATGGTTATGTATGGGTCTGTATCCATGCTGCACATGGTTTAGTGTGTGCTAGTTTGGGTCTGTAAACATGCATGTTTTTATTGTGTGTTTCCTGCTGTGCACATATGTGTAATTGCTGGTATTTCTGTGTGTGTTGGGGTTCATGTCTCTGTGCTTGTTGTTCATGTGACTGTGAGTTTGTGGCTGTGAGTTTTTGTTTGTGTGTGTGTGTTGGTATTTACTTGCATGTGGGTTTGTGAATGTGGCTTTGTGATAGTGTGTGCATGTATCAATTTTTATGACTGTGTGTTTGCGTGTGTGTGTGCATGTGTGTGTGAGTGGGGGGCTCTCTGGTGAGTCTCCTTAACATCAAACAGCTGGAAGTAATAAAATATTTAGGAAGCGCTGGGAGTCTGTGAATATTAATACTGCCTTTTCCTTCTGTCTCTCAAATCTCCCTCTCTTTTTCCCTTCTTTCTCTTTTTTTCCTCCCACTTACTCTCTCCCTGACTCACCCATCCTCTATCTTGCTTCTTCCACTGCTTCATCTCTCAGCTTGTCCTCACCTCCCTTTGCTTTTTTGGTCCAAACTCATGCGCTGACTCTGCCTAACTCACTGATTCCAGCCTGTCTGACCTTGTTTATGAGGGAGTCACAGTCATTTAATTGGGAGTCTGCTCCAACCGCTGGCACAGAGGGTGATGGAGGGAGAAGAGAGGAGTTGACCTATGCCATCCTGTCTTGCTAGCGGCGTCGGCATCTCACTGTGTGGGGGATAAGCAGTGTCACAAGTCCTCTGCGCCACCAGGCAGCAGAGTTCACCACGCTGCACCCTGCCTTGTCAAACATGAAAGTGGACCACCAGGCAGACGGACACACTGGCTCCTGAACAAGGAGGGCCACAGGACCTGTTGGCCCCACCACAATGGAGACTATGCAGCTCTATTATTATAAGATTATGTTGAATTCAATGTTTTGCACCTTACTGACATTTTTAGTGACACAAAATCAATGTCTTTGCATCTACTGCACTAGAATTACTGAAGCCAGAATTCACAAGCATTTTACGTGATGTGAGTGTTTATTTTAAATGGGAGAGAATCGACTCTACGTAAATATGAGTACACCACAATTTTAAACAGCAAAAATATATTTAAAGTGGTAAGGTCTAGAGTCTGAAGTGCGGCCACCAATAATTATATGGTTTAATTGTTTAATTATACAATACATTAATACATTTAGAATGCCAATTATAAATCAGTTAATGAAATTTGCATTTGATTTATGCATTAGAAAAATATAAAGGCAAACATGGAATTTGCCAATTATTCAGTATCCTAATTAAATGCCATTAAATGTTGAATTAAAATTTTTTTTTAAATGGAATTGCAAAATTAATTATAACAAACAAAATTTTACTTTGTTATTTACTGCTGCTACTTCTACATCTGCTTATCGTATTCCATCTCACAATTCATCAAACATTTACACTTTCACACATGTAAGCTCTGCCCAGTCCACACAGTATGGAGACCAAAAGGTGTTCAGTATTAAATAAATACAAAATGAAACAAATAATCACATGATTAAATACAGAAAAAAACAACAACGCATTTTTTTTACCGCTGTTTTCAGTTCTAAATGTCCTCTTTCAAAAGTCTGTTTTTGTTAGTTATACTACATATTTTGTATGTATTTATTCATATGATAATTTATTTCTTAATGTTACAGGGATTCATTTAATAACACTTTGGGTCTCCTTAAGTGGCAGCAGGATTAGGAGCTGATTGGTCGGCTGTTGAACTGTGACCCCACACATCTCCCCACACTTAACACTTAAGTCATCAAAATGTTGTAATGCAATGGTAACACCTATTGCAGTACAGTATTATGCTAGAGGCTCTACTGTGCACGCAAACACTGCTCAATTTTCACTGCTGTTTTCCCAGTTGGGCTGTTTCAAGAACCTCACTGGTTTTTGATAAGAAAATATTAGGAATTCTTCTTGTCATTCAAGTTCTGCGTAAAGAAATAACTTCCTATTCTGACACACATGCCATCTCTTTTGTCAATGTTTTGCTTTGGCTGTGATTGGGTTGAATTTAAAGTAGACATTTGTAAAAACAAAACATGTGCTTTAAATTGCCTCTACCTTTTCAATAAAGTTTACATCCTACAAAAACTAAAATACAGGTCAACATACTGAAAATCTGGAGTCTGAATCCATTTGGATGCATGATGTAGTTTTGTAAATACCTAAGCTTAGACCCAAAGGCGGACTCACAAGCAGCTGTTGTAAAAAAAATTTGTTTTACGATGCACAAGGTCACTCATTACAACAGATAGTACATTCACATACACAGACAGAGACACAAACAAGTGACAGCAAACACACAGACAAGTAAGACAGGAAGCAGGACAAACAAACTAAAAGGTTGTGAATTGCATCAAGGTCATGTGTTTTGAGCTGCCATTCTAAGGCTGCCATGCTGCCTTTGTCCCTTCTGTATACCTTCCTGTATGTGTGCGTCAGAGGGACATGCAAAGAAACAAGTAATTACACTGCTTATTACATGACAATTCAAAGAAACTCAGACAAAAGAACTTGGCGCTTCACGACAGGACAGGAGGGAGGCAGGTAGCAGGTTCACAGAGAAGCAGAGTGAGACACAGGCAGACTGACAGTGAGACAGGCTTTGGGTAGGGAGACAAAGAGTTATAGTTATACTGAAGGACAGGCAGACAGGAGGGCTGGCTGTTGTCAGCATCAGTGACAACAACAGCAGCAATGTAATTATAGGCTCTTTGATTAAAATCAATCTCATTTCTGCCACTCACAACACATTTTAACTGCTGAAAAGCTCTCTGCCTCTCTGACACTTCAGCTGGGGGGAGAAAAGAGTGGAAGTCAGGGTGGACAGATGGACAGGAATGGTAGTCATCTATGTTGAAGTTTCACTGCTGTGGTGTTTTGCGCAGCATCTCTCAAATATCATTTCTGCAAAGAAACACTCTACATATTCGCACATGGCCTCATTCACAGTTAACACCGACAATAGAGCCTGATTCTATGCCACTCTGCAGTCTGTGACCTCCTTACACATGAGAAAAAAAAAAGTTTAAGGTCTTATCGCTGTTGAAGTTACAACAGTATACATTTTCCTTCTAAATGTGCATACATATGTGTACGTGTATGTTTAGTTAAGCTTTCCTATTCCTATCATATTGTATTGTTGTGATTGCAGCTGTGACAGCCAACAGTCATCCTATCAAATCACACCTCAAGTACTGTAAACATCATTGACTCACCTTTCATTTGAAACAAGCAAAACATGCTTGTGTTTCTACTGGGATTTGTTTTCTTTAGACTGGCTGTTAATAAACTGCGGTGCTTTGGCATTGGCTGTTCTGTTTTACGAATATTGTGGCATGTTACGCTGCCAGCCGGTTGCAGAGCTTTGGAAACCCCCTCACTACCACACCTTTCCGACGCAGGATTAGGCAGGGATTGAGTCCGACCATTTCTGTAACTTTCCAAAACCAACAATCCCACATTCACACCCACTTCACACTGTGATTGGTCATCTGGGTTTGATTGAACTTCTCTGTTCAGCTCTTTTTTCATTCTTGATGCAACTATTTTTGTCACTTTTCATGTGAACTACTGTATACAACACAATGAATGTCTTCCAAGAGACATTGTATAAAAATGTGGGCCGTAAGCCCCATAGTGAAAACAATATCATGTCTCCACCCCCTCTATGACAGCTCCACCTTCCAGTATGGAGAAGAACTATAAGCACTTCTGATATTCAACGTCTTACAATCTAAGGGCCTAACTGGCTTCCCACCTTCTGTTGTTGGCCTATGAAGTCAATCCGGCTCAAATATAGTGACCTTGCATTAAACCTCTACAGTGACACAGAGCTGATTGAACCAGTACCCACAATTTCTTGTGCGTTGCACAGTTGAGTGGGTAAGTTTAAAGACTAGTCCACTGGCTGATTTATGTGGCTACACCTACATAGTCAAACAGAATGCATTAAATAATAATTAATATGAGTCAGCAACTGGCAGGTGAAGGTAGCCTGGTGCAGTCTTAAAATATAAATGTAAAACTGGTTGTGATATAGGTTTTAAGATAAATACTATTAAAATTATCATTTTGACAGACCAGGACAGATGTGAAGTGCTGTGTAACTTTGACCACACCATTTTTCCCTAACTGCTTTTCAGACTCGACAATTAAGCTAACAAATACACTTTCAAAAGCAAAATCTTCTTTGTGAAGATTGTATGAAGCAGAAGCTTATGGATTTTGCATTCAGGTGTTTTTAAAGTTGTCCAAAGTTTTACACAACCACTGGAGCAACCCATAACAGCACAGCCCAGTCAGTGTGGTTTGGTGATTTGTAGGTTAAAGGACATCTAGGTTGCTGTTAAAACTTGGCCCGAATTTTGGTGTTCGAAATTGAAAATTTGGTTTTTTGACATCCAACTGACAAAACTGCTTTAAAACTGTCCTCAATGGCATTTAAAAGACTATATTCCTACAACTAGCACTAACTTTTCAGGATCTCTGTGCGTGTGTGAATTTCTTAGTTAAATCTGTAAGTGGACCTTACCAAAGTGATTTCTCCCCCTACCTCAAAAATGCCTAGAGAGCACATGCTCATAGACCTATTGGGTTACAAATTGTTCTTGATAGACTCATGGTTATTGATTTCACAAGTGAAAAGTCACTTTTCTCAGCTAGGGAGAGAAAGACACGCGAAATGGGTGAGTGAGACAAAACAGAGACACAGACATACACACACACACACACACACACACACACACACACACACACACACACAAACAGTGGAAGAAGTAGAGAAAAGACAGACTGACGGAGAGACAGAGGGGAAAGGCGTCAGAGTGGAGAGGATTTATGAGTGGGGCCTGTCTGTTGGCTATGGGCCTGGTCCCTCTGTGGTCCACTCCTCTGTAATATTCACCGCTCCTCAGGCTCCCATGTGTCTGCCTGTGGCTGCAATGTACACACATGCTCACACGCACACCCTTACACACATACGAATACTGTACAAACACGGATGTATGCGTGCACATATAGACTGCTCGCTCCAGAGGAATCCAGTCACTGTACAATTACCCCTCTGCTATGTCACTGGGCAGTTAACATCTGCTCCCACTTTTGCCTTTTGTCTCATTTCCCACCTCTTTCTGTCTGTTCATCTCTATCTGCTTATTATCACGACTGTCCACCTGACCCTACGTGCAGACATCACACCACAAGCCGCAAGTCAGAGCATTTAACCGTCGATGAATTTAACTTGAATTTAAAAACAAGTTGCTATATTTCAGTATGGTATTTGCTTACAACATATCACAAAAGAAAAAAATAGTGCACAATTCAGCCAGACTGTTACTTCAAGGAATTGACCATTAATAGCAAATGGTCACACTGTTGGATTACGTAGAAAATTCTTTGTTCTCCGAAGGACGCTTTCGAAGAACTCAGTGGAGTTTGTGGAATGAGCTGCAGCAGCACACAGCACCAACATACTGTAAAGGTGTCTACAGAGTAATAGTAAGATTCTATAAGGCTGCTGTACGATTATGATTCATACACAATTCATATATGAATATGAGTCAGCTGGATGTCGGGCAGCTCATGAATGAGCCACTGATGGGGAAGCAGGGATAAAGCAGCTGAACCTGTGAAGTATAAAAGAAACAGCCATGCAAACATCTATGTCTGACACCTGTGTATGTTCACTTACATGCAGCTCAAAGAAGCATGTTCCAGCATTAAGTGGCTGAGCTTCATAAGACATGGATGAAAGCCAAGCATGTTTTGCTTGTTTCGAATGAAAGGAGAGTCAATGATGTTTACAGTACTTGAGGTGTGATTTGATAGGATGACTGTTGGCTGTAACAGCTGCAAACACAACAATACAATATAATGCATAGGAAAGCTTACAACTTAAATAAACATACACGTACACATATGTATGCACATTTAGAAGGAAAATATATACTATACTTCAAACTTCAACAGCAGGAAAGACCTTGAACTTTTTTTTTCTCTTTTGTGGATGTGTAAGGAGGTCACAGACTGCAGAGCGGCATAGAATCAGGCCTTTATAGTCAGCGTTAACTGTGACTGAGGCCATGTGCTAGAGATGTCTATGTTGCACTGCCGGCAGGGCTGAATGGGAATTCCTCTGCAGCGACCCTGGTCAATAAGCCCACAGCAGACTGCAAGGCCAACCACCACAGAGGCTGAGAGGATAGGATCAAAGACAGCGAGGCAAGAGGGAAAGGAGGAAGAGTGAGAGAAGGAAGTGAGGGAAGGGAGAAGACACAAGATGTGAACTGATGGAGGAAAGGTTAGGGGAGAAAGGAAGAGACAGAGGGAGAGATGCGTTAGGGGGTCAGGGAGAAAAGAGTATATCTATGAGTGTTTGTGATGTGTGCTTGTGAATGTGAGTGTGTGTCCTCCTGTTCAAAGAGAGTGCATGAGGGATTTGACAATAAGAAAGAAAAAGAGAGAAAAGGAATATGAAAACATCAGTGACATCAAAACAACAAAAGGAAGAAAAAAGACAGGGACAACTGAAGAAAAAAAAAAAGAGAGGATGAAGAAAACTTTGGAAATAGCCCATAAAAGTGTGTGTTTTGGTTGTGTTGTGTGTTTGTGCCTGCGTGAGACTCCCTCTCAGTAGAGTGTGTCCCATGCAACTGCCGGTGCTGAACCTCCCTCTCTGCACAGGACTTTTCTAAAGGGCACTGAAAGACAAACACTGTTCACTAGCAGATGCATATATCTCTTTGTGTTCGAAGTCTGCGACAGCTGATTCATCTTTATACAAATGTGATGCAGTGCAGGGTTTCCTGTAGTGTGTTATAGCAGAGCTGGGCCACCTCACCTGAAATTAGCACTACAACATTTACAACATTGTAAAACAGTAATACATTTTGTATGAAATGTGAAAACTATATTTCCCACAGGAAATACTGTATATTTAAAGGGTATTGTTTAAGCCCCCATCTTAATAATTTAACTGAATTGATCAGGAGAAAAGGGGGATCAGGATAACTTACCCCAATTTCCGTGAGGAAATGGACATGATGCAGTATACAGCATTTGATCGAATCAATGAGAATCCCTTAAAGGTCCAGTGTGTAACATTTAGGAGAATAAATTGGAAGAGTTGGAATATAACTTTCAAAGGTATGTTTTCATTAGTGTATTAATCACCTGAAAATAAGAAGCGTTGTGTTTCCGTTATCTTAGAATCAGCAGCTTTTATTTACAAAAGGGGTCTGCCATGTTGAAATGCCATGCTTCTATAGTAGCCCAGAACGGACAAACCAAACACTAGATCGCTATAGATAGGGTGGGTACATAGTTTCCTTCACACTTGATTGAGTCAAGTGGTTTCAGTTGGTTGAAATCTGCACTAGATGCTATAAAACACCGACCCATTAAAATGTATTTACTTTTTTCAAAAAGTTCACTGGATTTTGATTGAGCATGACACAAATGCAACATATGCACCATTTAGGAAACCCCAATATCTCTGCCATCAGTTTATTTGTAAATGCATTTACTTGAGTTTATCTCGTTATCTTTTATATCTAGAGTGCCAGAATTATCTAGAATCTACACACTGAACTCCAGTAAAAACAAAAAAGTGTGGGGTCAATATTACACTGACACAATCCTAGGTAAATTTTACACAGACGCAGTGGGTAGAAAACCACCAAACAGAAGGGTTGTTTGGAGACAGTAACCCAAAAGTAATGTAAAAATAACACCAACACTGGGTCAAAACACCACATTGTGTCACACATTGTGTTTTTTAGTGTATACTATTTCAGAGGTTTTTCAATCATTCGTCTTATTAGTGATAGCATATTTACTTCTGGCAAGGGGCATGCTGAAGTTGAGTGTGCTGAATAGTAGCAGGCAGACGAACTTCTACACTTGATGTTGCACGGCTTGTCTGTGGTGACTCCACTCCGCTGCCTCACTGGCAGGCTAATGTTAGCAAGTGAGTCTGCAGATTTGATGTCGTTATGGAGTTTGAAAGCTGCTTTGTACAAAGTCAAGCTTTAATGTCCTCCATTTTCGTAGTAAACAACATAACATTACAAGCTTAGTTTATTGACAAGTCAATAGGGCATGCCATAGGTCAAGCTGACAGTGGTGTGCCCTCTGCTGGATCACTAGGCAAACTACTTCAAATGGTCTGTTGCACTAATAGACAGTAAATTGCTTTTGAATAGTCTTAAGATTTTAGATCATATCTATGGATGATATTGGCAAAGGGAAAATGCAATAGGCTACATTGAAATCCATCAAATATTGGTGATTCCCTCCGATATTATGTAACTGTTAAACCTGAACAAAGATGTTGTGAATGTGTCTAAGGAGAGAGAGGGGACTATGAATGGGCACAGTATTTGTGTGTGTGTGTGTGTGTGTGTGTGTGTGTGTGTGTGTGTGTGCATGCATGTGTGAAGCTGGGTTCACTTATGTAACAACCACAAGACACAGACAGTGGGAGGTTGAATTAGGAATTATAAATCGAGGAAGAGGGCAAGAATAAAAAAGACAGAAAGAAACCACAGAGACAATGTTAGTGAGGGAAAGCTAGGACAGTGCACCTTTTTGAATGAGTTAAAAAAATGATTTCCTACAAATCTTACTGCATATAAATAAAACTTAATTTGGTGCTCACAACTACCAAAATGAGAAAGAAATTGATGATTTTCCCTGTGATAATTGATAAGACAGACGGTCAGACAGACAGAAAGCCCTTGCAGAGTCTGTGCTCAGAAGTGGCCTTCTGTGATCCCTGCCACTTGGCCAAACAGCATCAGGAAAGAGTGTTGCTCTGGCCGCCAGCCGGGCTGTCGCCATAGGGACCCAATTCAAAGAACCCCCGGCCAAACCATCTGAAAGATGTGGAAGGGGGGGATTTGAAGATGCAAAGACACAGCGAGAGTGCGGATGAAGCGCTTAAACACCCCATATTCTACCATTATCCGGCCCACTAATCAAAGCCCCCAGTTTCTCTTTACTTTCCCTGTGTTTTTGTCTGCGTCTCTTTTTCTATTATCTGCATTTCTTTCCTTCTGTGGCTGACTTTGAAGTTGTATAAGTGAGATGAGAATCCCAAATTTTCTCTCTGAGTTAACGTCTGTCTCTGGCTCTCTCTCTCCCTCTGTGTCTTGTTTCCCCCTTTAGCTCACAGAAAAGAATTCAAAGTGTACTCTTAATGGCTTACATGTGTTTCGATTAAGAAGCTGGCATGCACTTCCCATTTTAATGGGCTTTCTGTACTCTTAGTTCACTGCTGGGCTAGGTTATGTGGTGGGGATTTGGAGGTAAAGGGTTTTCATTGCCAGGCTATGGCAGGAATGTGGTTAGTCAGATGGCAGGAATGTGGCACGGCAGACACACATATTCTTCTGGCTTTCAGACACATATGTGGGCACAGATGCTCAAACGATATGGGCACCATGTAAGTGATTAAACACACTTCTTTTAAAAATGTTGTCCTTTGTCTATTCAAGAGTATGATTTTAAATTAGCAGGATGAGCAGCACTGCTGTTTGTTATGCTGGCAGGCATTTGGACACGTGGCCCTGAGATTGAGTGGGGCATCTTGAGAGATGTTGGAAGCATCAATGACACCTGTACACAGAGTGTACAGCCGTATTTTACTTTGCCAGGGTTTGGCGTGCAAATCGCACATTGCAAATATTTACAAGATCGTTTGGAAATGAACACGTTTATCTAAAATCACTCAGACCCACTGATATTTAATGTGTGAGTAGTTATATTAGCTTAACTTACAGTAAATCAATTTGTGTATGTCTGTGAAAATAAAGAAGCAATCTTGTATCAGAAGAGTCTTAAGAGATACTGTCCAAAGGCATCAAACTTTATTAAATGACTAACGTTTCAATGCCAGGTATGTCTTCATCAGAGAGAGAAAATAAAGGAGCACTTCTCAAAAGTGTAAAAATTCAACATTAAACTTGAAAATGAGCAGCTAGTCTTGCATCTTGATGTGAAACAACATGTTTGCAGTCAGGCCGGCCATAATTCAAATTTTCTAACAAAAAAAGTTGTAAATTTTACTATTAAACATAACATTTCTAGCTAACATGCACACATAGACACAGCATAAAGCCAGTTAAAAAAATGGATGCTGATTTTTCATTTTGTATGTTTAAAACAATGTTGATCCAAGTATGGGCTAATACAAAATAAGAGCTTGAAAAGTGAGTCGATTGAGTAGATATCAAGCAGCTGAAATAAATTAATCTATGGAAACACATAAATGAGGCATCCAAGAGTTTGTCCCCAAGACCTAGAGTAAAGCTGTGATGTATTTTTTTTCTTCTTACATACAGTACTCTCTTTTATTTCTTTTCTCTTTAAAATCTTTCTACTTCTCCATTTTTGTTATTTTCTTGTTTAATTTTTACATATACATTCTTTTCTTTCACATTTCTTCCATACAACACAGCAATATAAGCTGGGCTACATGAGGAGGGCCCTCTCTCACTGTGTGTCTGTTTATCTCTCTCCCTCTATAAAATATTTTGCAGGCCCAAACCACCCTGCGGTTACAGAAAAAAGAAAAAACACATTGGGTGTAAAATGATCCCAGCCCTGTAAAATTAGAAAAGGGGAGGAAGAAAAATGAGCGCACCCAATGTGGCATGTGAACTAATGATGGGTTGGTGGGGTGTTGGTTTCGGCAGAGGAGCGAAAAGACCGACAATGCGTGTGATGCAATCATCACCTTTCGTCCAGTGTATGGTTAAAGTGGGCTGTGCCCCGGCAGTTTGTGGTGTGCCCACAGGGTCATGCCAGGACATGTGTGTGGGTGCTTGGTCGATGGAGGCAGGATGGGGCCGGAACAGGGCGGAGAGGAGTTAGGGGAGGAGAAGGAGGAGGAGGACAAGAGGTGGGATGTGGGGGATGGGTGATCATGGTAAGCGGGTGAGATGAGGAGAGCTGAGAAGACAAGGACGGACAGATGAATCGAGGGAGGAAATGGAATAAGCAAAGATGCACATAAACACATGTTTCCGGACACACGCAAACACACACACACACACACACACACACACACACACACACACACACACACACACACACACACACACACACACACAACCACTCCAAGTCACCCTATTATTATCATTATGCAAGTGTGACTGCAAATGGTCCCCCTGAGCAACAACAGGACTGAGCAATGAGCCCATAAACAGAGATGGGCTATGGTGTAGCAGTGTTGGCATTTTTGATGAGGCAGCAGCCACACACACACTCAAATTCGTTCACATACACACACATACACTCCTCTTTCCCTTCGACCTCTGCTCTCTGAGGGAAGGCAGTGCGAGCACACAGGCTGCCGTAGGGACTGAGCGACAGTGTGCCCAGCTGCATGCCAACTGCGCCCGCGGGCTGCCCTAACCCATGCACCCAAGGGAGCAAACAGCCTCTACCGCTCTCTATATCACCATCTCTCCCTTTCCTTCTCTTGTCCTCCCTCTCAGCCTCTCACTGTCCTTCCCCATTTCCCAATTGTTGTTAATCTATCTTCTTTTTTGTGCTGCTCGGTCTCTCTCTTCCTTTCTTTCTTTCTTTCTTTCTTTCTTTCTTTCTTTCTCTCTTCACCCCATCCTTCTCTCCCTCTCACTCTCACTGCCAGTCCTAGAGAGTGAGTGACAGGCTGTGAATTGCTCTGAGGCTATACCCAGATAAAAGGCAAGGAATGCACATAAGTACACACACACTCAGACACACACATGCACACATACTTCACTGGGAATCACATCCACTGTCACATAGATAGACACAAGTCCTGCCTTCCTTGCGTTGGTGAGAGCAATACACACTCAACACACTGAATGTGGAGTGACAATCTCTTTGTCCAGTTCCCCCCGCCCTGATGCCTGTGTGCTTGGTCACTCACTGTAATGGCACCCAGCATCCATTTGTGTGTGTGTGTGTGTGTGTGTGTGTGTGTGTGTGTGTGTCTGTGTCTAAGAGAGAGAGAGAGAGAGAGAGAGAGAGAGCAAGAGCAAGAGTGTGGGTGTGAGACACAGAGAGACAGATTGAGAAAGAGTGTGTGTGCATGATGTGCATATGTGTGTTTGTATGTGTGTGTGTGTGTGAGAGGGAAAGATATTGCGTCTCACAGTGTGCGGTGTCAGGTCTGGCTGTGTGAGCTGACACTGATTATAGTCTTCACAGCTCACTCCCATCACAGGCAACTATAGCCACGGCCAAAGCCCTATATTTCAAAAAGTTGCAACACTGTGCAGGATCCAGAATTGCTTTTATGCCTCCAGCAGTTCGGCCACTGGCTTCCTGGAACGAAATTTAGAAGCCATGCCGTCTTGGAATTGAAATTGAGTACAGACCTAATGGGACCTTTTTTGTAACTGATGAAAATGTGTCATGTGTCGAGTTCCTGGTCAGATCCGTAATCTTGTTTATTTACTCTTTGATCAGAGAGTTCCTGATTAATTAAACAATCTAGACAATTTTATTTATAGAAAATTTCATTTAAGTTCTTATACAGATGCCTGTAGCTTTTTGTTGAATAAAAAAAGGGTTCCAATTTCTCAATGTAATGTATGACGATATGAATTTTTCCCGATGATGAATTCAAGTGGTCAACATTTTTCTGGTTACTCCACAGTCATATTGAGGCGGGGCTCAACAATAAGGATTGCCGGCTTACCCGAAGCAAGTAAAATATGACTTTATGTAAGTAAATCTAGCAACTTGCTTGCCTGATCAAGCAGTTTGCAAAAAAGGATGATGCTGTTGAGGGAAATAGCTACGGTGTGATCCATTTGCTACCTTCCAATCTCTGTTGAGAGTTGCACACACACAGTACGGATCGGGCACTCATGACAAAATGGTGGTGGGTTTAGTTAATTTGGCCGATGTTAGAGGATGTAGGCGCAACTCCAACTATATATTGTGTAGTTTGCCACTAGTTTGAGAGCAAGGCGGATACAACAGGGTTGTTTTTCAAAGGTACGTCAAGTTTATGAAGACTTTCATGGCAGCTAAGAGTGTCTTTGTTGTTATTTGATAACCACTAATTAATAAAACAATTTGTATAGGGGCAAGTAAAAATTTGCTTAAGGCAAGTACATTTTCTGACCCCCCTGTTTTACACATTTTGAATGATACCCAGCCCAAACACCAGAAAATTATAACATGAATATGTAAATATTGCACATATGGTCAGTGTATATTTACGTTTATAGCCGGAGCACTACTACAAAAATCATTTGCCCAAACAGTTTTCTATGTAAAACAGTTGTGCCATGCTCTTGTTGAGACACATGCTCCTGTCTTTTGTGCCAAATGAAAGGCCGTACTGCAGAGTGTATAATTATTGTAACAAGCCTTCTGTCTTACCCTGTATACACCAATGACGAGGAAGCATTCAGAAAAACAAACAGTGACACTGATGACTGATGCCTACTCTTAGATGCTCACATTTAAAGGCTACCAAACCACGAGACTCCTTTTCTGTGTGGACCTTTTTTTTGTGTGTGTGCTCTCTCTTTTCAGTGTCATTGACTGCTTTATGCCAGATATAAAAAGCAATGCATGGCCAACGAAGCGCATAATGGGCAGATTTGAGTAACGTGTCAGTGCAGAGGAGTGAAAAAGAGGAGGGGGTGAGGGAGAGGGAGTGAGAGGGAGGGAAAGGGAGGCAGGTGAGAGGGAGATAGAGAGATTGAAGGAGAGGAAGAAGGAGAAAAAAGAGGGGAAGAGAGACGGATAGAGGCAGAGGGGTGGTGACCTGTGCCCTATCCTACAACAGAGGTAGCCGCCCTGGCATCTGCAGGCGCAGCAGGCATCAGATGACATGCTACACGACTCGCAGGCTGTGACTGAAGTAGATTGGACCGGCACATTCATGCTGAGTCGTGGTGGAGACTCCGCTGTCAGATAAAGTGACTCTCTGTCAGATGAAAACAGATGGTAAAGTGAGTGGACGTCCAGTCTGAATCAGTCTGAATCACAACTGAAGCAACTATGAGCCAAATCCAGGCAGGTTGAATTAAAACCCGCGTGGGCTCGATGAGAGATCCAACAGAACGAGCAGTTCAATCATGCATCATCCTCTCAACCTGACTCACTCACAGTCGTTTTAAGCTGATGCGACCAACGCTGCAGACCCCACTGAGTAACTTCCCTCTGAGCCCTAATTCTGTACTCCGTCATGTGAATCACGTACACCATGAGCGTAGTTGACTCCGGCTGATGTGTGCTGACATGTAAGTGCCCATAGTGTGAATGCTAAATCCAGCACTGTGCTTCCATTATCCATGCGCAAACTCCATGCTGTGTATGTGTACAGTGCTAAGCCCTACTGGAGATGATGTAACTGGAATTCAACAGAGGTCAAGCGTTGTCCATAGCTAACTACTGGCCTGCATAATGTAATGAGTGCATTAGTTACATCACCATCAACATACTGTAAACGCCTTAGGCTGATATTACTGTTTATATCAAGATGCTACAACAGGATATGGTAGAAATAACTAATTCTAAATTTATATGGTTGTTTGCCATCACAGATCATCTTTTATTACATCCTGCTATCGCTTGATTATTAAACATATGAGTGGTCAACATAGTAAAGCCCATAGGCATTAATTAATATAGTAAACTCATAGGCGCCGATTTATGTTTTTGCCCGTGGGTGCCCAAATGATGATTGTCACAAAATCACTTTATTGAGCTTACTTTAGTAATTACCATGATGCAGGCTACTGTTGTCTGTCGGATATAACACTAGACACAAACAGCAATGAAATGTGACATTACACTGCTCTAATTTTTAACACCATACAAGCACACAGTATTGAGGGGGCAGTGTTAACATACCCACAGGCCACCACATAATGCAATGTCTATAATACTGCACTATAATAGAACAACTGATAGTAATATCGATCACGTATGATAAGCTGACAGGCTTCACAAAAACTTTTAGATATTTCATTTCTACAGGTGAAAACAGGCTCATTCAGAGCAAACAGAAAGCACCTCATCCACTTTGGCCATTTTAAAGGTGGGGTAAGACAAGAAGTTGGTCATAATAGTGTAGTAGTGAAGTAGTCATTGAAACACAAGATCAAAAAACAGGCTGCAGGCTAGTATGTGTTTAAAACCAAATGCAAGAGTTTAATTTAAAGGCTGCTGTTCACAACTTGATTCATGTTTCAATCACTTTCCTTCTCATTTTTCTGAAAGTGCAACACCTCCCTTGATGCCTACACAGAGAATAAGCTTGGAGCTTGTCCGATTTTCACACCTTCCCACACCTGGCCAGTCATTCTAAAAAGAGGGGGTGACTATCAAATCTTCTGTTTCAGGAAAAGTCTAAAAAATTGGGCAAGAGAGAATCCATTATCCAACCCTCTAAAAAAAATTACTTTTTCCTATTTTACAGCATGTCTGAAGGACCTTGTAACCAGCTTTAAGGGTTCCAAATAAAATAGTGTGTAAGTCTTGTCATATAAAAGCATATAAAAGACAACACCTGTGTTTTTAGCTAGTGATATGTGTTATCTGGGGTTGAAATCAGGTGAATGGGATAATATCCTTTTTTGGGTGAATTATTTAGTCAAACATCCGTAAAATGTACCTACAGTGACTTTAAGGGGCATGGCCTCGACACCGACCAGAGTGATTGACAGACTAACCCCAGCAGCGTAGCAGGAACAGCAGGCTGTTAGTTTTGTTGTGAGTCAGTGGATCAATACTTATGCAACATCACAGTTTTATGATTTCTAGTTTTAAAAGAGTTGTTTCATCACCAATAATTGGCTTTTGCCACAAAAATAATGCATCTAAATGCGTAAACGGGTTTTCCCCTTTCACTGCTGATGAAGCGTTGCGGTCTTGATTGACTCCAGATGTCTGCTTTTTTAGCCTTGTTGTCGTTTTCGATGGGTGGCCATTGCTGCATGAACACATAGTTGAAGAATACTGGTTTGTGGGCAGACAGACATGCATGGAGCAGGTGTATGCTATAGTGGTGTAGTCCTGGTCCCCACTCCCTAGCCCTCCGCTGTTTAATGACTGTGGTACAGCCCTCCACTGTGGCTTTGCCCCACCCCTCATGCCTTTCCGAGCGTTTGAAATGTGCCAGCCAGATGTTCAGGGCTTACACCTGTAGGAGACACAGTCTTTGACATGGTCTCTGCGGATCTGTGATGAACACACGCATACGCACATATGCATGGCCGTGCACGTTTCCAGATGTACATATGTCCATGTGCCCGGCAGAAGTGCATGCTCAAAAGATGCATCAGCAGCCAACATGTAGACACCCAAAAACAGAGTCAGTCACACACACACACACACACACACACACACACACACACACACATATACACACACACTGCTCCATCTTTAACCCCTCATTTATCACCGTTCACTCACCCACAGCTTGGCTCCCATGTGAATTTCAGGACACTGGTGGGGTGGCGGGGCATCCAGTTTATGCCACCCTGGTGCTATGCACCTCTCTCCCACGTCTCGCCCTCCCTCTGCCTCCTTTTCTCTTTCGATATTGTGTGCCATTACGCTTTAGCATTTTGTAACTGGAGACTGTCTGTCTGGCTGATGTAAGCTAATGGAGAAGAGCGAGTGTATGGAGAGGCTATAGGAGAGTCTTCCTTCCTCGCAAGCTGCTGTCAGAAAGCATACAGGCCTGATTAACGACAACAGCCACAATAGCTCTTTATGCATTCTCTCCCCACTGCTGGCCCGCTGCCAACTCACCCTCGGGGAAGGCGAGGTATACATGGTGTGAGGAGTGCGTGTGTGGCAGAGGGAGTGAGTGAAGAAGGTGAGGTATGTAATATGTTATGATTGTGTGTGCATGTGTGTGTGAGAGAGAGAGGTAGGTGCGAGAGGGAGCATTCAAAAAGTGCTAAAGAGAACAATCAGATGCTACAAATCCAATTCACAACTCTCCTATCACCAATCCTCTCTGTGAAATAACATAAAAAATAAAGAGCCACTTTCTGCGGTGTCTAATATCTATAATGTCTATCAACAACTCTCAAAATGACCTAAATGTAACCCTTGTTCTAAGCAGTAAAACTAGTCGGGACTGTTGTACGAAGTATAATTGGGAGTCGGATGAATATAGCCCTAAAACTTTATATTTCTGTAAGGTTGTGTTTTGGGTCTCAAGTCTCCACTGATGCTGAATACTTGTGGGTGAGTGTTTGCGCGTGTATGTGTGCGTGCGTGTGCATGTGTGTGCAAATGTGTGTGCGTATACAGCTAGCTAGCAGCTATCTCCCCTTGCTCCTAACACAGAAAGGTTGAGAAGAGCCATCTTTCATCTCCTCTGCATCATCACAGCGTCTGCATTATTAATGGCCCTGATTACTGTAATCAAAAATTCTTATTTATTTGGAGGAGACGGAGGAGGGGGAGGAGGCAGCGAGGCCTGGGCTTCTCTCTCCAGACAAAAAACCTTTGGTCTCCAGCTTTAATTTTTCAGAAATAGAGATGCCGCAGTGCCCTATCTTCCCCAAGTTCGGAGCTAAGCTAGTTAGGCGCACATAAACATGCAAATACTGAGGCACAGACGTTCAAACTTTTTCTTTCTGAGTCTTTGAGCATCACATACACTTGCATACACAAACACACAGCTGCACTGAGATGCACATCCCCGCACACACACAGAAGTAACTGTCAATAATAGCGTCTTAACGAAGACAATCATCTAGACCTCCAGACAGCCAAAACGATAAAAAGCAGAACGCACTCATCCCTGCCTTTCATCTGGTTTTGAGCTTCTTTTCTACCTTCTTTCCCTCCTTCAGCAAAGTCTGTCTCCTTGCCTCCCTCATTCTCCTCCTCCTCCTCTCCTGCTTCCTCCACCATCCACTCCACCCTGTCTAATCTTTCCAGGCACTGCCATTTGCATGCAAATAGTCCATTACCCAGTGGCAGGGAGACACAGCCAGGAGCTCACTACTAGGTAATCAAGGACAAAAGAAGTGCAGGAGAGATGCAAGAAAAGAAAGGGGAAAAAAAGAAAGACAGAGTGGGGGGGGCAGTGAAAGATCACAGGTGAATTAACATTAAGAAAGAAAGGCACAAAGTGACTTGGCAGAAGGAAGAAAGGCGAATGTGAGGCAAGGAGAGGAGAAATACAGTGTGACTAGCGGAAAGATGACGTGTTTGAAGAGGTGATTGGAGGCGAGGATCTTTGTAATGTAAAAGTTACAAGTTAAGTTGAAGACTAGAATGAGTGGAGTGCAGCTTTGAGTGTGCGAAGGATCAAAGAACACCTTATTGCAGCTTGTCAGCCTGTCAATCTACTACAGGTTTATGAAATGAAAGACTGTTACACTGAAGTAAGGATCCGGAGGAAAGGTTTCTGCCTGCATGTTTTGTCTGCAGTTTAAAGTACAGCTTGCAACAAGTACCTTGTCACAGATGCAAGGCCCATAAAGGGGCAAATTTGTAGCATTTGAAAAAGGTACATTTCAAAAGGAATTAAAGGCATACCTTGACATTTTGAATACATTTGGTTATTTTTGTCAGAACATATTTGTCACAATGAAGGAAAAACATCCGTTCTGTAGTTTCTGTAAATAATGCTTGCAATGTTAATATGTTTGCAGTGTGCTTTGAGGATGGCGAAGGACAAATGTAGAAACATTTTTCTACACTGTGGAAGTCTTCACGAAAATGGACTTTTATAATGTCAATGTCAAACAATGTCAATGCATCCCTTGAAAGCACAAATTTGTCACTTGAGTTCTATTTTGTGTCTCTAATGGTAGAAACAATAACAGTGCAAATGACATGCCGATGTCCTGCACACAAACAAGGTATCCAATATGTGGATAGTGCTAAAGCGATTAGTCGATTAATCAATTATTTTAACAACAGAACAATTTTGATAATACTTGTGATAATATAAAATGATATAATATAATAATAATAACAAAATCATTGTAAGTAAGAAAAATCTAAAAGTTCAAACATTCACTGGTTTCAGTGTTTTAAATGTGAGGATTTTTTGTTTTTCTCTGGTTTAGGGCTTTCTAAATTGAATATCTATCTTTATAATTATCTTTCTTGGATTGTGAGTCAGACAAAAAACAATTTGAGGATGCCACCTTGGATTTTGGGACATTTTTTACTATTTTTGTGACATTTAAATGACAAAATTATTAATCAACAACACTGAGAGCCTAACTAATGGTAACATCAGCATTCTAACATTCTCGCAGTGACAATGTTAATATGCTGATGTTTCACAGGTTCAATGATTACTATGTTTACCATCTTAGTTTTGTTTGTTAGCATGCAAACACCTGCTAATTAGCACTACAAATAAAATACTAGGGATCGACCAATATGTTTTTTTCAGGGCCAATACATATAATTATATGTAATTAAGGAAGCCAATAATCGATTTTTACAATAATTTGGAGGCAAATGGTGTACTTTTTATTCCACTACATTTGTTTGATTATATTGATTGATAAATAAATGATTACCCTGCTGTAGGCTGTAGGCAGAACACAAGACTACAAACAGAGAGAGGCTGCATTTTAAAATTATACTGATGATCGGAAAAATGCTAAATATTGGATCTGATAATCATCCAGGCGGATAATCGGATATAACAGTACAGCTGAGGATGATGAGTTTTGCAAGTACAGTATTTGAACATAAACCAAAGTAATGGACACATTTATTACAAATGTCTGTACCAAATATTTTGCCAATCCATTATGTAGCTGTTTTCATCAGTGAAAATAAAAAGTCAAAAGGATACATGAATGACTATACAACATTTCTTAATAACTAATCCAGTGGTTGTTGAGATATTTCAGTCTGACGTAACGTGGTGAACAGACTGACTGACATATATGTGACATATATTGCCATCCCTGGAGGCACACTGGTATCGTAGCTAAAAATGCCAAATACTCAACCTGACTCCAGTGTCTCATGCAAGGATCTGCTGGTTTTCCCTTGTTTTTATCATTGTAAATTGATTATCTTTCAGCCTTGGACTGAAAACAGGCAATTTGAGGACGCCACCTTAGTTTTGATGGTCATTTTGACCATTTTGTGACATTTTATAGACTGAATGATTCTTTCAAAAAAAATGATTAGTAGATTGATAAAAATTAAAATAACTGTCACTTGCAACTCTGGGTACAAAGCAACATTTGAATCCTTGATGTTAAAGATGGGTAAAAACAATCTGTTAAATTTATATTTTTGCCAGTCCTTCATCTATTATGAATGAACACAATACGTTTTTCCACCGACAGCTACATCAGTCTATTTTGTCAGTTGCATGGAAAATAGGTCTGCCTCCTAATTATGAATAGACCACAAATAGATGATGACATCTCAGGGAAATATTTTAAAAAATTCATTTTACTACACCCTACCCACCACTACTACACCCCTTGTCCATCCTTCTGGCTTATGCATAACCTGTCTACATAATCCTCATAACCTACCCACATAACCTCTTGCAGCTTTTGTTCCACTTCCACATCTATACCACCCAAATACCTTGTCTCACATTCAGTGCCTTTCTCTCTTTCTCTCCATAGATGCTTGAAGTAGCTAAACTTCTTCGTATGGGAGAAGAAGAAGTGCATGAACGTCAAAGAAAATGAGCCCCCCACCGTCGCCACCACCTCCGAACCCCTCCTGTCCCCCCATCCTCCCTCTCTGCGAAGCGCTTGATTGCGGCCCGTTTGATGTCCTAAACGCGGCGTGCTAAGATTTGCTCTCTGTTCCTCGCCGAGCCCGTTTGAAGCTCTGCTTGAGCGACACACATTTTCGACGTTACACATTGCTAAAACGGGCAATTATTTTTTTCCCCCCCTTTTTATGTTTGGCTTTAGAATCGCAGTGCATAAGGAGGGGGTAGAGGAGAGAGACAGGGAGCGATGACTTGCACCCACACATTCCTCTAACTAAGACGTAAATATGCATGGTGCAAAGACCTTTCTTCTAAGACAGGCATTTTACTGTTTCCTAAACTTTTTTTTTTTTCTCTGTCACAAGCATTACTGAAATTACACCTCCTGCAGATATCACCAGCATGCACCTATTAAGACCCATATATTACTGTCAGTAGTGCTTGGTTGAACCTGCCTCAACCACTTCTCAGCATCTCTAAACACTTTCATAAGCTTCCTCTGTCGTTCGTGGGAATATAAAAGAGTCCTCCGTGATACAAGTTGCTGTAAAGGGGTTTTATCCACTGTACGAAGCGCTACTGAAGCCGCCCCAGGCTCGCTTCCTTCTACACCCACTACAGCAGCTCCAAGACAGTGGCTTGGGAAAAAAAGGCACTAGCCTTGGACCTGCTTCTCACCCACCCACTCATCTCTATGTGAAGCAAGGTCACCACTTATGTAGGTTTATCATTTTACAGACTTGCATTTGACACGCAGTTGATCCAGAGCTACAGAGCTCTCCCCGACTACGATATCTGCTTGGCTGCGGATACTGTGCTTGCTGTACTGTGGCACATTGGTAACATATGCAAACACACGCACTTACATGCACACACAAATATACACACTGAGGCACACACTTCTCTCAGAGCTTGGCCTGTGCCCAGCATTGCACTCCCCTTTTATGACCCTTGCTTTATGGTTTATTTAAAAAGTAACAGTCCCTTTATAGGTCATTAAAGCAGAAATAAAAGACAGCAGACGGCCTGCAGTGGATAGAAGAGTGAGCAGACGCCAGCCAGATTGGCTTGAAACACACACGCACAAACACAAGCGTATGCAAGGGTGCAACCAAGGCCAAGGGTTGTGACCCTCCTGGTGGGAGTGAGTGGTTACACATCATTGCTTTACACATCATTACCCTGGTCGTATATTGTGCCATGACAAAGCGTAGGGACAAACAAACACATGTATGGCACACAAGTACATATACAGAAAGATTAATTACACATTTTCAAGACAGATAAAGATCATAATACATGCAAATGCACAGCACACAAACATACACATATAGTCAAGAGGGTGCTCACAGCAGACATCGTGGCAGGCATGCATGATACACATGTAATTTCATCCTTTTAGGTTGTCTCTCTCTCTCTCTCTCTCCCTCTCTCATACTTACCCTCTTCTCATTCACACACACTTTGACCTGTGCGTGATGGCAAAATGGGCATGATTAACTGTACAGAAATGTCAGCCGAGAATAATGGCTGCAATGTAATTACTGAACAAATGTGGTCCACCGAGAGACAAGTAAGACAGAGAGGAAAGGAGGAAAAAAAAGGATACATTATAGCATTCATAGTGTATTTGTGCTGTGTCTCTTAGTTAGAGAAATGTTATTATGATAAAACAATTTTGTGCATGTTTTTGCATCAGTCTTAAGTTTATGTGCTAATAATCACATTTATGTATCCATAAATAAATCAGTGTGTTATATGCACACACACACACACACACACACACACACACACACACACACACACACACACACACACCAGTGTTTTCTGTGTTTCCAAACAAGCATACGCACATATGTTCAAATGACTTACGGTGATATCTCTGAACTGCCTCATATATCCAATCAGCTACGTGATTGATTGTGATTCTACAGTGCCATTAGAATTGCTTGCGAGTCTTTCTGTCATCATAAATCTCAATGCATATCTTCGGTGAAATACATATATAATATAGAGATCTGCTACTTATATTATGAACTTTGCGACAGTAAGTAGCGAGAATAATTGAGTGTTAGTTTGTATGTTAAGCGTTAGTTCTGCCTCAGAAATTTTCTGTGACTTTAAATAAATCTCTGTCTCATTTAGTGTAATGCCCTTGGAATGATGTGTGAAGAATAGTTTATATGTATACAGTGTATGGTGTACAGTGTATGTATGAGACAAAGACGGGAAAAAGTTAGTCTGGAGCCCTGGTGTGGTATTGGTGTGTAGTGTGTGAGATTTGTGTTGTATGTTGTATCAGTGTGTGTCATCTCATGCACATGTGGACCATTTTCAAATCGTTTGCTTTCAGGAACAGGGTCGCAACGGCCCTCTACTCTCTCTCTCCCTCTCCCTCTCTCTCTCTCTTTTGCTCTCTCTCTATCAGCTCATCTCTCATCTGACCGACCACAGAGGGAGGGAGAGAGAGAGAGAGAGCGAGAGAGAGAGCGCAGAGAGCAAGGCCATAGTCTTATTAGTGATAATGAGAGAGAGCCACTCTGCCAATTTACATCCGTAATCTGATATTAGCTCCTGCCACCCGCACTAAAGGAGCACATACACACACATAAACACACAGAAAGGCGTGCACACATTTGCAGGCAGACACACACATTTGGAATTAGATATTCATATTCATGAAAAAGACCAGAACTGCTTTTGGGTGAGAACTATTGTGCCCCCAGAGTACAAAGAAAATGTGCTCTAAAAAAACAGAAATATCAAAACACATACTAGACAGAATATAATGTTAGTAATGCTAACTCACTAACTAGAAAGTTATTATATTTCACACTGCGAATGGAGTACGTATCTAGTATTTGCAGCATTTTTGAAGTGCATTTCCTTAATTTCTTCATTTCATTCTTGCATGTGTTTGCACAAGTAAAGAACACATCTGTACCAAATGTCTTTTCTATTAAAAGAGCCATTTCAGCTATGTGACACTGAACTTTCAATGGTATCCAATAGGTTTTTGAAAGGGTCTGAGATTTGAGCATGAATCATCAACTGAAAATATTAAAATCAATTGACATTTATATAATAAAACATTAAATAAATATTAAATTAGACAGTACAGAAATATGTGTAGGCCAATTTTGTGTATGACAGTGAAAGAAAAGGACCCTAAGCTTTTTAGGGATGTAACCTTTGAGTTAAAAAATTCTGAATGTGAAACAACACATCTTTATATGAAAGCCACAGGTTGTTATAAGCACTCTCCTTCTCTTTCTTTTTTATTTTACATCATTTAAGCAAATTATTATGGGGTATTTTAAGGCTTAATTGCTGATGTGCTAATTGCCTCCTTTTTGTTACAGTCTGTGGCTTTAATGTGAAGATGTGCTGTTTCACATATGATGCTCCTTCCCAGGTGTGCATTAGTTAACACAACAGGTAGGTGTATGTGCTCACAGCAACGTACACTCCTGCAGACAAAAAACCTACACTGACAAATCCTCTAATTTCTGCAAACCTTGACAACATACTACAAATGCATGATAAACCTCACATGCACAGTAACACGTGTAAGCTCTCATACACACAAACTCAATATATGACATACAGTATACTGTATATGAGGAAATTTGTCCTCAGCCTCTGTTTCTATATCAAAAGAACTGATGGATAAATGAAAGCAGATTCTCTTAGGCGAACGCTGAAGAACTCGGTTGAACATGATAAGTGTAACATGTTCATGAATATTCCATCTACACTGGAGAGGCCCATCTCTCAATCGCTCTCAATCCCTTGTGTTTCAATTAGAAGCAAACCACCCAGAATAAGCTAATTGTAGTAAGCACTTAAGCATGTATGGCAGGATCCCTGCCGCCTATCCGTGGGCTAGAATGTGGGTTTCGACCATGAGGGTGACAGAGCATTATGCAAGCCAGAGGGGAAACCTTTTAGCTGTAACCTCATACACTTTTAACATACTGTCATGTGTAGCAGCAACTATCTGAAATCACTTTCCACTACAGGCAGCAGTTACGTTTCTCCATGCATCTCCATGCACATCATTTCAACAGAACTGCCATATGGATCTACACTGCACAGCGTTATCTAATAACAGTACATCTTTCTCTAATCTAATCTACTCAGTTCCTGAGCCTTAAAAGCACATTTTTAATGCAAATGAATTGGCATATAAGTGTGCAGGTATTAGCAAGATGTTATTCAACACACTGTTACCTGTTTGCATTTTGTCTGATAAGTGCAAATTAGGCAACAAATATACAATTCAAAATGAAACCGTACACATTAAATCAGTTTTATTGAAGAAAGGTATTGAGGTAAGGCCAAGGCTTTTAAATGCAGATAGCTAGCAATTAACATCCAGCTGGTAATTTGCGTAAGAGCTGCTTGCCATTTTGTGCTTGGTATACATCTTCTTGATGTTGTGTATCTATGTATTTGAATCTCAAATTCTATGTAGTGACTTTGCCATCAAAGATAGTTAATGTCGGACATATACGAAAGAATGGGTGTCATTGTTTAAAGTGATTTAGTTATTGGTAGATATACAAGCATATTTTGAAATATGTAAATTGTGCCAGTTTAGTTTTAATTGATATGCGGAATTTACACCCCTAAATATGCTACTGCTTGCACATTATCTTTATGAAGAACTTTGTTATCCCATCTGTTATTGCCTTGCCTTTTAAATGTGATAAGTTGGTTTCACTGAACAATCTAAATTCCTTTACTTCCATGTCAGCTGCTAAACAACAAACATTTTCCAGTAGGAAATTTGTTTTTCTTCTACGTTTCACTGAGAGAGTGATGGCACAATCTTCTGGTATCTCTTCAAGATGAGGGCATGTTAGCCAAAACTGCCTCTAAAATAGACAGTGTGTGAAGTAGAGCTGACAAAATTGCTCAATTTAAAAATGAGTTGATTGACAGAAAAATAATCTTTAACTATTTTGATAATGATCAATAAATCAATAAAGTCCTTTTTTGAGTAAAAATGGCAAACATCCAGCGTGTCAAATGTGAGGATTTACTGCTTTTCTCTGTTTTGCATGATAGTAAACTCAATCTGTTTAAGCTTTGGATGGACAAACAAGCAATTTGATGTCATCACAATTGTTAGCTGCAACCCTAAACCTTTTAAACCCTTAAATAATGAAAGATTTTTTCACAAAGAGTTGCTTTGATACTTTTTTCTTCATACCAGGCAACACATTGATTAGTACATTTGTTGAAATTTATGCACAGATATTAACTTGAATATTTCTGCACTTTTGAAAAGCATAAAGTTTTTTAAACTTTTTTAGGGATATAAAGCCTTTAAAATAGATGCTGCCATGACTGAAAAAGACCTTTTCCATCCCAAAGAAATAAAAATCTTTGGGGGTATTCCAGCGTCCTGTCAGCTTTCATCTTATTGCATTTATTTTGGACCATATGTAAATATGATATATATGAATAAAGACGTCTACTCATCCGTCAGTATGCTGAGTCAGAGTCTGGCTCTAAATTGGGATATCCATCATGCAGGAGAGGAAAACACATTAATTGGATTTAAAACAAATATGGTATACTTTGAAGGATGGTACATAACGTATAGGCTCTTGCTCAACCAAAAGGCAACTACCAGCTGAACTTGTGATGTTTTAATTACTTTCAAGCTATTCAAACATTTTCCCCCTAATATTCATATTTTGGAATAATCTCAGTGATCTTCTGGCCTTTCAGTTTTCTCTCTTATGGTTATAATGTAAATCTATAAACTCAAAATCTGTCTAAATCCAACACTCTCCATTCCTTTTAGCATTAACCCGTAGCTGCATTAACCTTCCTTAGTGCCTCAAAGTGCCTAAACCCTCTTACCTTCGAGTGTGGAGAAAAATACAGCCAACCTAAGCACTGTGCCTGTGTGCACCGCATTTCCTGTTTGACTGAGAGTGACTTCTACTTCTCCCTTTCAATATTGTGTATGCTGTCTCCCCTGCACAGTGCCAATGTACTGTACCACACACTCCTTCTCACCAATTACCTGTCTGTATCTCTCCGTCTGCGTTGTGTGATTGAGAGAGGGTGCGAGAGGAAGAGAAAGTGAGGATGTGTGTTTGTGTGCAAGCATACCTGCATATAGGGAGTGCGTGCACATGCTTGTGTGTGTGTGTGTGTGTGTGTGTGTGTGTGTGTGTGTGTGTGTGTGTGTGTCCGCGTCTCATTCTTCTGCTTCTGTTTCCCCTCCGGATCTCATGTATAATTTATGGAACCTCTCATGAATATGCTAATTAGCCGGCGTGCAGGGAGAGGTGAGAGGGCTTCCCCTGTTCTATTCTTACATTCGTCTGATGAGAGAGGGAAAGAGAGAAGGGTGGAAAAGAGAAAGAGAGAGGAGGGAGAGAGAGAGAGAGAAAGAGAGGGGAGAAACCGGGAAAGTGAGTGTTGTTGCTGGAGAGGAAAGGGAATAAGTGAAAGAGGGGGAAAGACGAAGGGCAGAGAAGAAAAACGCTGGAAGGAGAGAGTGTGGAAATACATTTATGAAATCCCCAGCGTTCGACAAATAAGCATTGTGGCAATATGGACGGTGGCGAGCCCATGTTGTGCTATATTGTGTTGGAGACAAATGAATCACCCATGCTGAGGGGACGTGGAGAGGCGAGATTGGAAGAGGTAGTGAGAGAAACGGGGAGATGAGAGGGAAAAAAGGGAGAAATAGTTGTCATTGTTCCATCAGCATTTCAGTCGTGTTTTTGAAAGGCTAGACAGGCAGGCAAATAGGACCGTTATACCAGTTTCAATTGCTTCTCCCATAAATAGATGATAGGTGCCAAGTTTCTGAAGAGACGCTGAAAAACACCCATCTGAGCATCACTCTAGACAAAGGGAAGAACAGGGTGATGCAAGCCCCTAGCACTAATCAGATAAATTGCAGAGAAGGAGAGAAGGTAGAGAGATTAATCCAATAGCTAACAAACTAGCAAACTAAACATCAAACGCTTCGCCTTCAAAGTTGCATAACATGAAAAACCCTTTAAACCACATCAAAACCCTCACAGACAGCTGAGGGAAGATCTCACTCTCCTTTCTTCTCTCTTTCTCTTGAACTCTCTGTCAGACTGCAAGCTACTCTCTCTCTTCCTTTTTTTGTCTCACACTCAACCTCTCTCGCTCTCTTTCACCCCCGTGTTTCTCTTCCTCTGTCTGTCTCTCTCTCTGCCCTCTACTATCTCTGGAGTTCAATCACGAGGAGTGAGTCTCATGTGAAATAGTGCATGACATACAACGTGTGTGTGTGTGTGTGTGTGTGTGTGTGTGTGTGTGTGTGCACAATGTTTGCATGAATGCATACAGTTAGCTGAGTTTGTGTATGTGTGTGAGGGAGTTCACAAGTGTGTGTGTGTGTGTGTGTGTGTGTGTGTGTGTGTGTGTGTGTGTGTGTTGTCTTCCCTCCTGGCACCCTCTGGGTAGAGAGAGCATTCCAGCGGGCAGCTCATGATTCAGCATCTGTCGCCCTGCTTATGTAAGAGAGCAGACACAGCCTGACTGACTGACTGGGGGAATGGCTGAGTTACTGACTGACTGACTGACCAAGTGACTCAGTAAACAAGCTGACTGATTTACTGACTTTCAGATTGGCTGGCTTGACTGACCGATTAACTGTCTAGCGTATATGGGAATACACTTTTAAATAATTGAAATTTACAAGTCTTTCCATCAGTATAAACATATTTTTTAGTGTAGACAGTCAGAAAGAAGCACATATCCAAGAACTAGAACTAGAAAGAAGCAATTGGACAAAAAGTATATAGCTTTACTGCATGGTTACCTAATAGTTAAGGTGTTCAATAAACCACAACCTCTTTGCATCAATTCCACCCAGGACCTCTGTAAATTTCTTGTCTATCTGTACACTGTAAACTATCAAATAAAAAAGGCAAAACTGAGGAAAAAGAGAATTGCAATCCCAGAAATCCAGTGAGAATTAAAATGAATTCTCATGTGCTCCTCTACCAAAACTGAAACAGTTTGTCTCCAAACTTCAGGCTGCAAGCTGCAAGCTGCAAGCAAAGGGCAAGGAAATGGAGAAAAACTGCCAAATTCTAGATTCTGCAGGGATTTGTGAAAGACATTATTTTACAGTTTTCTTGTCCCATTTCAAGTATTAAGAGTTAAACACATTTACATGTAAAATAAACTTAAGACTCAATTGGCCAAGACTGAAATGCACTTAGTCTAACTTGGCCTGCTGAGTTGTGATGTCTAAGTCTAACTATAACTGACTCAACACTTGCTTGCCCCTGACTATCAATCTAGTTGACTCATCGGCTTAGCGATGCTGACCAACTAACTAGTCATCCTCCTGATATGACAGCTGTCATACTAACTGACTCACTGGCTAACTGAAGCTGGATGACTGATAGGTACGCTGGCTGCCTCGATGTCTGATTAAATGTCTGATTGGCTGGCTGCCTGGCTGGAGTCAGGCGAGCAAGAGAGAGCAAGAGAAAGAGAGAAGAGAGGGGAGCACAGAGGCAAACCAGAGTTCATTACAGTAAACTTGGAGAGGCAGTGGTGACAGGCTGAGAAAGGGTGCAGAGACGGGAAGAAATTGAGAGTGACATGAATACTCTGAGCCCCAATGCAAATAGATGCAGTTACCTAGATGGCCTGCTCCTTATATAGACACAATACAATAGAATCGCAAAACACACACACACACACAAAATGGAGAGTAGGCGGTAAACACACACACACAGAAAAACACTCACAGTGGAGGTGCACATGTTCAGTGTGTGTAAGGTTTCTTGATCAGGCTGAAGGTTGTCTGTGGCCGGGAGCGCAGAGGACAGACTGGACAGAGGTGAAAGGTAAGGTTGAGTGTGTGTGAGAATGAAAAAAAAAGGAGAAAAGAAAGACAAAGAAAGACGAATCAACAACAAATGAAGAATGGTGAAGGAAACTGAAAGAGGAGATTGTGTTCAGCAGCGTGACCTTCAGTGTTAGGCTGTGGGGAGGATCAACCTCTGGGAGAGAAGGGCGGCTTGGCAAAGTCACTCCTACACAGGGCTCACTGGCAGACAGGGTCAGGCCAAACACACACACACACACACACACACACACACACACAAAAACACACACTCTCACAGAAGCACCGGACACCCAGAGCCAGCCTGTAGCAGACTTTCAGCCAACAGATATGAGGTGCAATAACACCCAATGTGAGTGGGTTCCTCTCACCGCTTTAAAAAAAAAGAGCACACCTCCAACAACACGCGCACACATGTACACACTGCACTCGCCGCTTCACACGTCTCACATTAGTGGCCACAGACAGAGGGAGGAGGAGGACTGAAAGCAGAGGAGGAGGAGGGGGTGACAGCGGGAGTGAGACACGAGAGAGAGAGAGAGAGAGAGAGAGAGGGGAGAGGCAGAGCAAGAGAGGTGTCGCCTCTCCTCACTGATCCCTTATGCTAAGAGGGATTTGCATACATTTTTAATCAAAGCAAATTAGATCATAACCAAATTAAATCACGCTTTCCAGCCGCCCCCTTCTCTGTCTGGCTCCTGTTCCATCCACCCACCTATTCCTCATCATTTAATTATAGTCACTAATAGGTATGGTTAGACAAAAAAAACCTCTGCACACATATGGAGCTAATTGACAAATATATATATGGAATGTGTCTTTATGCCTGTTAAACTGAATATATATCCATCTAGAGAAGAATAAAACTGGATTTCAACATATAGTAGGCAAAACTAATTTTACATTGGCTGCAGGTTTACGTCTGTCTTGGCAACATTCAGTGGCTTTGCTACTGTAACTGTCAAACGTGTACCGACAAATACACAGCAATAAATCAAATGAAAACACATACATGCAAGCAAGCATGCACGCACGTAGGCTAACAATACAGTCACCCACCACAGAAACTAGACACCTCCTCCTACATTCCTCTCCACACCCTATGCTGCTTAACAGATTGGTATCGGCCCCCATTGCTAGCTATTGCCCATTACACAATGACTTCCTACTGTTGTCCGATAACTCAATCACAACCCTATTATAGGCAATCATCATGAAGTCCACCTCTTCACTGGCCCAAACATACTTTGTCACAAACCCAATTTGTCACGATTTCTTCCCTCCCGAAAAAGAAATCCTTGGACACAAATGTAATTGCACATTTTTGTGCCAATTCATACACACAAACACCTACATGTATGCACAAATGAAGACACGTACAGTAAACAAACACACACAAGCATGTTAAAGTGAATTCTGTTTCTTTCTTTCTCTGTCACACACACAGGCATGTGGCCACACAAAGGTGCCTGCAGGCCTATTTGAGATGCAGACTCCCATGTCCCAGTAAATGATATTAAAAGTCATATCATGAATAAATCAGCAGGCAGGGCCCTAACGTCTCCTCCATGACACATTCACATACAGTAGACAGTAGACCGAAGGAGAGAAAGATAGAGAGGGAAGGACAACAATGCCACTAGGTAGAGTACAATGCATACAAATACACAAGCGGGCACACACTACATACACTCATATTGTAAAATAGGGCTGCAACTAACAATCTTTTTCATTATCAATTTATCTATGTCCTTGATTAATCAATGAACCTCTTGGTCTATAATGTCGAAGAAAAAAATGTCCTTCACAGTTACATGCAATTAGATTTTATTTTCTCAAATAAGACAAAGAAAGGCAAGAAATTATCAAAATAAAGAAGCTGGAACCAATTAATTTGGTGCAAAAACATGCATGCAAAACACTAATTCTAGCTTGTGATGGCAAAGTCAAATTTTGTGTGTGCTCCAACTGGCAGCAGTACTAAAGACACAGGTTCATATGAGTCAAGCTTGGTGAAATCTGAACAAAAGGACACCTCTTTGTTGAGTCTGCCATAAGATTCCTCATTAACAGGTTAAACTCACCTTGATGCCGACTTCTGCTGCAGGGACATTTCGGTTCCATTAAGATGAAGCAGAGTTCACAGAGGCACTTTTGGCCCATTTCAATTCTGACCTGAGGGAGAAATATGAGACACAAATCCTGGGGCTATAAACAGTAATTTCCACAGTATATTTAAAGGAGCACAAACACATAGGTGGCCTTGTAGATTAAAGAAAAAAAAATACTCAAATCGAGGCATTTTAAATCTGAGCATGTAAGCGCTGACTCTAATGCTTAAAGGCGTTATTAGAAAAAGGGTTTTTTTACCATAACATCTAGGAGCAGTTATGGGGAACTACAGAGGTAACCCGAGGCTTCATATAGAAAATTATATTTTAGAGTGGCACACATTTGTGTCTTAAATTATTTCAGTCTGAGGTGGCGCTACACTGCGTGGGCAACGAGACAATTTGTTAAGATGCTAAAGAGAGGCTAGCTAGCGTATCTCTTATTTTAAAGATTTATTTGTATATTTCATTTTGTACTAGCATTAAATGAAAAATACTAGTACACAATGAGAGTAGTGTTGGATTTTTATACATTTTAAAGGAATTTGAGGCTGTGGTTTGCTAGCTTGCTTTTATGGTACAGTAGCTACATCAAGTTTCTAACCTGTCCAACAAATACCAATCCCCCTGCGCATCCATGTTAAAGTTTCTCCCTCCACCTTTCATACAGTATACATACATACTGTTCTTGAACTAAGTAAACTAGGTGCAGAGTAAAGAATATATATTCTGTCAATGGTGCAGGGCCTGCAAAACACATTGTCGGAAATTCAAGGGCCCTGGGAATGTGGACTATGTTCGAAAAAAGGTAAGAGTCAGGACAACTCTAACTGTTTTAACAGTTTGCAGTAGAGTTGCCATAAGGATTATTAAATCAGAAACTACTTTTTATTTTTCAAGCAAAAATGGTTTCAGCTTCTAAAATGCGAGAGTATGTTGCTTTTCTTCTTTTTTTGAATTTTGGTCGAGAAAAAAACAGATTAATTGAGAATGAAAATAATAATTTGTTGGAGCCCTAATATAGTCATCAATGTAACAGACGGGTGACTGTCATTGATTAGCTAGCCTATAGATTTATAATTTTTCTCACATTTGTATTATAGTTAAATGTTTATTTTAACCATCTTTGTTCAGCTTTGTTGTCCTTGATTTTAGCTGTTTGTCTATTTCTAGCCATTTACTTACAATTTTTAGAATTAGGTATAATATACACACTGTTTATTGCATGAAAACCGTGTGGGCATGTTCATGTAAATATAATTATGTACTGGCATTTAAAAAAGTGGTGACCAAGTTATTTTTAGCTGCAAAAGAAAACGACTTGTTTCTAAATATAGTTCTGATTTCATCTTTAATTTCTGCAGGTGATGAATATGAAGGATGCTCAGAGAAAGGAGAAAAGCAGTCCTCAGTTATTACTGCTGAATGCTTTAAGATTTATGAATTGCAGTCACAGGTTGTCTTTCATGGTAACCATATGTTAACCAGCTTTCGTTTACAATGAGGTAGACTTTTAGCAGGTATAGGGTTAACAAATATATTTCATAATTTACTGTGCAGCCTTCTGAAGAGGTCGTGGAACAGTTAAAAAAACATCTGTTGAGACAATATTCTAAAGATAGATGTACCTACTAAATCAAGTTTTTTTTAAGTAAACCAGCTTCTATTGAAGAACTTAGAGTCAGTATTTACAATATAACTAATTGATGGATACAGAAAATCCTAGTTTGACCCAAGTTTACTTGAATTGCTACTGACTATGAAATCCCCAAGTCGTGCATACACACACATGCACACACACCGTTTAGTGACTTCTCTAGCACATCTTTTTCTGGAGGTTTGTAGCTGTCACAGAGAAACGTACTGTTGAGGTATAATGAAATCCAGACCTTTACAAGCCAGTCTTAGTTTTATGATGGTAATATTAAAGAAGACATTTCCTGGTTAGCTGTTACAGAAGAGATTGGCTCTTCAGGTGACAAATCAAATGAAATGATACACAAAAGACTCATGAATCCAGTGCAGCACTCCTTATCCATTTTGCATGCCATATTATGTTTCATATTATATGCTGTGAGATTCTGTTTATGTACCACTCCAGCGTGTCCAATTTGTGCAACGGGTCAAATGATGAGTGTCATTTGAGTTTTGCACTTAACTTTTCTATAACTCAACTCAAGTGAATTTGGTTGTTGCTTAACACTTCATTTTGGTTACTTTAATGAAATTATTTGTTTCCTAGGTCGTCACCTAGGTTTTCAACTTGTGCTGCATATTTGTTTTTTCCATCAGTATCATAAAGGTGATAGGCCAAGTTTTCATTAAAGTATAACACATTCTAGGTCAATTTCTTTGTGTAACAGTTACAGAATCTTGCAGCAAATATCTGAGAGGTTTTACAATGAGTTTGAGAGAAGAAGTGGAGGAGTCCATTGGGAGATATGTGTACTGTATGCTAAGGTGTGTGTGTGTATGTGTGTGTGTGTGTGTGTGTGTGTGTGTGTGTGTAAAAGAGAGAGTCTTGAGTGGCGCAGAGAGCAGGGAGTCGGCTGATGGGCAAAGGCATGCTGCCTGCAGGTTCAATCTGCCCGCGAGTCAGGCATCAAACTTTCACATCCACACATCAATTATTCAACGGCCTGCATTGTCAGAGTGTTAGCATGCCACAGTGGCAGACGACAAACCTGGGTGAGGAGGGAGAAGGAAATCGGAGGACAGGGAGGGGAAGGAGGGAGAGAGGAGGTAGGATTGGTGAAGAAAGAAACTGATGATTTGAAAGATGGATGGGGAGATTGTAGTATGAAAGAAGTTAGAAAGGAGGGCCTTTAGAAGTATTTCACTTTGGAGGTGAGAAATTATAGCTGCAACCACTCACGTTTACCAAGACTTTTGAACTTAAACCTACATTTATCATTGCCATTTTTTATTTCAGTGGCTTGACTTGTTTTCTTTGATTATTTAGCACTACAGAATTAGGCGGAACATTCATTCAGTATATGTGCACATTATGATAGTCCTGGTGGATCACATACTGTATGTTACAGTATATGGTATGCTCATGTTGTATTCTCATCACAAACTGCCTGAGAGTTAAATGATACCAGGAGGCACAATGGTAAAACACTCAGACACAGTGCAGAGAAATACATACTGTAGGTATGTTCATGAATGTGCTTAATACCACAATTCGTATTTATGAGTTTCTGAAATCCAAGTTGTAATTAAAATGGGAAACTGGGATTTTTCTGATATGTCCAACTGTAATTAATAACATGGAAGTGCCTGAAAACCAAACAAATATGGATGCCTTACATCAGCCCAAGACCATTGTTCAGTGTAATTAAACCAACATTTAATAGAGATGGTGTTATATTGTAAATGCACAGTATTTTAACTTTTAAACAAGCTACCCTACATTCATACAACTGTCTTGATAACATTAAAGATTGCAAAGTAAAATGGAAATCTTTCACATCGCTACCATCTATCCATTGCGACATGGAAACAGCATACGTGTGAATTCCAAGTGTTTAAGGTGGGAATCCCAGAAGACGGGTGGCAATATATCGAGGGGGCAGTGTGAACTTTTGTTCATGTAACACCCTACCAGTGAGACTCAAGAAGCGGCTGACAACTCCATGTGTAAACCATGTGTAATCTGTCTACACCCGGTCCAAGAGTAGGAGTTAGCAGTGAATCAAAGTCCCCCCCTCCCACAAAAAAAAAAGACCTCTCACTAACTTGTCACAGGTGTAACTAATAATATTAATAATGGCTGCTTTTTTGCAGGACTGATGGTATTCTGATTCTGATTCTGATTCTGATCAGTGCCGGCTCATGGACACAATCAGGGTCTTGCTTAAAAAAACCTAAATGGAACCAAGCAATATTCGAGGTTATTAGTTACACCTGTGCTTCTCTTGCTATGAAGATATAGATCCTTCCATCCATATAGAATTTGGAACTGGGGAGAAATTGAGGAAAACACAAACAAAACGTTTCTTGGTTTAATTGTTGGTATGTGAGGTTCAGTTAAAACCTTCACACCAGTTCAGATGAATGACTTTAAGTGAGAGATAGCATCAGGGCTCTTTTGAATTGAATCAAACAGTATTATCAACATGCAAACTAGTACTCCAACTCGTTCCCCACCAAATAATGTGGCTTTTCACCCACTAATACTGTATTAGAAGCAACCATACATCAAGATCTCAAGGTATCCAGATGAATATTAAGTTAATGTTTAAAGGTTATAGAGCTACTGGAATATGGCCAAGGTAAGTAAGACTAGCTCATGTACGGTTGCTTGACAGATGTAGTAGTTTCCAAAATAATGAGCTAATTTAATACATTTGGTCTAATCATAGTCCCAGTGTGTTGAAGCCCCTGCACAACCATAGTCCACCCACACAGGTGTGTTTACTTAGATTGCTTCCTTCTGGACTTTGTTAGCGTGTACAAACTGGCCTTGATTGACATCTCCGTCACTCTCCTGTTGGTTTTGTTGCATCTGTTGGGGCGGGGCAACTTACTCTGATATCATTCCCATTGGTTCCTAGTTTTGTCAAACAAAATAAGGTAATTCCCAGCACAGATCCATCCAGGTTCAGCCTGACTAGAGGTCTAATCACCCATGGTAATTGGAAACACCTGTGTGGGTGTACAGGGCCTTTAAAGCAGATGTAGTTGTATAGACACCCTGCTGTACATTCTAGGTACTTTCCACCCTGAGCATGTTCATGTTCACAATAAATATGGACACATTATTAATAAGATATTTACCTTAATGAGATTTACTTTGCCAAAGTGCAATAATAAAAGAGACAAAGAAAATATGGAGAACGTGGAATTGAGGGATATTTAAGACTATAAACGTACAGTGGTCTACTGTTCATATGTCTCCATGAAGCATTCAGACTATGGTATAAAAATAAATAGAAGGAAAAAAAGATGAAAGGTATAAGAATCAAACAAAGAGGAGGAAATAACAGCTAATGGACACAGAGAAAGCACATTCACAGCAACTACTCTCCTTTTTCCTTCTCATGCTGTCTGTCTCCCATGCCCTGACTTTCTCCTGTAGCTCAATTCATTGATTTTCTCACACTCACCTATAAAGAAAAGTATGGCTGATTTGGACTCTCAGAAATTATAATGTGACATTTGGTGGAAAATGCATTGCAGATGCCGATGAGGGAGATAATAAGATTTTAAGGGGCTTAACACTGTTGGAGTGGGGCAGTATGGCTTTCCACAGCTCTACAATTGACTGCATGGCTGACCCCAATGTCAGTTTATGTCACTTATCATCTGGAAAAGGGCAAAATTGAGCGCTGGTATTCCATCGAAACTAAGATCTTTTATTTCCAGACAGAATGAGCTCCTTCTCTGTGCTACATCCAGCATTGCTCCATATACAGTTTGAGAACGACGCCAGCTTTTTCAGCTGATCATGCACAAACACACATGTACTCTAACAGTCAAGTGCATCTGCACATGAGAGCACACACACACACACACACACACACACACACACACACACACACACACACACACACACACACACACACACAACATGCGCTCACACACACTCACATAGAGGCACGATTTCCCACTTGCGTGTGAGCCATTGGAGAGAGCAGGCAGACGACTGACAGCCAAGGCAAAGTGCTGATGGTAAGCAGAATTCTCCTGGAATTCTCGAAAGCCAGGACAGGAGTGTGTGTGTGTGTGTGTTTTTTTGCCAAAGATACACACACTCGGGGAAGAGTTTTACAATTCTAATAGTGAAATAAAATGTCTAAATAGCTGCTTCATTTCAATTTAGTTAAATCCACCAAACAGAATTTATTTGAAGATAATTTTTTTTTAAATAAATAGAAAAATGAGAGATATACTGGGGATTGGAGAGAGAATAACAGGGGTGAAATAGTTTAGATGTAAGATTATACTGTAATTCCTCAGTGAATGTGTTCTTGGTGTGGATACCCTAAAAATAACCACAGTGGCAACGGGCCTCCATCCGTCCTCTACCCTTGGCCTTTAAACATCTCCTCTGCAGCTGCAGGGCAAGTTAGTGACCTCTCAATCCTTGTGCTCCCTCTAAAGACACACTCACACACACACAAAAACACGTTTGTATAATTACACTTGTGAAAACTTTCACAGACTGACCTCTGACCCTAACCTCCACACTGCACACATTGAGAAGGCCAAAGCGCCTACTAGATAACTGTCTCCAAAGAGGTTTTCTGAACGGGGTCAGTGTGGAGCCCCCTTGCTCATCTGACTAATAAAGGGTTTGTGTGCCTACTTTTAAGCGCCCTTCTGAACTCCTGACCTTGTTTTGAGAGCCATGTTGATATTGTTCAAATTTGTCATTTCGGCTAAAACAAATGAAACAACATTCATTGAGCACCTGGATTTTGGCATGTTTGCACCAAACCTATCACCAGGGAGAACACTGAGTGCCATTCAGTGCCAGTTTTTAAAATGACTTTAAAATGGCCATGGTTGAGGTTAGATGAATAGTTTGATATGTCACTAAATAATGCTTAAATAACATTAAATAAGATAATTGATACTCTTATATCTGTAGGATTAATATAGCTACAGCCGCTGGTTAACCACAGAAGACAGGAAACAGGGGGGAAACAACTAACCTGGCTCTGTCCAAGACTAAAAAATATACATGCAGTGTCACAGGAGGTTGTGTGGTTTATGGGAGACTGGCATGCAACCCCCATAATGTCAAAAATAGACCAGCAGCGTATTCTCCGTGAAGCAGAGGAGAGAGCCACTTTTATAACCTGCTGTGGCGCTTCTGGTGGAATCACAAGCATTGTCTTAAATGGTGGGTTTGAGCTCTGGCAGCCACGTCACAGCAGGAATCAAGCAATAACAACCCCATACCCTTTTATACCTTGCTACATAACTACTACTGTTCTTCCAGCATTGTCAATTAATTTTGGCACCGGGCATAAATCGCAAGTTGCAGACTCCAATATGAACATAATTTCTACGGATACTGGGCCAAGATGTAAAATGGTAGATTTTTGTGACCAAAACAATGTGGGACTTTTTAGTTTGATTGAGGCTGGTAGAGGCAAGTTGTCAACATTTTACCACAGTCTTATTTGCCACCCACTACACTGTCACCTAAATTGATCAACAATGTTGTGAGAATTTTGAGTGCATCTTTTGGGTATGTTTCCGGTTACCACTTCTTCCCTCACCACATTCTTGCCCACCATAACTCCTCACCACAAAGATGCCCCTTCTGATGTGGACAATGTTCAACAAGGACATTTAAAAAACCTAACCACAACCTAAACCTAGCTCTAAAATAGTCCCCAAGTAAGGGGAATTTTGTTTTCAAAGATTTTTCTCACATTTATCTCCTTGTCCCCAGCTGGGATATTTTGTTATTACAAGAATACAAACACAAGCGAGAACACACACATAGACACATATTCACTCATGATATACGATTCTTCTCTCTTTTGCACATGTTCTTGTTCTTGATCACAGATAATAACAATTCTACAAATTCACTTTTGCCTCCTTCCATTCTATGCTGCCTCTGTCTCACACACAGCCAAGCACACACTGACCGACTGGGCTGACCGATCATGTCCATTGGACCATCCCTGATATACCTAGTGTGCAGCGGGCCATGCGCATGCCAACACGGTGTCTGCATGCAATCTTGATCTCGAGTCACTCAAGCGGGCAGACAGAGGATGTGAGGAACAGTGAAAAGGAGAGGGAGAGTGAGAGGGGGGCCACCACAGAGATCATCTATATTTCATAGACCTCTCAATTAGTGTCAGTGTTCACGGGTGGGAGGTTGGGGAGCAGTCCCTGTCTACTTGGCCTGCTCGTCTGCTTACGCTTGGCCTGTACCTTTTTCCCTCTCCCTCCTCCCCTGTACACAATAGGAGGTCTAATTTAGGTTCACTTCAGGGCTTTTCAACTCATAATGAACGAGATGCCATTGGGGATTCCTGACAGCAATTTGATCTGATGTAATTTCCTAAATGTGATAATGGTGTTATTCTAAATGTGAGAACATGGAGGATAAATAAAAAAATCCCATGGGATGCCACGTTCAAGTCAGACGTTTATGTTTATCATGGCTTTCATGGTGCACAGATGGTGAGGTAGGCTTGTCATAAAACATTAAATGGTAGCAAAAATGCATCGGAAATAACAATCCCAGATTAGCTCCTCTGCATGTTTTCAAATCTTATTATTCATTTCAAATCTCATTATCGTAAGACTTAAGTGATGTGTAAATTTATAGTTCAAGGTAGGAGAAGCAGCACATTTTTGGGGGATGCAGAATAGTCTAAATTATCTGGATTAGCACCCCATACCTTTCTAAGTATACCTACCTGTCAACATCCCACCTAGGACTCTGAGGATTGTTACATCATTTAACTACCAGAGCCAGACTGTTTGACTCACTCATTGGTTCAACCCTTCCTGATCTCATTAGACCTCATGAATAACATTATTTCTACAAATTATCTGATTTATACTGACATATATATGTATTGCAAGTGACACCTTAAGGCTTCAGTGGCATAGCTTAATAGCTTTGTGTGATTTCAAATCCACCCATGCCTAGATGTCTTTCAAATTAAAGTGGAAGTTATACTATCACATCGATCGCATATTAATGTAAGAAATCCCAACAGGCAACTTTGGTTTGTTGGACCTGTCCTCATCAGGTCAAGTTGACATACAAGGATACAAGGTAATTGAATTGTCATTTTACAACGCAGGGTTGTATAATGAAATTCAGGTTGTAGTTCCCTTTATGCTACTTGTAAATATATATATATATATTTTTAAAAAAAGCTATGTACAGTAAAAAAAAAAAAAAAAAGAAGTCATAAAAATAAACTATTTTACATGACGGGGTGCTGAGGATCAATTCAGTCTCACAGCCTGAGGGAAGAAGCTGTTCTGAAGTCTGGTGGTATGGCAACAGAAGCATCTGTACCTCTATCCAGATGGTAGGAGGGTGTGGCCAGGCTGGTTATTGTCTTTTAGTATCCTTTCAGCTCTGCACCAGCACCTCACCTCACCAATATCACTGATGTTGGGTAGTTGAGTACCAATGATCTTCTGAGTGGTTTTAATCACTTGCTGCAGAGTCCTCCTGTCCTGGGCCGTGCACATGCCATGCCTGTTTGTGATGGATTATGTAACCAACATGAGAACAAAGTTGGCAAAAAGCTGTATTTCGGTTACAGAGAAGTCTACTTTTTAGATTTAGTGGCTTTATGGTTACTCTGGCAGTGCAAGGGCTTGGAAATGGCGGATTTTCAGTATTTGATTAGAGATGTTTCAGTTCAGGTATATGTTTGAGCCTGTTTCACAAAAACGATTTGCAAGTAGTGCAGTAAAATTTGCTTGAGTCCTACAGGGCTCTTGCATATTTATGAATGGCATTTGTTTTGATTAGTGAAATGTGTCAAAGTAAGCCAAAGAGGAAATTGTTGCAAATTTGGTGAAGCACGCTGCAGTACCTGGATGTGGTTCTTTATGCAATTTCCATCATACTTGCCCCAGTGGTATCCCTCCATCAGGTTTGGACATTACCTTTCTCCAGTTTAAACCTAAAATGATTGGTTTGTGATCTGGGGGGTGGGGCGGGGGAAGATGAACACACTGTGGTTTCTGGCAGCCTGGACATAAACTGTCCTCTGGATTTTGCTCATCTGTCACTAGCAATAGAAAAAAAGGAGCTCCAAGTGATACCTAACATATCCACTACGTTTTCATCATCATATCATTCTATCGTCCTAATATTTTTCTTCTGAGTAAGCACATTACTCCAATTGATTACTCACCTGTGCAGAGCAGATAGTGATCATGAACCTGGAGGTGTTTACATCCCACAGTATCCATCTTCTATTGGAGTAATCCAGTGAGTATATTTGGGTGTCTCAAAAGAGGTATAAGGTTTTATCTAGGTGTCTGAAGCTAGGATATGATGCATGTAAACAGCACCTAAAACATAAACAGCATACTACAACAATCTGATCGTAACTGGGATATAAGTACATGCAAACAGAAATGAGAATTATGGGAAAAAGGAGATACACAAAGCAGGAAAAGAGTAGATTTTCTGTATTATACTGTGTACTCACACAAAGAACACATTTGACTTTAAGCATCAGGCTCTATCCCTGTGAGTCCTGGTTTCTGCCATCTCCATGAGGAGAATCAAGTCTGTCTCTCGTTACCATTCCCTCTCTTTCTCCTTCTTAACCCAGCTGGAAGCTCCAGCTGCTAGGTTATGGCTTGTCTGATGGTCCCCTGTGGCTCATTTACTAACCAGGGAAGGAAGCAGAGGAGAGGAGAGGAGAGGAGAGGAGAGGAGAGGAGGATGTGGAAGAATTGTTTGGTCAAAAGGGGAGAATGACTACATTTACATGAACAAAAGAAACCTGATTATTGGGTGAAACCAGGTAACTGCACCCATGTGTCTTACCAGTTTACTGTTCAGCACCAGAAATAGATTTATTTAAACTTTTCCGTTTTGGTCAGATCCAGAACACATTGCTATGAGTAATGATGTGTCCTTTCATCCCACCAAACTTCTGCACAATGACAGCAATAATAGTCTTGATCCTCCAGGGAGAGTCCCTATCTGAAGTCTTTGTCATACACATGAACATATGTAAGAAAACCTGTTAAAACCCAATTAAGCATAATGAGCAAGAAATAAGGTTTCTCCAGCAGAAATATATCTGTGTTAATCGTCTTTGTCCTCATCCTTCACCCCAACTTAGCAAACTAGGTTTCTCGTGACTTGGCATTCAAGAAAACTGGGTTACTGCAGACAGCTGAGGGTATCCAGGTAACTAAAGTGCACTGAATGAGAGACAGAGGCCAAGTGGTCTCTAAAGATAAAGATAAACATTGTGAGTAGCAGGGCTGGAAGAGAAAGGAGTGCAGTACTATATAGGCTTTACTCTTAGTTAAATTGGTGGCCATGGGGGTTAAAGGTCAAAAGTAAAGGTCAACAGTGATTGGTTCCCTTGAGGAAGGTCTCAATACATGTGTGGCCTTGGGCTCATCCATGCATTTCTTTCCTCTTTCTCTTTACACATTGGAGAGCGACCTTGAGAATCTGCTCAGTTTCTTGCTTTTTCTACCATCCTTCCCTCTTACTCACAGAACAATTATAGTTATAGGAAGCTCAGAAAAAAGGAATCTCAATTTCAGCTAAGGGAACAGACCCGGTGCTCAAGTGTATAACTGTGTGTGTGTGTGTGTGTGTGTGTGTGTGTGTGTGTGTGTGTGTGTGTGTGTGTGTGTGTGTGTGTGGTGGGTGGAGGTAAACCTTAGGTCAGGGCCCCTTCCTCTTTTCTTGATGCGCTCGGTAGCTAGCAGAAAAAGCTTCAGTGAGCACTTTAGGGTATGCCCTGGGCTAGGATTACCATGGGTTGGGAATTAGGGAGGAAGGCAAAGGTCGGAGGGCTAAGTGTGTGTAGGGGTGTGAGTCTGTTTGAGTCTGTGTGTGTGTGTGTGTGTGTGTGTGTGTGGTGTGTTTAGTTTGCTGCTGATGTAGGCAGAGATTAAATGAGTCCTAAGAATGGAACTGGCCCAGCTACTGCTTATGGGATGATTCAGTTCGTTACAAGTTGGCCATCATTTTTGTCAGTTGTAATATTATTATACAAATCAAGTTAAAGAGATTTAGGAACACAGTTACATTGATTGAAGATCTGACAGGGCAAGAAACATGAGTGGTCCGATCAAATCAGTTGCAAACAAGCCAGTAGGTAAATTGAATGTGTGACTTTTCTATAATTTTTCTTTATTTTTAAGTTTTTCTTCTGAATGACTGATAATTTATTCTATTCAGGACTCGTAACAATTAAACAATATGGGAAGGGAAAATCAGTCTCTAATTTATCTCCTCACCGATTATGGCCAGATTAGAGCTCTAACTTGTGAAAAGGGACACAAGGAAACGTTGCTCTATTTTAGGTGGTTGCAGACCAAAAAGGCTAGGAACCACTCGTGTATATAATGGACAGTTTTGGCAATAATGTTACTGTTCACCTAATTTTTTCCTCAAGATTGTCACTAAAATCTTACAACAATTACTGATAGTAAGGATACTCCAAAACTACAAAAATAAGGTCCAAGTTGTAATGACCCAGATTTGTCCAATTTTGTTGCTTTAATTTTTACTCAGTCAATTTAAGTCAGTTTAAGAAGCAGTTTGTAAAATATGTTTCTTAGGTTTAATTTGTTTATATTTCTCTATAAAGTAGGCAGGAAGAAGACAGGAGTAGTTTTTAAAAGTCTCACAGTGGTTTGCAGTTATGGAAGAGAACTGATCTGAACACAGGCCATTTGACTTTGCTGCACACCAAAGTGCACATCATCTGACCCCCGTAAAGCTTAATGGACTGACAGAGTAGATAGCCTAACAGGGACTCAAGATCAGTGAAACTGATCTAAATGTAGATCCATACCTCATGGCAATGTCACAGTGCAGGCCTACCTTCAGCACTGATTTGAAGTCAAATGCGGTGCAGGCAGAGATGCTGTGGCTGTAAGGCAACGGGAGTGCTGATCTGAGAGCAGTCTTGGAGGCCGACTGAGGAGAGCTGCAGCTCTGGGCTCTGGTGAGTAGTGAGAAATTAATTAAGAGTGAAACAGCAGCAGGAGGGAAGATAGGAGGGAGGGCGGCAGAGGGACTGAAGGAGCATGTGAGAGAGAGAGAGAGGGAACCTCTGGGAGTGGGCCTCCTGGAGGATCAAGACTATTATTGCTATCATCATTGTCTAATTTTCCCTCCTTCTCTCCCTCCTCCCATCCTTCTCATGTCATCTGCATCTCCCTTCTTTTTCTCTCTGATTTCTCTTGCTTGTCTCTCACCTCCTTCTCTCCCACCTTTCCAACTCCTCCATCCTCTTTCTCCCTCCTTTCCTCTGTATACTGGAGGACAGGCTGCTAGCCGGCGGGTGCTGTAGAGGAGGGAGAGCAAGCAAGAGCCTAATGAGATGTCTATCGCCTCCGTCTAGACTGGACCGCTCCTTTCAGCAAAGAATCACTAGCACCACACCACACCACACTGTACTACACACTGTACCATGTCTGTCTGCCTGCCTACTGCTGCTGCTGCTGGGGGAATAGCGAGAGGCAAGGTTTGTGTGTGTGTGTGTGTGTGTGTGTGTGTGTGTGTGTGTGTAGAGAAAGGAAGGGTGTGTGTCTAGGAGGTGTGTAGAAGCAGTATGTGAAGGCATTGGCATGGTCGGTGTGTGTGTGTGTGTGTGTGTGTGTGTGTGTCTGAGGGGTACACTGGCAGAGCTATATCTTGCAGGGAGTGTGTGTGTGTGTGTGTGTGTGTGTGTGTGTGTGTGTGTGTGTGTGTGTGTGTTTGTCTTGTTTGTGTATATTGTGCACAGACATGTCTGAGTGACAGTGTGTGCTACTGTCAGTGCTATCTCTATAATTCGAGTGTGTGAGAAACTGGCCCTTGGGCAGACAATATTATGATGGATGCCCTCACACACACCCTCCTCCACTGTGATTGCCTGTTAGGGCTCTACTCTCACAGGCTGACAAAAAACTGCCCTCCAAATCCCACCATCATACACACTCTGCTTGCAGAGTCCCCTTTTATTTCCTGATAGGCAAGCCCATAGCAGACCTCCACCACAGGGACCTTTGCTAACACCAGGGGGACCTCTGTTGTTCTGGAGGGACCTCTCCACTGGCAAAGTCATCAGAAGTACTCAGTTACACATGTTTCCCAACATCCATCTCCACTCTTGTCTCCGTTAGCCCACTAGGCTGCCTCAATATTGCACAAATAGAAAACATACTGCCACCAAATCCACCAATGAAGCTTGATAGATAGCTGTGTCTGTTCCTTTGTGAAGCCACAAAAAAAAATTCTCCTCTTATGAAATCATTCTCTCTATAACTGAGTCCTGAAAACCTTATTTTCTTTAAAAGAATATGTTCTGTTTCCAATAGAAACCAGTTTTTTTTTCCTGAATCTAGAAAGGAGTTTCATTCGGAAGGCGGAAACTGGAAGTCTTTTCCAGAAAATAGTTTGAAATATTCTTCCTGCACTGGCACACATTGCCATCTGTCTTAAAGGAGTAGGCTAACAGTTCGGGAAATCTGATTATTTGCTTTCTTTCTGAGAGTGTAATGAGAAGATCAATATCAACCTCATGTCTGTGCTTTAAGTCCAGAGCTGAAGCCACGAGGTACTTATCCTAGCTTAGCATAAAGACTGAAAACACTGGAAAACAGCTACCCAAAAATTTGTGATGAACACTTTATTCCATTTCAATGTCTCCAGCTATAGCACTGCTTTACAAATACAATAGATTAGCATTCATCAGGAAATAGTTACAGCACAAAGGCCCTTAAAAACTAAACTAAATCCAGTAGGATAGCACTAGTAATATTAGAGTAGAGTACTGTAGGTGGAAAGATCCAAGGTTATTATAGTTAACTAAAATTAAAATAGAACTAGGTGTGAAAAACCTTTTCTGACAGAACAATTCAAAGAGTAAAAAAACTAAACTAAGCATTAACACAATAAAAGCTCAGTTTTAATAAGCAAACCCACTTTGGAAACTAGCTGGAACTAAACTAAAAATGAAAAAATGAAATGAAAACAAAAAATACAAAACTATAATAACTTGAACTAGCTGTTTCTTGATATTAAGCTAGGCTATCACTTCAAGTCACTCTGTAAAGACTCTGAAATCATATTTTTTTTCATATTGATTTTTTAAATCAGCCTCTTAATCTGAGTGCCGGGGTCCTACATGAATGCAGCCAAAGTTGGAATAGTTTTGGTTGCTTAATGAGAGTGACACAGACATGAGACTGATGTTCATTTTATAAATGTCATTCTCAGAAGACAGCCGATATGCATATTACCTTTAAGAACGATTCATAACTAACAATTCCGTCAAAACAATAAACTTTAAGGACTCAACTTTAGTCAAAAAGCCATAATTTGCTGCTTTGTTGTTATAGCTACCATCTCTAACAAAAAGCCCATTAAAGAGCCACTAATGGGGACAGCTGTTAGTGGCTAGCCTAGCATGCTAAGACAGTGGACTTTATATTGCCTGTCAGCTCAGTTCCCTGTGGGGGTGAGCTGTGAAAAGCTGGAGCTTGTCTCACTAGAGGCCTTTCTCTCTTCTGTCTCTTTGTCTCTTTACATGGGTTTTATAATCAGGAGCTCTTGTGAGGCATCTCTTATGTTAACCTGGCTGCTGCACGCACACACTCTGTTCATTAAAGTGCCACTCCGGAGAGGGCTAAGAAATGGAGGGGTAACGAGAGAGATACAAATGAAAGGAAGCAGAGAGAGAGAGAGAGAGAGAGAGAGAAAGAAAGAGAGAGAGTGAATGAATGAGAGACAGAGAGCTTGTTAGCAGCCATGCTGAAAGTCTGCTCCACTTATTCGGTTGAGTGAGAGGCGCCGCCTTTTTAAAAAAAACTCTTCCTCACTGTCTCTGTTTCATCCCCACGCCCTCCCTCCTGCTCTCTCCTCTCTGAGGCCCGTTGGTTCCAGGTGACAGGCTTACTGAGGGTCAAGCAAGACTGCACACTGGTTAACTCACCTCGCTCACACGAAAACACACACATTTACTGTCTCTCGATCTCTCTCTCTCAGAGACACACACACTGAGACACACACAGACACACAGACACACACATACACGATGTGCTCACACACTGGGCTTTCGACTGCAGGCCTCATTAACTACACTACAGCTGCCCCTGTTTTAGAGGCACTCCTCAGCACGCTGTCTCTCTCTGTCCCTCTCTCTCACAAGCACACACAGCTTCCTCTCTCTCTGTCTCACACAGCCAAACACACACACACACACACACACACACACACACACACAACACTGTCACAGGCGCACATATTGTCCTTCAAGCTTTGTATTTCTCTTTGCCCACTTCTCTTTCTCTCTTTTAGCATCACTAGCTCTCTTTCTGTCTCTCATATAAGCCCTCTTGTGCCACACAGTGGGACATAGACCACTACAGTTCATTAGATTTTCACCAAAAAATACCAAGATTTTGTAAAAGCACAAGTAATAGTTGGAGTAGTAGTTTACACTGTTTGACACCTGCCCTCATATCTATTTCTGTTTCCTGCAGCACAAGGAAGCTAATCACCTCTAGAAGTACAGTGGTACAGAAGTACTAAGTCTTCAAGTCCCTTGAGGCAAAACTTTGTCCACAAGACAAAAATGTGAATATTAGACCTGCCTTAAAAATTGTAAGGCATGTTGATATGTATTCCTGTTGTGTGTTTGTTTTGAATCTAATTTTTTAATTTTCTTTTTTTATGTTCAGTCAAAATTCTCAAGGGGACAGGGGACTTGGACCTCAGCAGGAAAGCCTGACTGTATTGTATACTGGATGTGGATGTGGCTGCATATACTAAAACATATACAGCATTTTTGTCCATAAGAGAGAAACTGGAGACTATTTACCATTATAAAAACATAATACTTGACTTGAAGAAAATGACTGACAGTACAAAATTAAACCGGTCGCAGCATACTGTATATTGGTTTTGCCAGAAAGGTGAACTTCAGCTGATGTTGTTACACATTAGAGAGATGTAGTTTTTTGGTCAATAACTATGCTGATAACAGTTTAGTATAACCAAAATCTATATCATGTCAGTCAAAGCATAAAAATCTATAAGGAAATCATAAGATACATTCTTCTGAACTCACCTCAGTAGTGCACTTCATGAAGAGAGTAACTGTTAATAATAGTAAGCACATTATTTCTGTATGTGCGTATGTCTGTGTGTGCCTGTATGCATGCCGGTCCCTTGGGATCCTGCATGGCCTCGGCACAAACAGCTCTTATCTCCTACAATCTAGTCTGACGCTCCAAAGCTGCTGCCATCAGCCACAAACTCATTAATTACTCTTTAGTATCAAGCCGTAATTAGAGACACCAATCAGGCCCCCGCTCTGCCACCCCTCTCCACCCTCCCCCCAGTCCCTATTAGCACTCCACACCGTACTCTGTGTGCTAGTGAGCTAGGCTAGTTGCTGCACAGTAGCACAATGCTGAGATGAGCTCCCCCATGTGTGAGATTAGGCTGCGTGCGGTTAGATAGGAGCAGGAGAGGAGGGAGGGATGGGGTGAGCAAGGCTGAATGTGTGTTGGTAGAAAATAAAGGGGAAGACAGAGGTAGTGAGGTGAGGGCGGGCAGAAATACAAGAGGGAGGTGAGGTGATGTCGGTGCTCAGGAGGAGCATTAATTTGACATTAATTGTGTCATCACCGCTTAGGTCGCTCCCCTCCCCTGCACACACGCAAACACACACCTCTTTTTTCTGTTCCCACTCCTGATGAGTGGATCATTGGCAGATGAGGAGAGAAAAGATCTGATTAGATCTGTCTTGTCTGTCTGCACTGGAAGAGGGTGAAATGGGGCCAAGAGGAAAGAGGTGGCAGAGTGGGGGGAGTCATTAAGGACAGTGATTGGTTTAATAAGGCGCGAAAGAGAGCGATAGATAGGAGGATTTCCTAGTAGGTCATTTTCTTTTAATCAGGAAAAACTCAGTAGCCCTAGACACCCAAGAGATGTTTGACTTGATTATGTAATCTGTTTTATTTTGGGGGTGTTTCTTTTTTCTTTTTATTTTTTGGAGAAAAAACTAATGACCAGGGCTTTGAGAAAGCTTTGCCTTGTTATTATTTAGCCGGTCTGGTGTCTGGGTAGCTCACCTGGTAGAGCCTGTACTGCGTGTGAAGGTTGAGTCCTTGCCACAGCGGCCTGGGCCCTTTGCTGCATGTCATGCCCTCTCTCTGCCCTTCTGTTCCTGTCTCTCTCCAAATCTCTTTGTCAAATAAGGCAAAATGCCAATATTACAAAAAAGAAATTCTGATCTGGTTGATTGGCAACACCTGTGGTTGGCTCCTCAAAAAATAACAACATAAGAGCGACTTTGTTTATGGAGTCAGGCAGTAATTGGCCTTTATCCATCATTCTGTGCGCAACCATGATCTCATTTTATGCTGCACACGGCAGTTGGCAAACAGTAGGGCACAGTGAAAGGAGCTGGTTACCTTGCTGAGAAGTTGGAGGTGTGTAGCCTGCAGTTCTTCATCTAACTGCTCACTGTGGCTGTTTCTTCTTGTGACATTACTCCTTGCAATATTTCAAACTGATCAGCTTTCATAAAGGGACGAAAACTACAGTTGTCTTGTTTTGTAGACATATATTTGAGATGAATAACAACACGTTGCATTTCCTGTGACTACTTAATAATAAAAGCTTTTTTTTCAGGAATGTCGCCCCAACACCCAGTTTGCAATACAGCTAATACATGGGCCATAGGTGGGCCATAGGGATTACTCTTACTTACTAAGCCTATTTATACCAAGTAACTGATAAGTCCAACTGTTATGTAGCTAACCAACCAACAAAGCTAAGGTTAGGGTTACCTGACCTGTTTAGACTGAAGATATGAATAGAATACAGTCGATAATATCTGACATGACATTTGATTAAAATGCTCTGTAATGATGTCAAATTGAATGCATTTCAATAACATTTAGCAAAAATACACAATAGCATAGCTCAAATTACAAAAATGTAACATTTACAAAGGATTACAGCACGTAAGTTTAATATACCACTTGGCTATTATTTCTAGATGTAATGTTACAGTTACTAGCTTAGGGTAGTCAGTGTTAATGGTGCCACCCCAAGCAGTAAATGGTGCAACCCAATCCTGAGGCCGATTTCATGAGGTTATAGCCCATTGCTTGAAAGTAACTGATGGGCATCTTGTGACTGATTTTTGTGTATCCTCTATCGATCACTGAACAGAGAGCCCATCCATCCACAACACCCCTGCAGAGGTTAGTCGGAGCTGATTCAGACCCTGGAGCATGTAGGGATTCATTGTCTTGTTCAGGGACAATCCAGCAAGGTGGAAGCTGGAGTCTTGAACATTTGCCTTCTGGTTTAACGCAGAATGCCCTCTCTAGGCCACACATTACACCTTCACCTGAGGACTTGGACAAGTTGTCTCCACTATAGATTTTTCTACCCTCCTCCAGCATAGCTCCAGTGTTGGACTGAATCAAAACAAGAGTAGATAGACTTCTTATATAAGCCTGCTGGCAACAACAAAGTATGCTTATAAAGATCTCATTGCACTGCCAAATACAAATTTGGGGAAGTCACAAGACCGTATTTTAGACAGATTGGAATTCATTCTTTTTCTTATTAAAGCTAAATATTGTTATCAAGCAGTTGTGCACCAAATTATTAGACTGGTTTCAAGATAACAGGCTTGATTTATATTAGTAATATATTCAATCTTTTTTCAGCTAGTGTTGACAAGAAATAGTTGATTGCATGTTTGATGCACTGTTATTCAAAAACATCTATTATGAGAAAGCTTGACAGCTTATTTCAAGAATAAGTTCATGAACTATGCCAATTCACATTTTGTGGGTAAAGCATAAAAATAAAGAAAAGAGTATCCTGACTACCAAAAACTTCTATCACTCCCAAATAGATTGACAGGTCTTTTAATACAGGGTCTAACAGTGGACAACAACTGAATCCAAGTTATTAATGTTTGCTGATGCTGTTAAGGTTTGTTTACATCAATGTGAGGAAAATTCAAGCCATGTGAAGTGATGCAAAGACCTCTCTGTGGTGTTGTTTATAGAGCCTTAAAACTAAATGGTGCATTCTGCCAAGGTTGGTCTGAGTAACTGGAATAAATTATACATAAATAATATTTTTATACATGCTATTATTTTTAATAATGCTTAGTCAATAATAACACTCTAACATAACTGTCATTTGTTCAAATCAAATCTGTCCATGAGGCCAGTTTTTAACATGTTGTCTTGCTATTGTGCCGGTCTCTGTGCACAAGTCCCACAGCTTTTAACTCTGCTTTCAGCAGAAAATTCTCAGAGGCCTTTCTGACAACCTCTTCTAACACTACCCCTGAGCCTCAGTTCCACCCCAAAGAGGTTGTTCGCCATTTTAACACCTCTTCTTTGAGTATACATTCTTGATGCTGTTGCTACTTTTGAGGGCAAAACATAGAAAAAATATTACAAATGTACAATATAATGACTGTTCAATTTCTTTCAAATTAGGAGGAATTTGTACTGTTTGCCAAAATCTCATCACATGTTATGATCTCTAAATCGTCATCTCTGGTATGTTGTTGTTTGGGAATTTGCTGAAATGACTGCTTAAGATTTTTCTTGAGAGAACATTCTCATTCTTTAATTCTAGTTGAACCTTCAATCGATAAATCCCTTAATCAGAAAACAAGTCTCAAACAGTTGATCCTGTGAACTATGCCTGTCTCTTAAGTGCTTGTACAGTACTTTGGGCCAAATTGTATGAAATAATTTTAGGAATACAGAACACTAAGACTGAATGTGGCCTTAATTTAGCAGCAGATACAAGCACAATGCTCCATTTTCATTCTTTAAAAATGTTGTGGCCTTCAATCGTCCTTGTTCTTTGCTTCAGTCTGGGGCAGATGGGGCATGATGCTGCAACAATATTTTGGCTTTGGTTTTAAAAATACAACATTCCCAAATTCAGCCGCTCAGCCAGCAGCAGCCCTCTCCTGGTGGTCTCCTATTGTCCTCTCTGAGCTCTTTTCCCACATGGAGTCAATTTGGAGGGCAATCTCTAAGATGATTTGGCATTCTCAGGACAACATCCCCATGTTACAGTAAAAGACATATGCAGCCTGACTTTTTCCAAAATTAAACTCTCTTTTCACAGATTTGCGAAAAGTCATTAATTCATCCTTGTTTAGATTATGTAAACCCTTTTTCATCGGTCTAAGATGATATTACACCAACCATTGAGTCTTCAGACTGGTTGCATCTTAGCTTTAGAACTGATTTGGAAATCAAGGTGAAATGAAAAATTTAATTTTAACCCTTAAAGATTACATCCTCAGTTATCCCTATTTAACAAATAAAAAAATCAATTTCTTTGTATTTTTATATCAAACTCCAATAATTTTCTCTTCCCGTAAAACAAAATGTGTGGCCTTCTGTCGGAGTGGAGTTGGAGTGTTTCTGGGGTGCCGGACCTCACTGATTTTTGTATAAGAACACACTGTTATCACATCAAACTCACAACTTTATTCGTAACTTGGGTGAAACTGAATCATTTTTAATGGAGGAAATATTGTCTGGTTCTCCCTCTGTTGTCCTCCTAATTGCTGCTGTAGCTACTGCTGGCAATAAAAACACCTCAGTACTTTCTTCCTTGTTGTCAAACTTTCCTCCATTGACATTGGATGCTGCATTCAGTCCCGGTCTGGATGTGCTTTCCACTGGTAGCTCTCAGTCCTGGCAGAGTCAGCTAATAGGACCGCTATAGCTGCTGGACCTGGGGGACGTAACACATAGCACTATTGGCTACCGCAACAAGTCCCTCCCTAACTGCTTTTTTTTTTTACAGGAAATATGTACTAAATGTGCAGAAGTAAACAGCTCTCTGATTTCCATTTCACCTAGATTTTAAAAATATAATAATCGGTTTTAAGGATAAGCCAAAAAGTATGTGTCTGTGGAGCCTATTTACATAAAAAAAAAAAAAAAAGATATGTGCAATTGTTTTGACACTGTCTTTTTAATTGTTGTCTTGCTTTTGATATTAGCAGTATAGTGATTATTAAATGTAGAGTGGCTGCAGTAGCTGCCTCGTTCGCGAGGCACAATATCAAACTCTACCCTTCCATATTGTTGAATTAATCATTTCTATGAACAATTGAATTTTGGAGATATAGCAGTTTCACTTTGCAGCTTGGCGGGAAAGTGAGAACTGCTGAATCCTCATAAGCACACAAGGACATTAGTACCCTGGAGCCTTGCCTGGGTGGGTCTGTCTGTTAGCAGTTAGCAGTGTCCCCAGCCAGCCTTTAGCTCCAAGGGCGGTCTCTACACCGATATCACTGGGCCAAGTAAGCAAGAACCTGCTCCCAGATGCTTGAGTGGATGAATAATGACACTGTAACACAGCTTCTCTCCCTCTCTCTGATAATGAGGAACAGAAGAGCAGACCCTCCCCGAGGCACAGCACCTGGACTGGACTGCCTTCCTGTCTACCTCAACCTCTATGATTCTCAGGAGATAGGCAGGCAAGAGTGAGACTTTGGCCATATGCCAGACTCTCTGTCTCAGTTACACTCAATCACACTCAGTTTGGTTTAATTGTAAATTATGAAACATCTTATAAAGTTACTGGACCATGTTTGAGCTCATCAGACCCCTAAAAATGTTTACAAAAACAATTTTTGAGCATTTTTGTGTCAGGCAGCTTTAAATATATGCTGCCCAGCTTCCCCCCTCCACAACTATTTCTCTCTCTTTTCCTCTACTTCTCACTTCTTTCCCTGCAGAGAAGCTTTGCCAAGTGGAGTCAATTAAAACTGTACATCTAAGTGAGAAATGTCTGTTTGAATGTGCGTGTAGGTGCGTATGGTTTCATAACTGCGCTGTGTGCTTCTTTGTGTAAATGTGTGAATTTGTGGTATTTTCAAATGTATGTGTGTGAATGTGTGTCTGTGTATTTGGGTGTGCAAATGTGAGTGTAGAGGCGGGGGCTCCCCTGGGGCCTGGCAGTATGGCGCTGTAGTGCTGCAGACTTCTCTTGTGAAAACGCCTCCAATGGGACTGGGACAGCTGTGGCCAACCTATACCGCTTCATGGGCCATAACAAGCCTTATGACACACACACACACAAACACATATATACACACACACACACACATACACATTACCTATTACTCCAATCCTGGCAACTCTGTCTGGCTGTCTATCCTTGTTTTGTCTGTCTGTCAGGAACTATCTCTTTCTGTGTGTGTGTGTGTGTGTGTGTGTGTGTGTGTCTCTCTCTCTCGCTCACTCTCTCTCACATACACATACACAGAAACAATTCTCTCTCTCTCTTTCTCATGCAGTCTCTAGCACAAGCGATGCTTCACAACATATGTGAAGGTAAATTTTTTTTCTCCCCTTTTTTTCATTCATACGGCCCACTCTTTCTGCCTCCCACGCAGCAACTTGGTGTCCTGGTCAAGCACGACTGCCAAGAGGGGTTGTCTGCATGTGTGAAAGAAGTTACGTTTTAATTCTAAGGAAGAGGTCACTTCGTTGTATTTTCATGAAAAACAAATCTATCTTTATGGTTATATCCACACAAATGCAACAACAGAGACAGTCTTTCTTTTAATTTCATTTATTTAACAGTCACCAGATGATGAGATACATTCTCTTAAAAAAGAAATAGACAACAAAACTGTTATTATTATTTTGAGATTTTAAAAACTATTATACAATATTCTTAATATATAGATTTTGTACAAAATAAAAGTCAGTAAAAGGGGCAAAGGGAGAGTGACATCTTAAAAAACAGAGAAAAAAAGAGGAAGGGGATAGGAGTTGACTCAAACAACTACCACATTTAGGAGCGACAAAGACCAATCTCTTTCATAAATAAATATATGAAAATTAGACATCATATATAGCTCTCTTTCCAATAGCAGGACATTGCTAAATGTCTGTAGCATAGGTTATAGCGTAACTGCTTTGTGAGGCCCATTTGCCCAAAATTCCACGCATTTTCCACACGGAAATTAACTGGAACCAGCGCAGCTAAAGGCCCTGAAATAAAGGTATTTACCTCAATAATGGGTCTGATAGTCTGTGCCATGCTTGACCTTTGGCTGTAATAATAACCCCAACCCCACCCGTACCCCCTCTCATTTCCTTTGTGTGAACTTGGTACAGACCAAGCACAGAGAGTCTCATTGAGGGAACTAGAGAATAGGGTTGTCCTCTTTTTTTCTCTCCCAAGGCCAGTGAGAAACAAGCTTCAGACTCCCCCACTCACAAACACAGAGACAGTTGAGCAGAGCACATGTGGGAGGGATGCACAGTATTGGAGCACAGGAAGGTCATACTGCACAGCCAACATCATTTTACCATTGAATACCATCCTTACACTATGGATATTTCAGCGCTGTCCTCCTTGGTCCTTAGAATTTCAACAATACAACAACAACTACAAGACAACAGAATAAACACACAAAAGGTGGATGTGGATGGCTCTGGGGCATTACAACCCTGTTTGACATAGACTCATGCCAATCAGATTGGCTGATTGTTTTCTCCTTAAATCACTCCCTTTGCACCTGTTTGAGTATTTGAAGCTCAGGGCATAAGCACTGAAAACATGGGAACAGTGGGACACAAAATACAGATAATGGAGATGATTTACAATACAAATACACTACCTGTTTTCAGACATACACACCCAAAAAGCATGGAAACTGAGGCTGATGATTGATCCCACTGCAACAACAGACTTTTGTTCTATCTTTGTCTCCATTTTTTGTACCCTCTGTGAGCAGGCAAGAGGACAGTGACATTGGCCCTTCTCAGAGCAGGACAGCAGGCAGAGTGACTTGGCGTTAATCACAGTTTTGTCTCGCTTTCTTGGCACATTAAGTTGGAGAGGCGAGCAGCGGCCCGGGCGGTCGGGGTGAGAGATGGGAGGACAACGCGTTAGATTCTCAATAATGACGCATCGGCACCGCATCACTTTGGAGATTAAAAGCAAGATGCTGAATTTCAATCAAGCCACATTAATGGCTTGGTGTGAGGAATGGTCACTTTGTCTCCACTGGCAGGCAGAGAGAGAGAGACTTAGAGAAGGAGAGAGAGAGAGAAACTGGCACGAGAACCCCAGGTGAGACAAGGTGATACGGCATTTTAATTCAACAAATTGCTTGCTAGCCAGTAATGATAGAATCCATTTAACGATGTAGTGACAATTTTCTCTAACCAAAGGCAAAAGGGCATTAACAAAATGTTATATCCAAGAGAAAAGCCAAAGTGCCAAGGACTTAATGCATGAAGCTGTAAACAACAGGACTGATGAAAGATAATTAATTGGCTCTGATGAGCATGTGAATGTCATTATCATTGAAATGTTAAACTGGTTTCAGATCAGCATTTTATTTAAATGTATTTTATAAATACATTCAAACCAGTGTCAAATCAGTTAAATTTAATGGTATTGTATTAATTTATATTTTAAATCTGGTAAGGTGAGTGATAAGAAACAGATGATGTCTAAGGTTTTGAATATGAAAACTTAAGGAAGTAATCACTAAGCAACTGAGGATTTTCTTCAAAAACAATTACTGTCCCCACCACTGACAATGACAGCATATAAGAAAATGAGTCTAATTTTACCAAGATCTTACACTTTATCAACAGAACTTGTGATTTCCTCATTTGTTGCCATAAAGTACTGCAGTCACCTTACAAAACATGCCAAGCTCTGCCTGAGCTGCTCTGTGAACACATTGCACTGCAAGATGTGACCCACTTGCAATAAAGTGCATTGAGAGTTCAGTTCTCATGGTAGATGAGAAGCGATGTTGGGCAAGCACAGCTGAGAGATTGTCATCACAGTATAGCTGATATGAAGAAAAACCTAATGTGACATGAACTAGATTTCTCGAGGGGAAAGGAAATCAAAAGAGGATAGGGTGACAGAATAAGTGTCAAGACAAGAAAGAGAGATGGGAGTGTTGGTCCTATAGGCTCTGTGTGAAGTCAGGAATGTCACAGTTGAGCACAGTGCTTCATGGGTAGGGTAGTTCTTTCAGAGGAGGATGTGTTGTCCTAGACTTCAGCCAGGCACCCAGCTCTGGTTGCTATGGGCTTGCTGTGGACCGGCCAGACCGCTCATTCCCATCCCCATACCCATGGTCACACCCATGCCCATACCCATGCCAATGCCCACCCCTTGGGCTAGGGAGCAGTCAAAGTTAAAGTCCATTTCCTCCCCAGAGTCCATAATGTCATGGAGGAGGATGGACTCCACATCGCAGTCCAAGCTACCGTGGAACATGTCAATGTCCAGGTCAGCAGGTAGTCTCTCATGGGGGTGAGGTTGGTGATAGCCATGGTAGTTGCTACCAACACTACCATTCCCCATCCCCTGGCCATGGTGGTATGGTCCGTTAGTCATGCCTTGGTGTTGTGGGTCAGGATAATGGTTATGACGGGGGTGTGGGTGTGGGGCAGTGGCCACATGGCAGGAGTCCTGGGGCATGCCAAGCATACCTGCTGGGTTTGGGGGAAGGGTGGTGGAGGCTGGGAGGTGGGCATGTGATGGGGGGCTGTATAGATAGGGAGCTTTGTGGTTGTATGTGTGCAGCTGATTGCTGTTGCCACGTGGGGTCAGGGCCGCAGCCCGGGGCGGTGTGTGGTTATGGCTCTGGCTGAGGTTGTGACCGTTGTGAGCGAGGCTGTGAGGTGAGTTGTGGTTGTGGTTGGTTACATTGTTGTGAGTATGAGTATGGCTATGAGTTCTGTTATGGCTATGAGCTGAGCTGTGACTATGAGGTCCATTGTGGCTGTGGCCATTGTGGTGGCCGGGGTGGTGGCTGTGATGGTTGGAGCCAACTCCATTACTAGCTTGACCCATCATAGGATGGCTTTCCCTCTCCTGTCCCAGCATCATGTCCTTGGAACAGTATTGTTGCCCAGCTGGACCACCTGTAAGCAGGCTCTGCAGGGCATTGGTGCTGGAGTATGCCCGCATGGTTCCAGAGAAACTGGCTGGCTTGTTCTCCTGAATGGTCTGCATGGGTGAATGGTGGCACAGCATCCCCATGCCTGTTGCACCATAGACGCCTGCACCATAGGGACTCTGTCCCTTCACTCCAGAACTGTAGTGGTAGACAGGGGTTTGGTGCTTATGTCTGCCAACAGCCGGATGCTGCTGGTGTTGCTGCTGTGGTGGGTGATGGTGATGATAACTGTCCTCCATCAGCTGTTCATCCAGACTGATGGCACCTGTCAGGTTAGCCAGCTGAGGCAGCTGCTCCAAGGGAGGACAGCGATTCCCTGCCCCCATAGATGGAGAGCGGGCACTGGTCGGAGAGGGGTAGAGGTGGGGAGAGGTGGAACAGGACAGACCACCCTCCTCTGGTTCCTCTGGCTCTCCCTCTGCGAGGATGGGTGACAGGCGTCCACTCAGGGTAGAGGCTGACGAACTAGCCCTGGAATGGAGATCTGTCCAAGCGTCAAACTCTCCATCTGTCCCAGATGCACCTCCAGATCCTGGGAGGCCTTTCCGTGGTGGGCTGCCATGGTCGGGGGAGCCCTGGAGCCCCACCACAGCAGAAGCTGCTCCTATCCCAGGACGGCCAACCCTCTTGCCTCTGATGCGGCCTTTGCTTTTTAAGTATTTGGTGCTGTTGTCCATGGAGACTGCTCGCCGGCGGGGGGCCTTGCCCATCTTCCCTCCATCTGGGTTCAGCATCCACCAAGAACTCTTCCCTGTTCCCTCATTCTGCACCCTGATAAAACGTGTGTGGAGGGATAGGTTATGTCGGATGGAGTTCTGTGGAGAGATGAGAGAGACACTTTATATTAGTAAAATCTTCCAGAGGAAAGTAAGATTTTTTTGACATCAAACATAAAAATCAACAATGCAGAGAAGCCTAATCAAAACCAGCTGTCACAACTGCTTATAAATCATTAGGTCTATACATGCTGAGTCATAGAAAGAATTTGCCAAATTATGAGGTCGCTTCCATTTCTATTATTAGACAAAACACACAGAGGTAGATACACAACCCTCCATGCAATCAGTGTCAACTCAAGTCAGAAAATTCATATTCAAAAACACAAACATGTTCGAAGGACAGCTACAGCTGGCACGGAGCAAGACCCTGTCAGCCTCAACCACCCTGAAACGACCTAAGACTTGAGACACTCTCCTTACGTACGTCAATCCTCCCACTTGCATTTCCATCAATCCATCTGTCCTCCTCTACTTCTCCTTTCAGCCAGGCTGATGTAAGCTGCTGTGGTTGGGCGTACTGTATGTTTGAAGTCGGTGCCAGTCTGGCTTAGTGCCAGCCCTGTCTCTTTCGCTCTCGTAGCTTGAATGTGGGAATGTATCGCAAGACTGAGCCGGGAGCAAGGAAGGCTAATGGATGTATCCCACCCTCCGATATCTACCTTCACTGCCTATCTCCCTTTCCCTCCCTTGTTCTGTCTTTATCACCATCCCTCTTTCTCTTTTGTCACTGAGTACTACATTTTCTGACTTGATTTTCCTTTTTCTTATTTCACACACTTCTCTGCACACAACAGTCATTTTCCACTTCTGCTTTCAATCTCCATGCCTTCAATTATACAGTGTGTCACAAATTACTTTCCCATTATCCTCGACACCGGCATGTACAGTCACTGACTCAGTAATTCATAGGATATAGTTTTAAACTGTTTATTATCATTTACATCTTAAGGGCTGCTGGATGCTGAAGGTCCCTGATGTGCAACAGAGTCTGTCATTGCAATTCTGCTCTTTGTTGTGCGTGAGGCATTTTGACGCTCAAGCAGGAAAATATCAAATCAAAAGCACCTCCTGTGGTTTAGGAATATACTGGTACAATAGATTGTTTCAGATTGAGGGGTACTCACACTTCCACCATCTCCATTATGTTGCAGATTATTTGTATGCACACTGAATTGCACGGCAGGGAAACAAATAAATCAAATTGCGGCAGAGAACAGATAAATGGGAGGCGAACTGAATTCAGGTGATCTGTGAATGCCTCCTTGGGTTATCTCGCTGTGACACCTCCGGCATTGGGTAACCATGGCAACCGAGTAAACGTGCAACGGCAGAACTATATCATATTGTGGTGAGAGTCAAGAGAGTGAGAGGGAGAGATGGAGGGAGAGTGGGGGATGGGGGAAAGGATGCTAGAGGAGGCAGTTGTTTGATGCTGCTGCTCCAACACTAAACAGCCTTTCATCTCGGCAGTGCAGGTCCGCAGGGGATGCCCGCTCCCTGCTTCTGACGGCTTCTCTACGTGCCGCGCCAACTCCCTGTCTCACCCTGGCTGGATCATCCACCTATCATACCACTCCAAATCATCTCCATCAAGTCCTGTGCATGCCTGAATTAAAACATATGTAAGCTTTCATGCCATTCCACCACGGCCGGTTGAAAATGGGGCATCTTTCAGAGAGCTGAACCACTTCATGCTGCAACTCTGTGTGACCTGTCTGATTCAAATCGCGATTTATCCCTGTATGAGGGAAGAGCAGCCCCATTGAACTTGGAGGGATTTGTCATCATCCCAAACCCTCTTTATCTGATGAATCCACCTGCTAGAGAGATTTGAGAGATTTCGGACAGTGGCCAGCCATGGCATCATGATCATCATCATCACTAGCTGCTTGCTTCCTGTCGTGTAGTTTTCCACCACATGTTTTTCTCTGTCATCCTGTTTGTGTGTGCGTTTTAGAATCTAAGAATAGCTTAGGTTGCAGGTGGTTCCACTGTGGGTGTGGTTCTGTCCGCCTCCTGTTCCCTGAGTCTGAGTCAGGGGCAATTTGGCCAGCCTATGGCCCTCACGCCCCCAAAACAAGCAGTCACTGGTAATCCCCCTCCATCCCCGAGTAATCCCAGACAATCCTGGGCTAATCCCAAGTTGATTCAGGGGCACTCCCAGCTGGGTGTCTCACACAGAGCCATGCCAGGTCACCACGGACACAGCGGGCAGCCCAGATATGCTATGATCCAATAGTAATACAGCATAAAGAAGGTTTGAGATGTGTGAAATAGGGACAATGTAAAACCCTTATAGGATGTAGTGTTAAACTATTCCTCATGTTTGTATGTGTGCATTTTAGTGGATGATTTCTGAGGCAGTGAGCTGATGTTAACCGTATGCCTCCATTGAATCAACTACCTTTACACTGTGTTCTGTCCTTGAGGGTTGGCTTTGCCACATTTTTACCCCTACGGGTTGAATAGAATAAAATTGAAAACTTTATTATGTATTAAATATTCATAAAATGGAAATTCTCTTTCAGCCCCCTGGCTTGCTGAGGCAGACGGATGAAGCCCACAGAAACATACAATGACAGAGAGGAACACACACATCACACGCCTGGGTCCAGGAAGCTGCTTCCTATTCAAATCATACCCCTTTAATACAATGGGCCTAGTGGAGAGGGCTCTAAATAATGAATGAACCAGTGGCTGGGCCTATACAGAGAGATGCACTGCCTTGTCCCATAATACTGAAAAGAACAGACAGAGTCATAAGTAGTTGTCTGACTTCTTTGTTTCGCTATCAGGGACTTCCATACTCATCAGTCTCCAAATACAACTAAATCAGGCTGAAAGGGGTTAATCTGGCCATAAAGTAAAAGAAGATAAGGGTAATAGTTTATGGACCAGTCAAAGCCAATTAAGGTGAACAAAGTTGTCTTAGTTGCAAGAAATAAGCTTGGGTTCAACTCTCATTAAGGCCTAAAAATCCTGATAGCTGATTTAGATATTTAGACAATAGATAACAAGCCGCTGCATAGTCTTCCTTGTCCTCACATTAAAAGCTTAGGCCCTTTTCTAACAAATCTGACATGTTGACACTTCTTTTGACAACACACAGGTGAACTAAGCAGTAAAAGGTTTTTTACTGGCTCAAGGAAGGAACTGAGTTCAAACCAAACAGACAGATATTTCTTGTGTGAATCTGTTCTTTAAGATTAATGCTCAATATTTGTTGATTAGCAGAAACAGGTTCCTGGTATTCATCCATAATAACTTCTTTAAGAACCATTCATTTGGCTCTTGGAAATCTTACGATGTAAATCAATTGTTTTCCCTCCCTTCTTCCATGCAAACACAGTTTGATTCAGGGACTGGAGAGGCCTATTTGGTGCTGGTAATCAATGAAGTTTAATGTCTTTCAATGCTGAGGCTTAGCAGACATCAAGGTCTGACTAACTACACCATCCACTTGTATTATGAGGCCAATATGGGTGCGCAATATACCGTATTCCCACTTTACGCACAACAATGTATAACTGCCACAGGCTTGTGAGTTTAGTGAGTGTGCCCACTTGCCCAAATTGGCTGGGTGCCCAATGAGTCCCTCTGTTGCCACTCCCAAGATGTCAGCCATGCATTAGCATTGGGAATAGATGTAGTATGTGGGTAGGGGTTGTTATGTTGGGCCTGATGGTTCATCTGGGATAACCTGACTGACTGGCATGGGGGCAGCTGTGCTGGAAGGGTACAGCAGGAGGTCGAGGGGCTTGGGGGTTAGGGGTGGGAATATAGAGGTACCACAAGGGGCCCCTTCAAGCCACACAAAGGGGTGCCCTCAAAATGCCCCCCACTCATCCCATCCCCCTCCATTAGGCCTCCATCAGAACCCACTCAGGATTTTTCCCGCTCACACACCCACACACATGGTCGCACACAGAGGGGCGAGGAAACAGGTCAAACAGTTTATAAGACCCATCTTGTGGCGAATGTGCACTCATTCAAACAGAACTGAGTGAGGAACTAAGGAGTGTGAGTGGGGTCTGGGAACCAGCAAAAAGAAACCACTCACCCGATTCAAACAACCTCAAGGGTGAAGCAGTGTGGTGCGCTTGCCCAGCTAAGAACACAGCAGCTGTTCTTGTAGTGGCACCGGGTAAAGCCGTTTGCCACACTCGACTGGTATTACCAAACCATTTCATGCAGAATGGAGCCATTATGTATTGTCAAAGGGTACCCCTCTATGGTGCACATTCATTTGATAAGCCTAAATCAAGGGGGAGTAACAGAAGCACTAACTGTGTTTATTGTGATGCTGTTTTTGCCTGTGCAGAAGGCAGGAGGGATCAGGGGGAGGGGAGGTTTCAACACAAGCAGTTTTGTTCAGCACAGGAATGAGTTTTGTCAGCTAAGCCTGTCTCCAGGCTATTGGTGGAAATTAGCGCCGGCTAAATATTCGCTTTCCATGATTGATGTCACGGCTCGCGTTGTCCCTTTGAAGGGAAATAAAGAATTTAGAGCCATGTGGATTAATAGGGACAGGGTAGGGGGAATTTTATGTGTCTGAGGGGGACTTGAAGAGGGACTGAAGGGCCTAATGGCTGCACAGATATGGCACAATGGAGCTGAGACGATATGGTGTATCAGAGAGTGAGAGAAGACAAGTGAGACTATGACAGTGAGTACAAGGAAGAAAATTGGAAATTGTTTGTGTGTGTATGTGTGTGAGAGAGACAGGGAGGGAGAGTGAGAGTGTGTGCGAGAGAGAAAGAGAGAGATGTAGCTATTTGCCTGAGAAGCCCGGAGTCAGATGATTAAAATCCCTTTAGGAGGCTTCTTTAAGAGAGACAGATGGGCAGACAGGCCTGTTTTTGGAATGCAATCAAATTGAAAAGATTAAAAAGGAGTCTCTTTTATTAGGAGGTGAGAAACAGTTACTTCTCTGCCACATGCCATCATCGCCTCCACAGCAGTGGTCACGACTGCATTGGCATGCAAGGCACATTACAGCCCTTGTTGGGGAAGAAATAAACCTGGGATTAGGAATTGCATCTATCTCGGTGTATCACTGTGGGGTCTCTGAGGATTGGCAGCAGTTTTAATTTCTTACAGGAAAAAGGCAAAAACTTCAGGCTTTCATTTCTTATAGGATCTTTACAGAAAAGGCAAGAGTGAGCCTGAGTAACTCAAGGACTTTTCACCAATAGCTAAACTATTACAGACAGAACGTTTCACTTAATCTCAACGACAAATCTGAACAGGTGCAATTCAAATGTGGCTTGTCCCTTGGCTGCCATTGTACTTGAATAGACCGAGTTTGCACAGTAGAGTGATTCAAGCACTGTGAAAGGTGCTCTGTATCCGACCCTATTATTCCACAACACTGCAGGAGTGCCATTTATAAAAAGGCTTAAAATGGAAAGCAAGTGTGTGGTAGTGTGTCTGGTAGCCTCAGATCAGGAAGTGGCTGTGGAGAGGGGTGTAATGGAGTTGGTAGGGGATTCCTGCCTGACTGTGCACTAATTGCATCCAATGGCTGGCGAGTCATCAGCGGTGCCCACCCTGGCGCCAAGGGAAGGGTTGGCATTGGGGTGGCAGGGTGTGGGATAGAGAAGGGCTGCCGCAGCTTTGGTGGGTAAAAATAGACGCTGACAGATTAGTAGAGCATCTGAGACCCGGACAGGGGATCGGAAAATCCGCTCGGCTGATGCCAGGGACAGCTGAGTGTTTCCGGTGGGCACAAAGGGGACACAATCTGGGCATCACGTCTGACGCCCACGCACAAAACGGGGGAGCCTCAGAGTGGTTGTGGGCACATGAGTGAGCACGTGCCACAGTACAGCATGGGTGTGGTTTTTCCACTGGGACCTGCAAGGTAGGCAGAGCTCACGCCCTCCCACTGAGAATTCACACAACAGGTGTTTGGGCTGGGCCACCTGTGGGGCCGGCCGCCTGCTCGCACTTCACACCTCGTCTAGGGAGCAAACTAACATTTTCCACTGGGCTTGCCATGCTTTTGTTAAAGACCAACACGTTTCTGGAGAGGCTTTTACAGCTCTTTTTACAAGATCGGCAAGATATGCATGTGTGCGCAAGCGTGCACAAGTCAATCTGCATTTATGTGAGCGCCAGTGTGTCTATATTTGTGTATCAGTCCATTTAATAGCCAACAGGCACAGTGTGGATTTGATTATATTGCAACCTCCCTCTGCTATATACAAAGAAACTGTCGGCCAACAATGGAATCAATGCAGGCCCAGGCTTTTTTCACACTCGGCCTCCACATAATCTCATTCATAACAATGAGAATCTCATTTCCCACATTCTAAAGGTCAGTGCACACCTCTGATCACACTTTAATAAACATCATTCTCAGCGTTTAATTTAATTTCAGCAGAGCAGGAAACTCATAGGCAGCCATGCACATGGCATGCAAAATTCATCCGATCGTCCCTTTAATTGCTTCAATTTTACAGTACAGAGAAGAATGACCGCAATCACAGTGAAGAAAAAAATAATGCATAAATACACTGAAACACAAGAACACATCTGCAGAATACACAAACATACACACCCAGGCAGAGAAAAGATAAGTAGAGTCAGTCAAGTGCCAGTTTTGGTTCCATTTTAATAAAATACGCTTCACAATTTTTTTGGACCAGCACCAAGCAGTGGCTCCACATCTCTTTGTCATCACACATTTTAACTCTCACCTAAATTGGCAAACTGTACTAAACAACCACACATACTTGGTCAAACACACACACACACACACACACCTATGCACACACTACCTCTCTCACACACGTACATTGCAAACACATGCCAACATGACACAAAGCCTGGCACACCGGGCACACTCATTACCGCAATGCCAAGCTACCAGTTGCTAAGGAGACCTGTGGGAGAGGGAGGGTTCCTTGTTGTTGCCATAGCAGCCGGCTCGCTCCCTGCCAACTCTCTCCCTCGGGGAGAAACAAGGCAAGAGGTGGGGGGTGAAGTGGGTAGAGGTAGGGGGCAGCGGTTTAATAGGGCTATGAGGTGCAGAGGAACTTCATTAGCCATCAGTGTGCACCAACCACTGCTCCCCATGAATGCCTACCCACATGCAACACTTCAGCCTACAGACTTCCACTTACTCACGCACAGCCCATAGACTCCCACTTATTTGCACACCTATATGGAGAAGAAGATGGAGAATGGCATGCTTAGAATGAAAAGCAGGGCGTTGAAGGCGGGGGGGGAGAGTTTATCTGCAGGGAGAGGGGTTTGGAGGGCAGAGGTGGGTGATGAAACAAAAAGAGGATGGGGGAACAAAGGAGAGTTAGAGAGGGTCTCAAATGTGGGGATCCGCTTGTAAGAGTGGTAGGGATGTGAATAATGAAATCTTAGGTAGTTAAAGGATGTATGGACGCATTTTTTTCTGGAACCTCCTTCCTGTTCCTCTTCCTAACCATCCTTGACCTTCATCTACAGCATTTATCCTTCAAACCATATAATAGCACTGTAACGTGTACCGTGCACAATAGTGCATATGCCTTTCCTGTACACAATGCAACTGTACAACAAATGCAACAATTCATCTTTTATAGCCTGTAAGGCTTTTTTAGACCATACTCCAATTCAGGTTGTACCATTTGTGATTATGTTTCCCTTTAATTCAATATCCATTGTTAAGCATTGGAATTAGAAAATGCTGTTTACATGTTTAATATTTTTCTCTCAATTTAGGTTTATTTTTTGTTTTAAGTCTGCCTTAAACACTGAAATACCAATGCATGGATAGACAAATGGAAAAAGCACCTTCCCTTATCCTGCAAATATCTCCATGATTATAAGTTAAATTACTTTTGGAATTTATTTGACCTTTAACTGTCAATATGTGTTACTGATTGTGCAATGAAACTATATCTGTAATCTTAATATGGCAGCCCAGGAAGTAGGCTACCTTTTTTTTTTGGTGGCATTTATGACCATCCATCACAGTTTTTCAGATTTAATTTTTAGCTGGAAAGAATCTTGCTGGATGGGGACGAAAGGACGAAACAGAGAAAATAGTTTTTTAAATGTATCTAAATTAGCATATATGGCCTCAGACATAAGGACGAAATCAAGGAGAGGAGTGGTTTAATGGACCACATCACTCAGACTTTGATAAATTTGAAAAATCTAACTATGTGTCAGAAGTTTCACTCAGCATTGGCATTTGAAGATCATTTTGTTCAAGTCTGCAGTCCTAATTGACTTGCTAAAAAACAGAGTGTGAAGAATAGAATGCCACCAAGATTCACAAAAAAACAACAACATGACAATAACATGCATGAGAATAAACTGACAATATATAACTGCTTCTTTAAAAAGCCCTGCCTTTTTTCAAAAATAAACTGTCAGTGCTCAAAAGTGCTGCCTTAATGTAGAAATCAACAAGACGAGAGCTCAACTGTAGGGTCAAAGTAATTTCTGTATTCAGGAGCAGTTTTTCAAATATTGACTGCCTGATAACCCTTGATGCTCCTGGCTGCCTCAAATTCCAAGTACCAGTGTACAGTATGAACGAGGGAGAGTATTGATTTGGTCTGAATGAACTCAGTGTGGTTACGTACAGTTAAGAATACCACCCACCTAAGCCGCTCCTACCCCAACCCAAGCTCAACCAATTCAATGCGAGCTCATAAGGAGAGAAAATGAAAGATAGTGAGAGAAAGACACTCCAAACCAACTGAGAGGAATGAGGAGACGGGGGACAAGAAAAGACAGGATTTACCCATCCTCCCTCCTTCCTCCCCCCTCCTCGCTCCGTTTCCTGAAACAAAAAGAGCCCAATTAAGTCAGTTTGAGTTAGGGTCTTATGTGTGTGTGTGTGTGTGTGTGTGTGTGTGTGTGTGTGTGTGTGTGTGTGTGTGTGTGTGGGGCAAAAATGTGTATCCAAATCATGAGTGTGTATGCAATAAATGGAAAAAATAGGGGGGTAACCTACTGTAAGTTGTAGAGAGGGGGCAGAGGAGGGGGAGGAGGAGGAGGAATGTTAGTTGGGGGGGGGGAAGCACTCTCTCTCTCTCTCTCTAGCCTAAGAGGGCCAAACTTGCTCTCAGCTCCTCGACGGGAGACGCTGAAATATTAATCGCCACGCTCCAGCCGCAGACTAGTGAACACAATCGCTTCAAACTCCCACCCTAATGAGTGTGTTCATGAATGGCTAATGTGCACAGATGGGGGGCTGATGACTGGATAGATCGCAATGGGGAGGTGAGGGAGGGAGTGGAGGAAGGGGGAAAGTGAAATTTCGGCGGGGCGTGGTGGTGGTGGCAAGGGGTGCAGAGGCGTGCCATGACCTTTTAAGAGCCTCCTGAAAACTTAATTAAGACTAGCCCCGCGTTACTCTTTTTCTTTTACTCCCTCTCCCACACACACACTTTGGTTCAGGCTCGCATGCCTGCACACACACACACACACACACACACACAGATACATAAAAAAAATCTCTATGATCCTCACTCTCATCCTCTCTCCTCCCAGTGCATCCACACTGTTTATCCTCTTGCCCTTTGCACACACCCTGCCGAGCTGATGTGCAATAGATTTCTCCGTATAAAACTTCAAAATGACTCACGCAAGTTTGTTATGAACACGTCAGTTTCCTGGTCATTTTAACACACATACACACCCTGAAATAAACAAAAAACACGAGAAGACATTAAAACTGCAAAGGCAGGAATGTCTTTCCTCGCCCCCTGCGTGGATACATCTCAGAAAGAGGATGGAACAAATCCACAGGGCTCTGAAGAGTGAGGTGAAGAGCTCTTTTACCTTAAATGCCATTTACTTCCACAGAGAAGTTACAGCTACATCTCACTGATGGTTTGACTCCTAACTGAATCCTAACCTGCTTGTAACACAGGGCATGTAGTCCAAAGTGCCCTCTCAACTAGAGCTTGTTCTTTGGGCATGTTAATGCTTCACATACATCTTTTATAGCTGAATATGACCTGTTCTTGCACCTCTGGGATACGTTTTGCCTCAGTATCCTCATCACTGACTACTCTCCTCATCATCATTTCAAGTACTGACGTAAGAAACATTTTGATACCATGTGGAGAGTAACAGAAATGCGGGTTAACGTGTCTTCCCAAGACTCTCCATTACCATAGAGGCCACATACGGATTAAGAGCACCCAGCGTGCAGACGCATATATAGACATACACACTCACATGCACAGACATGCATACACTCACAGCATCTAATTAGAGGAGTGAGATGCTGTGACCTAATTCCTAACTTCTCCTCGGCAGTCAGGATCGGGGCCTCTGCTTTGGATCGGTTGGATTACGGCGGGAAAGTATGGGAATGGAAAGGGACAGAGGGGTAGTGATGGGAAGGATTTTTTTAATAAAAAATGTATGAGCCTATATATTGGGAGCGAGATTTTACACATAAGAGCTGTCTCATCTATAATGAATTTTTACCTACACTAAACATAACTAAGAAGTCCACATTTTATATCAACATGTCAGATAATAACTTATATTGAACATATATGAAGAATGCTCATATTGAGCGTAGTATGTGTGACACCAATATGCATCATGTAATAAAATGCATACCATACATTTCACTTGAATGGCATTATAAAAAAGTTGCAGGTTTTCTTGTTGGCTATCATAAATATGCCCCTTTTATAGATCCTTTATTGTTTTATTTATACTTTACTTTATTTTTATAGATAGATATGGTTAATTTGTTAAGCATAAATTTGTGCCTCTAGTCACTACTGTTGTTGGGTCCCTCCATGAGATGATTTTCAACTTTCCTCAAAAAAAAAAAAAAGAAGAAAAGATCAAATTTGCTTTTTAGTTATGTTTTCTTGTTGAGTTTTAAAAGTTAAACATGTAATTTTGTGAATACCTCAGTTGATGTGTCATATTCTTCTCCCTCAAGATCAGCCAAAAGCCACATGTAACAGGAGGTTTATCATACCTAAGTCCTACTAGTAAAGACTATTTCTTACCTATAAATGCCACCTCAATAGGATGCTCCCATGCATTTGGGTCCCAGGCACGGATTGTAAGTTAAAAATTAGCAGCACCACAAACTACTTTTCCTGAGCAGTTCTGTCGTGATTTCCAAAGCACTCTAGGCATGATAGAGGGAAACCAGTAGAGGTACTAAGAGGGGAATTAACCTTTGAAAAGGAACTGCATTGGCAATACTCACTGAGCTATAAGAGGTTGAGCTCAAGAGAGATTCCCAATTTAACTTTGCAGTCAGCATACTTCAATACTTAAATGCATTTATCACCCTTTGTCTAATTATGTAATCCAATTAAACTAGTGTATTTCATATGCATTTTGTTAAATGACTAATCTGCAACTTTTATACCGTACCTGCAGAAACAAAATGTAAACTTCTATGTAGCCTAGTACGTTTGTATTTTGTGTCAATGGTGAGCAATTCTTCATTTTAAAATCCATTATTTATTGCATATTTGTATTGTCTTCTACATTTACAAATTAATTTGTCATCAAGCTCACAGGACAAAAGAGAGACTGGTTGCATTATTACTGAGCTAGCTGTGAGCTGTGATTACCTTGATGGCCCAACTCTATCCATCACGTAAAAATTCCTGAAGACGGATGCAGCTGGATGAGACATATTTACAGTATGATGCGTGACTGGGAGAACCACTGAGGGGTTGTGTGTGTGTGTGTGTGTGTGTGTGCAGAGCGTGTGATGTGTGAATGTGTGTGCGCATGCGTGTGTGCGTGTGTGAGCAGCTTTGCATGAGCTGATACATGTATGTGAGAAAGCACTACACCTCTGTATGTTTTATGTGTGAGTGTGTGTGTGTATGAGCGTGATACATGTGTGTGTGTGTGTGTGTGTGTGTGTGTGTGTGTGTGTGTGTGTGTGTGTGTGTGTGTGTGTGTGTGTGTCACAGCACTCCTGGAAGGGGGCTGCAGCGTTTCCGCCTGAGTGCGGCTGTCAGTGGGCATCACTCAGCCTGGCAGTGTGGCAGGACGCGAGGATCATTAGTGGACACGGAGGGAGCGAGAGAGGGAGCAGAATGGAGGAGAGTAAAGGAGAAAAGGGGAGAGAGGGGCAGTGACTGTGTGAGTCTGGCATTGCGTCTTAATATCCGTCTTGAGAGCATTACACACACAGCAGTGCACTTTCCTCTCAGTCACGCAATCACCCCACCGCAGAGACCCCATCGTGGCCCCCTCCTCTGTCATTTTCTCCCCTCTGTCACTCTCTTACCCCCTTTCGCCCTGCATCTCTGATTGACCCTCTCTGTCCCTGCCCATATCTCTCAAGCCATGCCCTCACTTAAGCACAGTGCGTTGCTGCTTTTCGTTTCCCCAGCTCCAGATTTACCCATTCTACTTCCCTTCTTCACTTACATCTTTCCATTTCAGCCCATTGCTCCCATTTTCACCCACTCTGCATCGCACAGTCGCTCTTCTTCTTCTTGCACTAAGCATCATTGCTAGTTGACCTACTCTTAACCACAAGCAAGGTGAAACAACTGTTCTACACATGTGAGACATAAGCTCTTTTCACATCTTTCGCCATCCTGTCTCACTCAGCACTTCATCCCTTGCAGTTGTTCGTGCCAGTTCTTGACTCCTTCAACCATCTGCTTATTCATTTGTACATTTACCCATCAATCCGCCCATTAATCCGACACTTTGTCTGAATGCATCGTGTCCACAATCATTGGTGTACCACTCCACCATCATACCCTTCACTGACTCACTCTCTTTAGTCAGAGAGATCCCTCTGATCTCCATCTATTCCTCCAGGTCTGTGACCTGCGCTGCGATGCCCTATGCTGAATACCAGAATCAACATGCCTGACATTTAACAAACAGAACAGCTTCAACAAAGCTAGCTAAGTTAGCAGAAGTGCTAATTCTCCCCTAGTTTGCTTACTCAGTGGGTTTCCAGGTTCAAGGATCCATCTGTTTGCTGTACTGTCATAGCATTTATCACACACAGATTAGGCCTATTCTGTAAAACATTTGCCCCAGCAAAACATTTGCGAGCTTGGTTTTGGCACCTGCTGTGAGTGTAGTTTCTCATTATAGTCCTGATAACAATAGTACAACCTGGCCAGATGCCAGGTGAAAGACGGAGGGTTTTTGTTTGGATGTCAAAAAGGAAAATGGCCTGTGAACAATTGCACAAAGAACACGTGACCAATCAGGTGCAACAGAAGACAGTGTGACAGCTTCAAGGCAAACAAGGCCACTAAAGCCTTCTTTCTGAGGAGGTTTTGAATAATGGCACATGGGTCAACAACAAATATTAGTCAGTTATCTTCTTTGGATGCTTGCATTGGGCATCTTTTCATTTTATACACTACACAATTAATCAATTCATTAAAATAATGCATAGATTAAGCAATAATGAAAATAATCCTTAGTTGCAGCCCTATTAAAATCTAAATCATGCTTTCATTTCCATGAGGGGATTTGGCAATTCCAACGTAATTACTGATCTTCATGGTCAAACAGGCTGTAAAGCTCCCAGTGAATCCAATCCCTGTCATTAAACGCCCATGTATCCTATCGTTTGCATTCCCTCATCAGAGCAAGGTAAAATTGCACCTTTACCACTAGCCTGATGTTCACACACCTTTCTCTCAAGAGGAATGTCAACATTTAGTCCTCTATCTCTTTCTGTCGCTCACATACACACACCCTTGCATGAATTACAACCATTTCATAATCACCATTCCAGACACACAGCCCTGGAAATGAGAAGAAAGACAGTGCCACAAACACACACACAGCCTTGACCCCAGTAGTATCCCCTCAGCTGCCTTGCACCTCCTTGGCACTCATCTAGTTCGCTCCCCGGCCAGTCTTCGGGCATGGATCACTTGTAAGGATTTGAGAAAAGACTTCACTAAGCTGATTGCTAAAGGGGAGGGGGGCAAATTACCGTTGCACAACTGCGTAAAAACCTTCTTGGGTCATGACTTGCCTTATGTAATAGATTGTGTGTATGTGTTCCCGAAATACCACTCCCCCCCGCAGCCCCTACCCCACGCCATTTACCCATTTTGCACTAATTGAGGGATCTTTTTTCGGAAGCTGTTATTGCACGCATTTAATTATTTATTTTGACGGGAAGCAATCTGGTGGCTAGTGAAGAGATTGTGAATGTGTGTGTGTGTGTGTGTGTGTGTGTGTGTGTGTGTGTGTGTGAGGGGGAGGGGAGAGGAGAGAGAGAGAGAGAGAGAGAGAGAGAGGGAGAGATGGAGCAAGACTAGGTCAGTGTAGCTTTTTGAGTAAATGTGTGTGAGGGCAGAGCTACTGTAAGCTAACTGTGCTGTAAGTCTGTGGGGCTTTGCATGTACGAACAGTATATAAGAAATGTACTGTGTGCATGTATGTGTGCATGTATGCGCTTGTGTGTTGCATCTCAGAGTGCATGGCTTTCTGAGTGCAATGGGAGTGCACTAATGGACGCACACTTGAGCTGAAGTGTGCAGAGTGTAGCTGAAGTGCAGCCAAGTCTGGCTTCCAGTCCTGCTTGGAAGCCCTATAATCTACTCTCTACTATTCTAGCTCTCTTTTCTCTCCCTCTCCATTTTCCTCACTTCCCTCTCCTTGTCTTTCTATCTCTGTCTCTCTAACAATTTAATATTTTCATCCCCTCTTCATTGACTGAGCCAGCCGCCCTCCGTCTCCCCACCATCTCCCTATTAAATCTCTTTATCCTGGTTCTGAGAATGAAGACACATGGATCAACATCGTTGCTGGCTGGCTGTGGACTTTACTTTCCCCCTCCCTGCTGTGCAGTGAAGAGAATGAAATAAGGGAAGACGACATGTAACCACCAGTAGTCTTGACCTTTATCAAGCTCCAGTGCCTGAGGCAGGGTGAATGAGACATTAAGAAAATGACTGAGCATTATTAACCCCTATACACACACACACACACACACACACACACACACACACACACACACACACACGGCAAACTGTCTGGTCTGAATAATAGCTTTGATGCCTATTTCCTTGGTTGGCACTTTTTTGACAGTTAAGGATAAGCTAAAGCCAAATGATTAAACTGGGAATAACACTTATGCATTCTGCGTCACGTCACTTTAGAAAGAAAAGGATGGCAAGACCGGCCCGGCCTGCCAGCTCAGATTGTTTAACTGTGATTGATCCCTTGTTGAGCTCCAGCTTCCCAGCACCCCTGTGAATGCCAAATCCTGTTGAGAATTGATGCTTCATTATAAACCAACCACACAAGTTCTTCAAATGATGCATCGGCCTCTGAGAGAAAGCTGGACCTGTGAGGGCCAGATGTTAACCCTGACGGCTGCAGTCACAGTCAAGCTGTACTTCTAATGATAGATCATTTCCCTGCCTCTCTTCTTCTTCGTCTTCTGTCTTTCTCTTTTTAGCCTGTGAGCACGTGTGTGCGACTGGCGCATGTGCATGTGTGGCCATCCTTCTACTCCAGTCAATCAATGAGCAGAGACAATTCCCCGAGTGACATTTACGGAGAAGAAAGAGAGCCATTTATCACTTTAGTTTTGGGATAATAAAAGAATGACTGAATGAGCCAGTGTGTGTGTGTGTGTGTGTGTGTGTGTGTGTGTGTGTGTGTGTGTGTGTGTGTGTGTGTGTGTGGGGTGAGGGAGAGAGCAGGGCGAGAGAGAGAGAGAGAGAGAGAGAGAGAGAGAGAGAGAGAGCTAAAGATGAAAAGGGGATTTCAAAAGCACATGAAAGGAGCAGGAGAAATGAGCGAGGGAAGAGGGAAATGAGTGATAAAAAGGCTACTTTGTGGGAAGGACTGAGTGTGAAATAGAACAAGTGAGGAGAGAAGAGAAGGCTGTGAGTGACTGACAGTGAAAAAGAGAGCACGAGAAAGAAGGGTATGAAAAAAAAAGCCTGGGGTATGGAAAGAAAAAAGGCAGAGAGACAGAGGAGGGGATAGAAAAAGGCTCTCTGCGCAGAGAAAAAAACTAAGGAGAAAGAGGGGGAAGAGACAGAGATGAAAAAAAGGGTCCACAAGAAAGGGGGAGAGGAGACAGCGAGGCAGACGTGCTGGGTTCATTCAGGGCTATGAGCAGACTCGGAGTTCAGACCCCACACGGTCAGCATACTAAACACCGGACTCAGTGTCCTGACCCAGATTCATGCCACTGACATACAAATCCAAATGGGGAGGGAAAAATTTCACCCCTAACTCCCCTCAAACACACAAAAACACACACTCCCCTTCCCCCTCAATCCCAGCTGGTCTGATAGTCACCTCATAACCCAACAACCTCGCCCCAATCCTGTAACCTCCCCACACATATGCTGGCTCCCACACAGATTTGCCCACACATGACTTGTTTTACACATACACATGTACACTCCCAGGCACAGCCGCACATGTGAAGTGATTTCTTTCCAAGGTCAGTTTCCTCCTTTCAGCTCAGGTGAGCAGACATTACAGCTCAGCGGGGTGCTTGCACCAGTTCCTGACCAGCCGCTACCTGAGGTGACCTCCAGAGCCCCATCCATCAGCCGCGGGCGCACGGCTCAGCCGCAGCACATCCACCAGCCATTAGCATAACAGGCATCTTTCTTGAACATAACTCTTGCTACACCTCCTCTCCGCTGCCCTCCTTTTTTTCTATCCACCTGCTCCGATCAGTCAACGTTAACTACATTTCCCTTTGTAAGGCGGCTCCCTCCATCACTTGCCAGGACCGCCAAGCTCAGGTAAACTGATCGACGGCCCTTATACGCTGTCCTTTCCCCTCCCACAATCCTTTGGCTCATGACAGGGGCTTGATGGACAGGCAGAGAGGAGCGAGAGACCCAGCACGTGGCTGCCAGGAAGGGTCCGGAGATGGAGCGTTGTGAAATACACCGTTTAGCTCGGCATACATCATCTCTTTCTCAGGGACAGACACGGCAATATGCGTGCACGTAAACATACACATTTACACACATGCACATGCACACGGCCATCAATCCCTTGCATACAGGAAGAGATATCCGATGAAGAGAAAAATTGAATTAGGAAATATGGGCACCATGATTTGTGGGAAGCGAGTTTTGTGGCCGGGAGAGAAATACAGCTTGGAGCGCACTTCATCTTGTAGCAAGAGCAAAGAGGAAGAAGCGTCTGTGTTGTTTATCTAAAGCCCCCATCTAGCAACAATGACTTGATTTGAAATATTCATATACATGTATGACAAGATCAGGCCCATTATGTTGTTCTCTCGGTGGGGCTTCACTGAATATACTGAATGGAAACCCATCAGTCAGTGTAAATTATGAAGACAAGATACATTACATAAGCCTATAGATGGGCATGAAGAGGAGTATTATTGTTGCCTGATATCAATCATGGCAACACACGTTCTACAGTGTCATCAGTATGATAATATGCTATAGGCTATTTCAAGGATAAACCCACCATTATAATATTTCACAACGCATATAACCAAAGCAAAACACATTAGGCATTGTGTAGTGTGCATCATCATAAGGCATTATATGGCTTATGTTTTAGATGCATCTATAAGTATACAAATGGTACTTCAATCACAATGAACCATAAATCACATGACCTAATGATTATTTTCCCTATCAATTGAGGTTATTTTATACAATTGCTCATTTATCCTACAAAATGTCATAAAACTGGGAATGCGCCCAAGAAGGCGTTGTAAAAATGCTTGTTTTCTCAAAGCAGTGGTCCAAAATGAAAATATTTTAAATTTATAATGATATAAAACAGCAAAACTTCAAATCTGACAAAAATTAATCGATTACCAAAATAGTTTACAATTACACTAACCAACTAATATCATTAATCCACTTATTGTTTCAGCTCTACGACCTACCACGTCATCCTGCAGATTACGTCTTTGTTGGCAAACATAACAAAAAATTCCATAGCCCAAACAGTGCATGGTCTGTATCTAATCAGAACTATATGAGGCACATCTTTAAGTACAAATAAATAGCATGTACATAGTATAGTTCAGCTATTAAAAGGTGTACGCTAATATGGAGTAGGCTAGCCTGAGGCTGTCTTGCTGTGATAGGGGTGAGTACTGGAGACAGAGCAGAACAGAGTGGAGCAGAGCAGGCCCTGTAGTGGTGGAGAAAACGACAGAGAGAGTCGACCCAGCGTGACTACCGCCTGCCTGAGTGGAGCAGCCTGCCTGCAATTAAGGTGGAATCAGGGAGAAATCTGCGCTGCCTTGATAATGAGCCTCGTCTGAATTATTAACGAGAGCTGTTCCCCCGGGACCCGGGCTCCCACTGAGCCCATCAACCCCCCAACACACCCACATGCGCACACACAGACACACACTGATGCAGGGAAAAGAGAGAGAAATGCACTCATAAACATCCACACACACAGACACAACGACAATCACACATTATGCACATTGACACAGATGAGCAACAAGCATGCTGCCACAAATGGAGACCAAAATTTTTGCAGCACCACGAGGGCCGACACATTTTATTCACACGCTGAAGTGAACATCCAAAGCCATTTACAACATTTGTGATACAAACAACATTTCTCTGGGACAAGATAACTTCATCCCCTGCCATCAGATTGAAACTGACAGACCTGTCTATGTATTAGAATAAGCTACTTCAATAAAACACTTAACTGAATTTGAAAATCACCAAACATCTCACATATTAGAAGAACCCCTTTGATGTGTGAATCCTGTCCATTCAGCTTACTCTACTGATCAAGCATGTGTAATAACAATGGGCATTTTCTTGGGAAACGGCATACTGAGGTATTTCATTTCTGAGCCACTTATTAGATGATGAGTCATTTATTGCCTATTAGTCATGTTGGCAAGTATTTATGATCATGAATGAAAAATGCTTTATTCTAAGAATTGTATTCTGGGAATAATATTACTATTAACTCAGCTGACAAAGATCTATAAGCCCTCCCTCTATTCCTGCTCAGCAAACACACTAAAAGCCGAATATATGCAATACATGGAGTTTTTATTAGTAGGACTACAAGTCACAGGGATATTGGTGTCAATAGAATGTGGCTGGAGGGTAACTGAGCAGAAACACAGTGAGTTTTACTCCCATTTTATTGAAAAGTGGGTATTGTGGCCGTATGCCTAGAGCTCACTGTGTGTCTAACAGCACTAGCATGACATATAGACCTCTCAACAGAAGACATCTTTCTGTTCCCACCCCTCCTCCAAAACTTCATAACCCATTCCCTGAAAATAAAAAGAGATGTGTTCTAATCACCCAGCACTGGTGTGACACTCAAGGCTGCCCCCCCCCCCCATCAAATCTCCATGACATCAAACTTACACAGCCTCAGAGAGGCAAACACACACCGCATTCTGTCCCTGCAGCTGTGAACGGTTTTGCCAAAAAATCCGCAGGCGCTTACCAAACAGTGCCACGCCTTCCACATGAGCCAATCGCCGCGAGTCAGACAGGTTTCAAAACAAATCAGACAGCAAAACAGCACCGCAGAAAGTCGCTTCCGCTCTCGGTCAGCCCCCTCCTCTCCCAAAAATGGTTCACCCCACCCAAGAACAGAGTGTTCCTCCATGGGTGGTTTGAGGAGGCACAAGTGTGTTGTGTGTTTCGTGCAAATGCATGTGTGCATAAGCCAGAGGGAATAGTGAAAACCATCACCCTAAATAGTGCAATGGGAAAAGAATGACAATATCTCTATGCTTCTTCAGTTTAGGAAAAGCCATGGGTAATAGGTTTGGTAAGAAATGCTTCAACAGCTGAAGTTCAGTTCAGCTGAGAAGACTATACAAATTAGTTCAACGCTGTCGAATTGGGAACTTGACTGTCTCATCCCCTTGTCTTCTGCTCCAAAAGACCCAGTAGCTGAGGAGTCGAGCTGGGGAAAATCCAGCATTGTTATCCTATTATCTCTGAGATAATGTGAGATATGAGATTTATCTTAGATAAGACGAGGCACGCTGCTTAAGGCAAGGTCTAGATCACTGGCAGGAGACTGCTAAAGCTCAAAATCCTGACACCATAGTTCCCGTGAGAAAGACTCCTCACCTCAATTGGCCCTTGTGCCAAAAACCACCAAGACAGAAAAAAATATATATAGAATGTCTAATAGATGGATGGATCGAAAGAGAAAGGCGGAAAGATTAAAGAGGCGATAACATGGGTGTCTGCTAGATGGAGTGATAAAACAGAGCAAAGTAATATCAAAGGCAAAATTATATTGTTTTTCATATTACTGTCTCCTGATTGCTGTCTCCCATATTTGAATGCGTGCCCATGCTTTAGTAATTTGCATGTACATTAATCATTTTCAGTGAGAAATGAACTGCCACGGCTGCCTGAAGGCTGCAGGGGGAAAGGCAGTGAGAACGGGCTTCTTGGCATCAGATACCCGACTCAGCCTGAATATACTGCCTGAACCCAACCTGGCTTCGGCTGCAGGAGCCAAGGGGAGATGTAAGGTGCTCATAATCCTACACCATAAATCTGTCCAGCATGCATCATATGCTCTCATTTTCTGAGTGTGTAAGTGTGTGTAAGTGTGTGTGTGTGTGTGTGTGTGTGTGTGTGTGTGTGTGTGTGTGTGTGTGAGTGAGTGTGTCTGTCGCACTCTCAAATTACTCTGCTCCCCTGAGCCAAGACGGGGGATAAAATATGAATCAGCTGAAGTCTAGGATAGTTTCCCGTCTCTCTAGACTCCCCAACCATCATCAAGTGACACAAGCATGCATTCCTACACACACACACACACACACACACACACACACACACACACACACACACACACACACACACACACACACACACACACACACACACAGCAGTCACACACAAGCAACTCTACACACTCAGAAAGTTTCAAGTCTCTCCACTTCATGCTAAGCTTCTGTCAAACACACTCTCTGCTGCACATTTGACATTCATATCCCTCATATTTGACAAGTGTCTCTCTACTGCAGCTGCTGGAGCCTGTGCATAGTGACAGGATTACGAGAGTCTGTCTGTCTCTTTACCTATAAATCAATTAGATAAAGTGATATGATCCAGTACTGTTATAAATACTACTGCCTGTGGAGACAGGGGTTATGTGCCTTTGCAGAAGATAAGACTGTACGGAGAGACATCTCGCTTTCTCTCCTCTTCATTTCCTCGCATGCAGTTTGTTGCTGTCACATTTCTCTCTTTTTTCTGAGCTCCATCTTTCTTTCTGTCTGATTTCTGCCAATAAAGGAAGCCCCATGACCTTTTGCCCTGCTGGCCCTGCACAGACAGCTACCTAAAGATACTTTATAAATAACAGTCTAGTCGCTTTGGATTAATGTGTCTGAGTGACTGCCTGGCACCCTTGCTGACCTGCTGCGAAATCCCCTGGCATCTGACTGCCCCGAGTGCTGGAAAAAGCCCTGCACTGTAAACACACAGGGAAAACTATGTGTTGGATGTTACAGTAGGCAAACAACAGGCAAATTCCACACAAATGCACTGTAGTTGCAATTGCATACACCCAAAATATAATGTGACGATATCTTAGAGGCATGCATGACACATTTCTTTTTAAATATACTTCATAAAGTAAATAGTAATGGTGTATTGTGGATTTTTTGTATCCCATAACAACCCATGCCAACATATACAATAAAACAAACCCCGCCAGCGCAACAATGGCATTTTCTAACCCCCTTGAAGTTAATGAACTTCTGGGCGCCTAAAGGGCAATCCCAACACCAAGTTCCCTTTAAACCATTAGAGGCATTATGAAGTCAAGAGCGAGACTACGCACCATTCTCTGCAGTGACATGCTGTCAGACCAATTGGCGGGCCCAAACACACACGCCTATAGAAGTAGACAGCCCCTCCCCCTGCACTAGCCCCCACAAAGACACACACAACACTACCAACCCTGATGCTTTGTTGCAATTGACATGTGCTTCTCCCACGCACAAATGCAGCATGCATCCACGGAAGCTTGCACTCAGATATAATTAGCCATAAAGACGTAAAACACAAAGATGCATACAGGGCTTCCGAATCAATCTCTAACTTGAGTGCAGCATCCTACATATTTCTATATTGGATCAGCTTAGTTAGTGAATACTGGAAAATAAAGGTCAGCCAGTGAAGTTGCCAGTAATCTGAAGTAATCTACATTGCAGTAGTGACTAGCACCCCAGTGGAAGGCGTAATCAGGTTCAGACATAATGCTACATAACTTCCCTTCAGTAAGGAGGTGATTAGGAATCCATGACCTCAGAATACTGCAGCCTTCCTAGAAGTCAGAAGCCATTAGGTATTTATAGGAGCTTAATGGTACTGTCTCTGTATACTGGCTGTCTAGTACCCATCCTCAAGCCAGCATCACATCTCTTTCAATACCAGTCATGGCAGCATAATTTACAACACACAATCTGCTTTTGAAAATTATTTTCCTAGAACCACCCCATATACTCCGGTTCGATAAACTGTCTCAAGAGCCTTTGGTTTTAGTTGGTCGTCCACCGCCCTCCGCCTACCGAAACCCCCAACCCCCAACCCCCCCAACCCCCCAACCCCCCGTCTGTCTGCCCGCCTCCTACGCAAACTGCCAAGCTAAACCACTTAATTTCATTTTATTTCATCAGCAGCTTACCAACAATTCTTTTATCTTTATTTTTCCCTTTCCCATCACAACAAAAAAAAGTAGACTGTTTTGCATCAAATGCTTTGCTTGTACGTGATATTGTTGTTTTAGATGAAAATGTTGTGGATGATCCAAGTAGTGTTTTCCAACTCGCAAATGCTGTTGTCAAATATAATTGCATGATATGATTGTAAAATGACATGTATGAGAGTGCACCTGTTTTGTGCGCAAAAAGGCAGCATGGACTTAATATGAAAATGTGTGACTTTATATTGACTTTTTCAAACGTGTTCTTACAAGTTTTATAAGCAATCTTGCATTTAATCTTTCATACTACAGATAATGATTCAGGTGTCCACACCCTTTTTATTCCATAATTTGCATATAAATGTCTTTCCAAAAAATGGTTAACCACAATATATAAGATTTATTGACTTTCTGTCACACTCCCAACAAAAAAAAAAATTCTACATGGCTTTGTTATGTATTCAAAATCCTACAAACTCAAATGGGATTCTCACTTGACGACCCAAGTTCAATTAAAAGTTTAACACATTTACTGCAAGAGCCCAGGTAGACAGTTGCATTAGAACCTGTGCTACCTGTGCATATGTGTAACCCGCTAACAATATTTCCATTTGCTTGTTTGTTTGGTTCCTGTATGTGAGCTACACATGTGACTCCTAAGTGTATGTTTACATTACCGTTCTGTCTCTGACCAAAACCAGGTCAGTCCTGTTACTGACATTATGGCTGCCTGCTTTAAACGACTTACCTAATGCCCCGTCATTACCTGGAATGGGCCCCATGTCTCGCCTGTGGCCTGAAATATCTCAGGACCTCAGACTGCAACTGTCAACCCCCCCTAATTTGCAGTTTCAGAAATAGCAGACTGAGACTTTGGCGCTAAAGATAAAGAGGCCCTATGGTTGAAGACGCTTGGTGCAAGGGCTGGGATAAGAAACCAAGTCTACCTGGGGACACACCTTAGCAGGGTTCAGTTTAATGGGACAGGCTTAAGGTGTCAGTCAGGTGCTTGTGATTAAGGCTGAGGCCAACAGAGGAGATTCAACTCCAAGCAGTGACAGAGTTTATGTTATGCAACAGAAACACAACAAGTTTTGACAACAGACGGATTCCTCAGACAGACAAAAATGTGAATGTGTGTTGTTAGACGCAAGCCAATATTTTGGTCTTTGATTGAATTTAATGATATGAATAACACGCCTAGATGGTTCTGGACGAGTACAAATCATATGTCGTTGCCAACTCAGTCATTCTTCCTGTTAGTCTTTAACAGGATAAATTTAGCAATAAGCATTAACAGGCTATTTAGTATTGGGTTAGTGTTGGATTATAGGTATAGCTGGCCAATGTGAAGTCATCTCTAAATCCTGTTTAGTAGTCTTGCTTCAGTAACAAACAGATATCCTACAGACCCAGGTATGACACGATGAACAGTCTAAAGCAGGATTCTGATGACAGAAAATGCATCCACAAAGAGCTGTCATACTGTACAGTCACTACCTGCTCACACATTGCCATGGAAATGCTGCAAACTTCAAAACTACAGTCTCAACGTCTCAGCTCAGCAAAGATTCACCATCAGAGCAAGCGCTGCTGCCCTGCTGATCTCCATGCCCGTTCTCCCTGTCCTCAGATGGCCATAATGAATAGAAACAAGATGAGGCTGGGAGCAGAGGCTGATAATATGGGCAGATGTCCAGGAGGTTACTCTAGGCTCTCAGCCAGACAGGCAGCGGTGGTGGACTGTGGTCAGTTGTGAACACCCCTCTGAATATTTACATTGTGGACAGCTGACCTGTGATCTCCTACAAGTGTCCCTCTGTTGATTCTTCAAGGAGTTTTTAAACTGATGAGTAGAAGAGAATGTGTACTCCCCATTTGCATGAAAATTGAATTGAATGGTTTATCGTATTTAACCCCCACGCGTTATTCGCAGCAGATATGAGAATTAATCATTAACCATTATGGTCCTGGTGAAAGGGTTTTATGCACTAGTACGCTGTTGCCCACCATGATCTGCTCTCTGCAGCTGGGATGAGCATAGCGTTGTTACACACACAGCAAGGGACTCCACTCCAGTCTATTACATTCTGCCATCAATGATCTATTAGAATGACTGACGGCAGTAATGAACTAAGACAAGATAACGCAAGGCACCATTCATGCGTAACCGACACGGAATCCCACGGTGACATGTGTATGGCACGAGGGGTGAAAAAAATCATAATGGCTTAGTGAATAAGAATAATACTCAATATTATCACTTGACACTCTGTGATTAACACGTCAAAAAAAACCTATCATGCTGGCCCGTGTGTTTTATTCCTTACCTTCCAGCCAGCTGAGCTATTACTGTCGCCCTTATCCTTGAAATAGGGCACATAACGGACCATCCAGTCGTATATCTGTGACAGCGTGAGTCTCTTTTCTGGGGTGCTCTCAATGGCGCGGGTAATGAGATCCGCGTAGGACTGGTTCCCCCACGCGTTCCGCCGCGAGGACTTGGCTTTGCGCAGCGGTCCGGTCACATCGAGAGCCGCGCCAGCCAGGCATGGGTGCGTCGCGCCTGTGGGTGCCGGGGCGCCGGCTGGATGCTTCAGCTCTCCCGGCGTTCCGCCCACGAGCCCCGCTCTGCAAGCCGGGACGTCCTCTGGTTCCACCTTGATCTTGGCCAGTGGAAGACCCCCGCTGACCTCGTGTCCACCGGGGAAATCCTCCGGGCACGGCAGCGGCCAGGTGCATGAGCGAGGCCGGCTTTGCGGCTCGAAATCCGAATCAACCTGATGAGCGTCTAATTCGTCGTCCTCCATCATCAACATTTACCCTTCAGTTGAGAGTGGAATAAATCAAATGAAGAGCAAGGGAGGGAAATACCTCCACGATCCCCGTATCCCACTGTCTTCAATGAAATTCACGTGAAATTTACGTTGAAATTCGCCCCGTAACAGTGCTATTAAGCTTACAGTCTGAATCAATAAGAGGCAATTCAACGGAGTAGACGGACCATGATGAATGCAAGCAAAATCACAGCCTCGCGTGTAGAGATAAGAGAAGTAATAAAAGTAATAATAATTTTTCGTCCATTTTACCTGTAGTAAAAATCAAATGGTGATTGAAATGCTTCTTATTCAACAGTCCACATCACCTCAAGACAGTCTCAAACGCGTGTCAGAGCCAGTCAAGGGGGCTTCTCAATCCAGTTGCAGCAACAGATGATATTTCAGATAAGGAGCATATTTGCAAAGCAGTCGTCGATAAATCCCTCCAGAAGACAACAGGAAGAATGGGGAAAAGAGGGGGGAAAAATCACCAGGGCTGTGTAGAGAGCATCCACTGAGGCGATAATGCGTGATTACCGTGAATTATTAAATCTTCCAGTCTGCACGGATTAAGCTGGCAGCGGCACATTCAAGTCCATTCAGCCTGAACAGCACCCAACTGTCTGCAATTATAATGAAGAGGCGTGCGCATGTGACGAATCGATAAATTCCCAGTCTGAAAAAAATATAAAGAGAAAAAATAGTCCAGTAATCAGATTTCGTATCCACTTGTCGGGTTGATAAAACTGGCTTTTTATCACTCCTCCTCTTGCTCCCCTCTATCCCCCCTTGCCTTTTCTCACTCTCTCAGATCCCACACATGTTCTCATTTGCTTACAACTCGTTCCGTCGATGTGAACCGAGGATGACGCGCCGGCGCTGTAGTGGAGATGCTGCCAATTGGAGTGCGCTCACGAAATCAATACTCTCCGAACATGATTACAGCGAAATCCCAAACTCTCTCTCTCTCTCTCTCTCTCTCTCTCTCCCTCTGCCTTACTCTCTCCCTCTCTACCATTTCTGATACGAACGGAGGGATCAAAACCCAAATTCTTAATCAAAACTCTGCATAATGATGATCTTTCTGGCGGAGCGTCACACGGCGCTTTGTGTGCCAGCCTCCACGTCCAGCTGCGATAAAACAAGACAATAGTGAAAACTACCCGAGGGGGAAATTCCTGCACAATCTGGACTGGGCTTTTTTTTTTTTTGTCTTTTTAAAAATACAGTGTCTGATCCGTCTTTGTGCGTAACAAACTGCCCCGTGCAACGTGTGCAGCGTCCAAATGGTCTCCAGGGAGAACCCTCAGCGCGCAGGAGGTTTCACCTCTGCTGATTATTTGCGGGCTAGTCCTCAGTGAGTGTAATTTTCTATGCCGATTAGACAGATTTAGTTCAGATTAAGAGAGATTAGGTAACCCTAGATTTTAATCCGAGAGGGGTAAAGTGAAATGGGGCTTTTCAGAGGCCAAAATGAAAAATCATCTCTGCTCCACACTCCGACCAGAGTGAGGAGACACAAAACACTTTCGCATTCTCATCTCAAATCGCATTTGCCAAGCCTGAACGCCGAAGTTCAAGCTGCTCTGGCAGACACAGCCCTGGTCAGACCCGTGTGCGTAATTCTGCAACCTACTGACCGAGGGGGATTCCTCCCCCTCCATCCCACCACCCCCTCCCAAAATCTGACAGCAGGGCGGGCACACAGTCACAGGTGCTGGAATCCCATTGGCTGTTTATTTCCCCTCATAAATGCATAAAAGCTTTTTTTTTTTTTTTTTTTTTTTTTGGGAAAAGAAAATTTGCCTCACCCTTCACCTTTATCCAACCAGAAAAATAATTGCTGAGCTCACAGGCTAGTATGCAACAACAGTCTGCTTCACTTTTTTATGCATATTCACACCTGTTATGTTGATGGTTGCTGTGGGGACAACATTACTTATTCATGGACTTTTACAGACAGTCCTGCTTCTACATACTCACTCACACATACACACACACAGGACCATGCAGCTACAATTTCTGATAATATTTGTAAGTTAGGCAGTCATTCCATGTAAGAATTTTAACCGCCCATGGGTAATCAGTATGACCTATGAGGGCATGTTGGTATGAATGCATTGTAGTCAAAATATTCAACAGCTGAATAATAAATTGTCCCTGAACACAAAGGCATACATTTTCTGCAGTAGTGACCAGGATCCAAAATTCAGACACTTAATAAGAGAGGATTCTACTCTATATATTTTACTTCTAGTTTACATAAAAACACCCTCATACTTCAAAGTGACACATGCACAGCTCATGAGCACCATCAAAACAAGCACCTGTGCAGCAAGGTGGCTGAAATTTTCTGGAGGACCCCACCCTATCCATGCAAAGTGTGAAGGAAGCTATACTTAAAAGTTGCACAATGTGGCCACACTGTGTGCACTCAGACATGACTAATGTTGAGAAATTTGTGTCAAAAAGAGCACCACTTGAAATGCAGGAGGATGTGTCATAGTGTGTCATGGAATGACTTAGTGCATGAGAATCATTGGGATCAGATGGTTAAAATGCCATGTTGTAACAAAAAGTATTTTTTAAAAATGCCATGTTTCTAATAGTTTGTGTCTACAATCCCTATTGCACCTATAACTTTGATTAATGGGAAATCATTTGTTATATTTTTATTATCATTTGGCCATTTAAGTATGTGCTAAGAGTAAAGCTTAAACCAATGCTGACACAAACAGGCCTTTCATTTCCTCTAGTCTCTAACACAAGGTGCTACTCATGAATAATACTTTTGGTGACCTGAGATTACAGTGTTTCTTTATTAAACATGAAACGAAGGAAAAGTAAATGTGAACATCAATTAGACAAAATGAGGCTCACGGCCGGACCGAATCTCCAGAGAAAGAAGACTCGGAGGACAGGGAGAGGACTCAGACAAACAGAGAGGTGGGAGGCCCAGGCAGCACAAGTTTAAAAACTATGAATGTGTTTGGTCCCTTCCAGGCTGACTGCTATGCTGTCCCCATACCAGACATTCCAGAGGAAGCGTGGCTGGCTTCAGGCTCTGAGTAGCTGATCCTGGAACAGCATGTTCAGCACAGCAGTAATCACCTCAGCCCGCCACAAGCAAGGCTGTGCACCACCACATCAACAACAAGGCAGAGCTTTGTGCCTGTCAATTTGCACCCTGAAAAAGTGCTCTGGAATTTCATTCACATAAGGGAAGGGAGACGTTTTTTCCACCCACTTCTGCAAGGGCCGTCCTCATTTCCCTGTCCCTGCCACTTTAGACGTCCCTCACAACCTCATGATGTTGTGCAACTTGTCCCTGTGCCCCATTGCCCAATGGGATAAGGACGAGAGGAAGCTGGAGAAGCCACAAGAACACCCTTGGGAGATCGATGCCTGTCTGGGAAAAAACCTCCCCTCGTTTTCTTCCCCTCTCAGCAAACAACCCACACTCTCTAACAAGCATATGGGCTCCCAATGACACATGAAGGAGAGGGCTCAAATCCAAGTATTGGGAACCTTCCTGAGTAGGCGAAGCTGGATTTCACCCCTTCATGGCAGTGGCCCAAAGTAGGCTGACTTAAAGACTTCCTGCCCTGAGCAAGAGCCAGCTTTCTGTGGCATCTTGGCATCTGCGCTGCCAGCTATGAACATTATGTTCAGAGGCAACACAGACAATTGGTGCCAAGAGTTTTAATTAAGACTGTGTTGTGGAATGGAAAGTAAAGGCATGTGCAGGTAATGGCTTCTATCCCCATTTCAGAGGTCTAACAAAATATGATTAACTAACACTATCTGCCTTAGCCAATTAATTATATTTAACAGTTAAAGACCCAGGACAACCAAATGGCCCAAAGAGGAAAATCAGTGTGCACTGCTTTTAATATTCAAAAGTGCGGCGAGCATAATTGTACTATAATAAACTGATGATGTCAAAGATGTTTAAAGACAGTAGGGGCGGGTGGACAGTGTAGCTATGTTGGAATCCAAATCAAGGTACAGTATGTATGAAACATAGTACAAACTAGTACAATAAGATTGTACAATGTGTGACCCTTTTCACCAGGTGTCTACAGTATAATCAATGAATCATTTAGGTATATTATCAATTTAAAAAAAGTAACTAAATTTGCTGGTTTCAAAATCAAAACATTTGCTGCTTTTATATAATTTCATTAAATACCTTTAGGTTTGGGGCTGTTGGTTATTTACTGTGACTATTGTTAAAATGGTCAGGCTTGGGAATGTTTGTCTTTCATGTCTTGTATATGTTGTTATTTCAAAAAATTAAAAATAAAGTTCTAAAAAACAAAACAAAAAAAGTGAAACAAAAACATAAAAAGTAGATTGACTGATAATGAAAATAATTAGTTTGGTGCAGCCATAGTAAGTATAGATGCTGAAAGGGCATAGACCATCTGTGTCATGAAATTACAACTTTTGTTCAAATTTAAAACCATATGAGGTTCCATTTATGATAACCTATGATAACGAGCAATTTGAAGACTGGGTTAAGAGAAATCTTTCAAAATGTTCTAATAAATTAAATGATACAATAATAAAATACAAAACCAGAATTCTTGCAGTCTACATGACCCCACACACTCAACAAATCTCTAACTCTAACCCCTGTCGACACCCATAATTTTAGATCTATCGGGATTTTTGCATGCATGTGTTGGAAGAGGGTGTCACTCCAGTCTCAATTTCTTGAAATAAACCATGCTGAATATCATATTGCCTCTGGCAAAGAGTTAAATCCCTCACTTGTGCAAGTCAGTAGTTGGCTTCATCCACAATAGCCGTGCAGGCCTGATGCCAAGACACTGATTAGCCTAGCTATGCCTCTGTTCTCCAGGCAATGCGGAGTGGAGGTGCAGTGGGAGTCCAGCTCATCACCAAAGAGCACTGTGCTAAACACAAGTTTAAGTGGAAGAAAGCCAGCATACTGTAGTGTATCCATGCTGGACACATAAAGCCTTGGGCAAGGAGGCATCTGCCTCTTTAATACATAATTCACTCAGAGCTGAAACATCATGCTTTCGTCCTAAGGGCCAGTAGTCTGCTTCTGGATGTTGGAACATGAAACTGTCTCCATCAGATAATGCGGTCTCATTGACAGTCAACTTGATGTATTAAGTAGCTAACTAAAAAAATAGGTTCAATCCCTTACCGGTATAATGTACTGTATATTCAAATGTTCAAATGTTGGTTTTCAAAGTGCACCAAATGTATGTGGAAGCAATGTCATCTCACCTTTCCACCTCAGCGAGCTTGTCCTCATCACCTTGATATGCAGGTAGGTCAACATGTAGAGACAGCCATCTGCCCTCGAGCTCTCCCTTCAGACATGCACACGGTCCCTTTACATTGCAACCCCTGCAAATGCATCTTACTGTAGGGGTATTATTAGAAGCACTCATGTCTTATAGCCCACATTATTATCATAACTGACAGGATGTGCATTAGTTACTTCAGTCTCTGCAGCAGATTGGCCATAATGTTGACACACTAGCATACAGGCCATTTTGGAATTCGGCATGAAGAGTGAAGAACCTGAGGCAGCTGTAGTGCTTTCATGTGTAATAGTCCCAGCTCAAGTTCCCATGAAAGAGGCACTAATGGGTTAACAGTAGAAATGAGAGGGGAAGAGAGGGAAAATCAATGCTTTTGTTGAGGGGAAGAAAGAAAGGCTTTCACAGGTCTATGTATCATTAAGCAATTGAGAAAGCTAATTAGAGTGGGGGGAAAAGATGTGCAGATCTCATAGCTAATTATTTCCATGGCAACCACAGCTCCTGTAGATGATCTGAGGTAGCATTCAGCAAGGCAGACCGTTACACGAAGAGCAAGAGAGACCCCTAGTGGGGTAAAATGAAGGTGTTCATGAGAAGCTATAGACTATAGAGCTTAAAAAACAAACTAATAGCTTTAAAAATAGAACACAATTCATATTTTTTACGTCAGTAGATAATAAACCTTGTGCAAAATCATATTCTTGGAACAATCACTATGGATAACTGATAAAAATTCAAATAAAACTGTGGGTTTTTTAAGATGTTAATCCTCCCTTACAGAGAAAAATAAATGTTTATTTTTTCAATCAAAGAACATAATCAAGAATGTATCTTAAACTTAAACCAATTGATAAAAATTTTTTTCCAGGAGCCACCCTAAGCACTATGTGTCATGCTTTAAAGATCTATTATTATGATACATATAACTTGTCTGGTAGGTGAAAGGTGGTAGGAGTCATTATTTTGCTGCTTTACACTCAATGCAGGCACAAGCTTCTACATTTCTATTTATTCCCAAACACACCACTATTGTTCCTTCCGTAAACATAGCAAACTCCAGTGCACAGGAGAGTGTTTCTACAGGAGTACCCTTATACATATACTACAAATGTACAACCCCATTTCCAATGAAGTTGGGGCATTGTGTAAAACATAAATAAAAACAGAATACAATGATTTGCAAATCCTTTTCAACCTATATTCAATTGATGAATTTTTTGTTTTGCAAATATTCACTCATTTTGAATTTGATGCCTGCAACATGTTCCAAAAAAGCTGGGACAGGGGCGACAAAAGACTGGGAAAGTTGAGGAATGCTCAAAAAACACCTGTTTGGAACATTCCACAGGTGAACAGGTTAATTGGAAACAGGTGAGTGTCATGACTGGGTATAAAAGGAGCATCCCCGAAAGGCTCAGTCATTCACAAGCAAGGATAGGGCGAGGTTCACCATTTTGTGAACAACTGTGTGAGCAAATAGCCCAACAGTTTAAGAACAAAGTTTCTCAACATACAATTGCAAGGAATTTAGGGATTTCATCATCTACGGTCCATAATATCATCAAAAGATTCAGAGAATCTGGAGAAATCTCTGCACGTAAGCTGCAAGGCCAAAAATCAACATTGAATGCCCGTGACCTTCGATCCCTCAGGCGGCACTGCATTAAAAACCGACATCAATGTGTAAAGGATATTACCACATGGGCTCAGGAACACTTCAGAAAACCATTGTCAGTTAACACAGTTCGTGTTTACATCTAGTTAAAACTCTACCATGCAAAGCGAAAGCCATGTTTTAAAAACACCCAGAAACGCTGCCGGCTTCTCTGGGCCCGAGCTCATCTGAGATGGACTGACGCCAAGAGGAAAAGTGTGCTGTTGTCTGACGTCCACATTTCAAATTGTTTTTGGAAATTATGGACGTCGTGTCCTCCGGGCCAAAGAGGAAAAGGACAATCCGGATTGTTATCAGCGCTAAGTTCAAAAGCCAGCATCTGTGATGGTATGGGGGTGTGTTAGTGCCTATGGCATGGGTAACTTGCACATCTGTGAAGGCACCATTAATGCTGAAAGGTACATACAGGTTTTGGAGCAACATATGCTGTCATCCAAGCAACGTCTTTTTCAGGGACGTCCCTGCTTATTTCAGCAAGACAATGATAAGCCACATTCTGCACGTGTTATAACAGCGTGGCTTTGTAGTAAATGAGTGCGGGTACTAGACTGGCCTGCCTGCAGTCCATACCTGTCTCCCATTGAAAATGTGTGGCGCATTATGAAGCGCAAAATACGACAAAGGAGACCCCGGACTGTTGAGCAACTAAGTTGTACATCAAGCAAGAATGGGAAAGAATTCCACCTACAAAGCAACAATCAACAATTAGTGTCCTCAGTTCCCAAACGCTTATTGAGTGCTGTTAAAAGGAAAGGTGATGTAACACAGTGGTAAACATGCCCCTGTCCCAGCTTTTTGGAACGTGTTGCAGGCATCAAATTCAAAGTGAGTGAATATTTGCAAAAAAACAATAAAGTTTATCAGTTTGAACATTAAATATCTTGTCTTTGTAGTGTATTCAATTGAATATAGGTTGAAAAGGATTTGCAAATCATTGTATTCTGTTTTTATTTACGTTTTACACAACGTCCCAACTTCATTGGAATTGAGGTTGTATAAATATATACGATCTGGCAATGACTTCACCAAAACTGTGCTGTATTCATTGGTGAAAGTGTGATAAGGTTACCGTGTCAAAACTTCACACAATAAATGACGAGAAGTTTAACTGTTGAGTCAAAGTTGCATTGTGTTTAATTTTATGTAAAAATATCATAGAAAAAATGAAAAATAGGAGGTGGGTAATGATTTGTCCATGGTAGTCAGAGTTGACCCTCTAAACAATGTCATTCAGTGTCTCTGTTTGCTGGGGTCAATCTTCTCCAGGTGAACCAGGGGTTTGAGTTGCTCAGCAAAGCTGCGCATGTCCTCTGACACAGTGTCCTGACCGGCAGGAGCCAACACACTCAGCTCCACCAGGTATGAAAGCGATAGACGCTCTGTGTTCTCCGTGTTCCCCGGTACCAGGATACGTGACAGCTTACTAACCACAATTTTCATTACACCTTTGCGGAATATGTGCCCATTAGCCACAAACTCATGGTCCATGCGGAAGCCCATCTCATTGAGGAACTCTGGCAGGCTGTGAGAGCCAGCCACGTCCACACAGTTGCGCACCAGAGCATGGCGGCTCTTGTCTCCGACTTCAGGTTGGCCCAAGTAACGTAGGTGCCATGGAGATGTGGGGTGGGAGAGTGAGCGACGGGCACGCAGAATGAAAGGATTTCCTTGTTGGCCTTTCAGAAGATAAACCAGTTCATGATCTGTAAAGGTCTCCGGTTCCATGTTGTCACACAGACCTCGAAGGCGATGCAAGAGGCTTTCCAGGGCCTGGTCTAACACACTGCCTGAATAAAGAAAGAGGAGAGGAAAAATATGCATACATATATAAATGAAATATTCATACAGTGATGTGATGGTCTGGACTGCACAATATGTGGTATTTATAATATTTACACAATAAACACTGCAAAACATCCAACCAACTGTGACACATAGAGCTGACGCAGAAAGGGAACTTTGTCACAAACATTTTAGATGTTGTCACTTAAGATTAAAAATCAGTTTGGACCATTGCCATGCTGGCAGTCTTGCAGTATCATACAACATTGTAGTTTAACAGTCATACAATAAATCCTACCTGAAGGTTATAATATTCAATTATTGATTCAACTGTTTTAAAAGAGGTCAGACTGTATTTTGTGATAATGTTGAATTCCATCGCATTTTATAGCGTTTCTAATATCTTGTTTGTTTAAATGAAGATTTACGTTTTGAGACTCCGTTATCCAAACACCAAACATAAGGAAATATATTTTAGAAGAACGGTTTCATCCCAACACTTTCCCAGAGAATGTGAGCCAAGAACCACTGAAGTTGTTTTGGTAGCTCATAGTTTCCTAACACCTCATCAGGGTACTTTGTGTTGGTTTATCCTTCAATTTATCACCCGTCTGTGATCAGTGGTAGTGGGGAAATGTTTTCCTGTTTTATGCATTATAATGATACAGAGAATCACGTGGTTGTTAGATAATAATAAATCATGATTTATTATGTAAATGTACATAACTTTAAAACTTATAGACACCTAGTGAAGTTGTGTCACAACACCATAGCAGTACTGTAACACTTGCCACTCATGGCACATATTGTTTTGTATCACTCAGTCCCACAGGCCATGTAACATTATAACACCTACGGACAGACAGTCTGCTGAGATGTCTTATGCTCTGTCCTCGGCTGTGTATTTTTTTCTGACATTGCTCACCTTGCAGCAGGTACTCCATCATATTGATCGTGCCCCCGGTGACAGGCATCACTGTGACTGGCGGAGCCTCCATCTTTATTCAGGTTGTTTTTGAATCTGGAGGAGGGAAATGTTATTAGCTCATATGTATCATAACATACGCACGTAATGTTACCTACATGTTAGTATGCTTAATAAAGTGAGATAGCTGGCTATCTTAATGTTTGTTTCCTTACCTGAGATACCCCCAACAACACAATGCAGCTGTTCTCTTGCTGAGGTAAAACCGAATAAATGTTAGGTGTTCGTCTTCGGTAGAGGCTCCGCAGTAAAGACCGAGGATCCGCTAGGCCTCGACGGCTTGTTCGGTCAACACACCGCTGGTAGCCACACAGCTAGCTCAGCTAAGTTTGATATCATGAGTTAGCCACGACGAAAGCTGCGTTACTCAAGCTTCAACGTCAAGTTGCGTGAATGGGATGACTTATATTTATCTGTGAATACAAAGAGCCGATTAAAAGAACAGTAACAACACAGCTCGGTTAGTTAGTAAGAGAATAAACACAGTCAGTAACAGTGAATGAAACCCATTTTTCTTCTCCCTCTGTTTTTGCCCCCTCTCAGCGGTTTGCATCCAACCTCGAGGCGCACTACAGCCACCTACTGGACCACTGGAGTACTTTCCTCTTCTTCTTTTAGTTTTATGGCGGGATCCAACCATGACTATTAAGGTACATACTTCCACCTGCTGTGCCGGAGTATGTGGCATGAGTTATAGTTAAATTCGACTACTTTACATCTCACACTGGGGCAGCATTACAGTTATTTTCCTAAGTGATGGAACAAGTGAATTAATAGCATATCATATACCCCATTAACAGTAAAAGACCTGCACACAACATTTTCCTCAAGTTGTCAGCTGAAAGTACTGTCAGTAAAATATATTTAAATAGTAAAAAAGTAAATGTTTTCATTATTCAACTGTGAATAAGATGTATATAATTGGGTTATCAGAAGTGACACATTAACATGTAAGCAATGGTGGGAGAGCTCAGATTTACTTCACTTTTCTTTTACTACTATAAAAGTATCAATACCACACTGTAAAAAATACTTTACCATTACAAATGCAACCGAAAGCTTTCCTAACTGCGCAGAAGTAGCTATTATAAGCAAAATGTAGGCCTAAGGTAACAAAAGTAAAAGAACTCTACATGCTGTTAAATTATTATTGATATTATTGTTTTATTATTACTGATTAAAATGCAAGCCATAATAATTGTTGTAGCTGGTTGAGGTGGATTTTAAGTAGCTATACTTTAATCTATAACAACAATGATATTTTATAAGCTCATGATATGTTTTGATTTAAATTATGAATCTGTAAAGTAATTATTGCTGTTAAGTGAATGTAATGGAGGGGGAAAGTATAGTATATCCCTATAAAATATAGTGAAGTAGAAATCATAAAATGAAATAATTACCACAGAATTTTACTTAAGTTCAGTAAGAAAATGCACTTACTTTCCACCACTGTGGAAGCCTTTTAATGTGGTTGCTTTTTTAGGTGTAGCCAATTTAAATTTCTTAATACAGTTTTATTAATGTAAGTTACTATTCCTGTCAAATAAATGTAGTGGAGTTAAATGGTACAATATTTATCTCTGCCAGTGTCCTCAAGTAAAGTGTAATACCCCAAATATGTACTTAAATACAGTATGTGCATGTATATTGTAGCTATGGTGTATAAAGACAGTAAACACAACTAGTATACATTTTTACACAAACCTCTTTAATAAATTAGTATCAAACCAACGTTTCTCATTAAAATTCTGGACCAATATAAATATTTTGGTTGGGAACACCTGAATTATTATTCAGAAAGGATGTCCCTGTGTTTGAAAAAAGGTAAAAAAAAAAAAAAAAAAAAAAGAAATAAAAAAGAAAAGAAACTAATAGTAATTTTTATTGTGGAACGAATTGAGTCAGCTCTTATTCGTGGGTCACTTCACTCAGTAAGGAAACTTCCATTCCAAAACGTCCATTGCTTAAAAATTTCCCTTCAGAACATGCGTGGGTGAAGTCACATACATGTTTTCGTCATGAAGCCCATTTTTTGAGGAATCATTTACTTAATCATGTGACAGTGAAGGTGGGAACTCATTACATCTGTGGCATTTATGGACCATGTTTATGGACCTTTTTCTTTATACATTTATTTCACTATACACACATTCACTGTAAGTCATATGATTGTTTGTTATTTTAGCAGGTCTCCTGATGACAATTGATGAATAAATCACTGAAGTCTCCTCTTCCACCTGCAGTAAAAAGTAAGAAATCTCATCACCCAACAGAACATCACACATGTTAGTTCATTGCTGCATGTGGTATAAGGTTATTCCATCACCATCATATAACACTTACCCTGCCATTCAAGCCACAGCAAGAAACGTATATAGGAAACGCTTAAAGAGAGAGAAACAGAAACAGAATGAGGGGCGACACCTAAACTTGCTGAGCCCAGTGACATCTGTTTCAAGGCAGCAGACCACTAAACAAGCAATAAACAGGAAGTTTAATGAGACAAAGAGCTGCATAGCCTACCTGCCCACAATCTTGGTCTGAGATAGCAAATTAAAAGTGCTATTAAAATAAGACATGTAAGGGTTGCTGATGTTCCATAAATAACTGGAATCAGATATTCAGGCTCTGGAGGTATATCTGAAAAACCAACATAAGAATGAATATTTCATTTATTCAGGTCATGAGTTTCTTAAATAAAAGTACGGCAAAACACCCACCTGTTTTATTATAAGCATTTGATGGTCCAAGAGTGCTGTTAACTGTACTGTATCCATCAAACGTCTGCTTTCTACTGCAATTTAAATCCCCATATGCATCTACAAGTCCTGTCCTTGTGTCTGTCACATTCGATGTGCTGTTTGGATTGATTTTACTGAATTCCATGTCACACACCACAGCACAAGAAACAGATGAATCCTCTCTGTGATGTACTGTAAAATGGCAAAAAAAAAAAGATTATAAATTAAACAGTTTAATTTTGATATTTAAATCACTGTATGTGTGTTATATTCTCACCTGTAATAACACACAAGTTGATAGTAAGTAGCTTCTGCACGTGTCCATTACATCCACTTGTCCAGCAGATATATTTCCCAGCATCTGCTCTTTTCACATTTAAAATGTGTATAGACTTGTTGGAAGTCACAAAGTGTGATTCCCTAAGTGCAGTCATGTTACTGACTTCAAAAGTCCATTTTAAGTTAGTCAATTCACCTGGACATGCATGAATAAAATTGCTGCCCGCAGTTACATAGAATGTCTTATTAGTTTCTTTCAGAATTCCTGGAGGAAAAAAAAGGTATAAATTATTTAAACAGAGGATAGGATTTCGAAATGTTTAGAACTAGATCCACAATGCAGTTTGGAACTTAATGTATTCTGTTTTACGACAACATATTATAACAGTCACAATTGCTCTGACCTTTCTTCACACTGGTGACTCTGGTATATTTATTCCAACAATTGTCTTTAATACAATTTTCACACCAGTACAGGCCTTCATCCTCCTCTGTGAAGTTATCAATGACCAAGGAACCATCACGCAGAACCTTCATTCTGGGACGGAGGACCTGCTGAAGGTGTTGTACTCCTGTCTTGTCTTCAAAAAATATCTGGATTTTGTTACTACGTCCATCTTTCTCGTAAAGCCATTTGAAAGAGACGGAGCCACTTTTGTTATGTTGACATGGTATCACAGCTTCACACCCCAGTGACAATTGAAGGTGATTTTCGGCTGCTAAAATATAAGATTTCTGTTAATAGTCACTTCAAAAATGTTAAATATGAATAATGTATTGCCAAACAACAGTAACATCACAGAACTGCATTTTAAATACAGTGTAATATCAATGATTGAGTTACTTACTCTTTCCTGAGGCAAAAAAGGATGAATTCCAAATAATCAGTAGAAAAATAAAGCCTTTTTGCATCGTGCTTGAGGCACTCATGTCTCTGCAGAAATAAAGACAATGTTGAACAGATAGAAACACCCCCTCAGTGGTTACACTATTACTGCTCTTCAAAACAGAGACTCTGCCTCACATCAGAAGGTTTTAGATTGAATTCAAGTAGAGACATCGGAAGTGGTCCAACAGCCAATGCAGAGGAAATTTACCGTGGCTTTCACCCACGCTGTTTTTCTGATTGTGTGGCATTTATTACACTTTTTGCATTAGCATATGTGTTAAGGTGCAGTATGTACAGCAGTAGCAAGTGTAATTTCTCATATAAAGGTGTCAAACTGATTGTACTCACTGCTTTTTATACGTCTGTAAGATAGGATGTAACCTATTTGAGTAAAAAAAACATTGTAATTGTGCTCTTAATTCAATTTACTCATCTGCCGGGCTTAAAATCAGCTGAGAGTTTCTTGCAGTGTTTCGCCTTCAAAAAGGCTTTCATGCGCTGCAGTTATGAGGTTTAGAGGTTTATTTTAAGGCTCTGAAATGTCAAAAGATTATTTAGGTTTACAGTGATCACTGATAAGCACAGTGTCTGGAAAGTGCAACAATGGAAAAGTTTACATGACAAGAACAATATGAATCAGATGTGAGTCATATCCACAGCAAGCTTATTCATGCTTAATGATTTAAGATGCCTTACTCATTTGTGAGTTCTTTATAGTTTTGATTTAATTTTTGATTTTAACATGATGGCCTATGCAGTCTGAGCTTTGATCAAAGCACCACAGAATAGACCACACAGTTGGATCAATGCCTCTCTTAAACAGTTCAGTAAGTAAACTGTGCATCAGTAACATCTCCTTCTCATATCAAACAGTTTGTGTCCAGTGCTGTTAATGCATGATTACGTGTGCTGTTAAATACATCTAGAAGAAAATGTGTAAATTACTTGAGTACATGAATTGTAATTTGTACAACTGGTTCTGTATGTTTCTAATTGATTTAAATAGTTGAGACAAAAACCGATTAATTAGAGATTAATAGAGATAATTAGAAGATAATTTTATTATATTATCCTAATTTTTTATTAATAAACATGTCTTCATAATCCGTTGTTAACATAGTTTTCACAATCTTAATTTCACATCTTGTTCACAATTACAAATATAAACGCTTACCTTCTTTTAATCTAATCTAATGCCTTGTTATCGGATACTCCAAAATCCGCTATTTGCGTCCGCACTTGAAGTCATCATATTCCCCGCCCATCTGCCATTACGTCATATCTAGCGAGTTGAGAGTTGTGTTTTGCCTCTCAGTGTTTGTCATCAAGTAGGACACTTTGGGACAAACCCTTTTTTTGTGTGTGCGTCTGTGTCGGAATGGAGTTAACTGAAGCTTTCCTGACACTTCACTGGGGCTTGCCGCGTTTGCATCACTTGTTGGCTCTACTTTGTCTTGTCGCCGTCGTCTATAAACTCGCCACCTTTGCTCGCCAAAAGAAGGGATGTGTTCCGAAGCTATGAGGATTTCCCAGGACCACCGACACACTGGCTTTTTGGACATGTTTTGGAGGTAATTCAGTCACGAGCACGCAGCCAAAAAAGCAGCAACTTTATGTAACAATGTGCAAAGTCTATTTGGCTTCTATATCCTTTTTTTTTTTTTTTTTTTTTTAGAGTATTCCTGCATAATGAGGACTTAAATTTCCAATAATCCGTATGAACTTGTATTTATTATATGAATTAATATATTATGTTATTATATTATATTCCATGTATTTACTTTATTACTGCTCATTAGAGCTACGCAGTGGGTAAACATCACAGTCCGGGCAAACACACTATCCTCCGCAGGTATTCAGTCATACGTAAATGAGTTACAAAGCATGCAGGCTGTAGGGTTAAAATGTGTTTGTTAAGCTACCTATGTTTTCATTTTTCTTTCAGTTTAAACAGGATGGGACAGACTTTGACACGTTAATGGCATGGACAAAACAGTACCCTTATGCTTTCCCATTGTGGTTTGGTCCCTTTTTTTGTGTCCTCAACATCCACCATCCAGATTATGTGAAAACCATACTGGCATCAACAGGTGTGTGAGCCATTCTTTGTCTTATCTTTACTGAAATGATACACCATTAAAACCTCGTAGTGTTAAATTCAGTGCTTTTATGGGACCATTTGACTACAGTTTTATAGCTAAAGGTCAATGTAACATTTTATTTGTTTGTTTCCCAACAGAGCCAAAAGATGATGTTTCATATCGTTTTATTCTGTCTTGGATTGGTAAGACGAGTCCGCCTGTCTCCTGGAGCATATTTTGGCCTATTGTAGAGTTGTTTTTTCAGCTGCTTTACTCACACACACACACACACACACACACACACACACACACACACACACTCACTCACACTGTTTGTTTGTCTTCAGGAGAAGGCTTATTGGTGTCGAGCGGTCAGAAGTGGTTTCGACACAGAAGGCTCTTGACCCCAGGTTTCCATTATGACGTTTTGAAACCTTACGTAAAACTGATGTCAGATTCGACTAAAACTATGTTGGTATGTAAAGTTTAGTTGTGTAAATCACAATTCATAAAAATTAAATAAAGATTGTAATGTAATGGTGAAATAATGTTAAAGGTCCAATGTTTAATATTTAAGAGGCGCTATTGGCAGAGTATAATTAGTGTATAATCACCTGCATATAGGAATCGTTATTTTTTTGTTACCTTAAAATAAGTTGTTTGTGTATATATATATATAGAAGCCGCAGGTTGTCTTCCATGGAGTCCGCCATGTTAAACCGCCATGTTTCTACAGTAGCCCAGAAGGCATAAACCAAACACTGGCCCTAGATATAGGCGATTGTGTTTTCACAGCTTGGAAAGGGAGGGGGAAGCGAGGGAGTTGCAGTCTGCTGGTTAATTATCATATTTTGTGGTAGAGTTGCAAAAGTTGAGCTATTGAGTGCGTTGGAGTTTTTTCCCCTGCAGAGATATCACATCGGTTCTCTCACTGTTGCCAGGACAAATGGGGAAGTTATGCAAACAGCAACGAGTCCTTTGAATTGTTTCAACATGTGAGCCTTATGACTCTGGACAGCATCTTGAAGTGTGCTTTCAGCTACAACAGCAACTGTCAGACTGAGAGGTAAGACTGTACAAAGCTTTTCCCATCACTCACTATTTCAGTTTTGTGTTGTCAGTTTTTTACTGTTTCAGTTGTCTAAATCACAAGTGGAGTGGATTTAGCTTATACATGTTTGCCTGTTTTCTCATTTCAGTGGAACAAATGTGTACATCAAAGCAGTGTATGAACTCAGTGATCTGATAAACCTGCGGTTGAGGACATTTCCATACCACAGTGACCTAATTTTCTACCTCAGCCCACATGGGTACAGATACAGAAAGGCAATCAAAGTGGCTCAGAGTCATACAGGTAAAATCTGAACACATAATTAATGACAATCTGAGACTAAATATCAATCATACTCAATTTAAATAATTTGCAAGATTGCACACTCATGCACTGAGCTTTTGCTAAATATGGTTAGTGTGCCAATACTCATCCATTATCTTGTTTTTTGAAGAGGAAGTCATAAAAAAGAGGAAAGAAGCACTGAAGGAAGAGAAGGAGCTGGACCGCATACAAGCCAAGAAAAACTTGGACTTTCTGAACATCCTTCTCTTAGCAAGAGTATGTTAAGTGGTCAAGTAACTTTAAGTTTTCTTACCTACTGATTTCAGAAAATTCTCACTTTTGCTCAATGTATTGACATCGGTGAGTTTGATGTGCAGCCAAGGTTTAAAACTCCACACGTAATAATAATAAGCATAATCATAAATTTTTGTGCCATTCATGGCACTCAGTTTCACCATATATAAGATAATACATTATAAATCATCAAATAAGTAATAAGTGAGGAAAATGTATTTAGTGCTTTTCACAGACATAAGTCACAAAGTGCTTTACAGAGACGGTATACAACAATGCATAATAATAAATCAAGCAGTGTATAGATATATATATACATTCATACACAGGCGCACACAGATACATACATACATTTACATACATACAAAAAATGTAGACGTGATGCATGCATGTTACCCAAACTCAAGTGTATCTTCAGCTGCTTTTTGAAGGAATCTACAGAATCTACAGACCGTAAGAGTGGGGGCAGAGCATTTCACAGTCTAGGTGCTACTGCCTCAAAAGCTCGATCATCCCGGGTCTTAAGGCGGGTGCGTGACAGACAGCAAATTTAGCACATTTGACCAAAAGGAGTGAGTTGATGTGTACGGTGGTAGTAGTTCAGCTACATATGCAGGAGCCTGGATGTGCAAAGCTCTGTACATAAGGGTGAAAATTAAACTGTATCCTATATGCAACAGGGGGCCAGTGAAGGTACCTAAGTATAGGGGTAATGTGCGCAGTAATCACAGTAATCAATGCATGATGAAATAAAGGAATGTATAAGCATCTCGAGTTCAACAGTTAAAACTATGGATCTCAGCTTGCTGATATCCGTTGGAAAAACTGGTCCACTGCTTAAGGATTTGTCAAATATTACCCCAAAATTATACAGATTTGAGTGGGCAGCAGAGGGAAGAGGCCCAATACTATGCATAATCACGGGGGCAACATTTTCTGGAACAAAACCAGAACCTCAGTTTTAGCATTGAGCATTGAGCTATAGAAATTTTTCTGCAGTCCAGTCCCTAATAGTATTAAGACAGTACTGGAGCCTAAATAACCCGAAAGCCTCACTAGGTTTAAAAGAAAAGTCGAGTTGGATATCATCTGCAAATAGATGGTATGCTATGTTAAATCTGTTTAACATAGCATACCACCATCAAGTATAAAGAAAATAACAAGATAATTACGATTGAAGTTAAGACATGCAATAAACAACAAGGCAGCAATAAGTTAGTTAAAAACTGTATATTATAAAATTAGATGCTGTTAAAACAGAGTGAGTTGTAATGATCTGTGCTGCAGAGTTCTGAATGAATTTAAGTCAGTGAATGTGGGGATGCGAGCCAGGTTTACATTGCAGCAGTCAATGAGTGACGTAAAACTTCCATGGAGTGTTGTGCAATGTGTAGTCTGTGATAGAAGAAGGCAGTCCCGCTGGGGAATTTCAACACAATACCAGGGCTCTTAACCTGTGTGGAGACAATGGTTTGAGCAATGGGGAGTGAAAAAGTGTGGATTTGAAACCGATGTAAATAAATTTTAAATAAGACAGTAGGGATAACTGTATAATAACAATAATTAAAATTGGAAGAGTGCACTCAGTAGAGTTGAGGATAGGGATTGATAAAATTTTATTAATACAATGGCATTATCGATTCTGCTTGTTGGTCCAGTTCTTTATCAATTGATTCCTGATCAATTTTCTGTGTGGAAAAAAAGCAAACACAGTTTTTCAGCAATAAATGCAACTGTTTTATTATCTCCCAATCTGAACACAATGTAGAAACAAGAGTTGAAAAATGGCATGCATGTGCAAAAGTTACACTGTTTGACTGAGAGGATATAATAAAAACAATAAGTCGTGTATAAAACCTGAGATCATATTAGAATTTGGCAGAATGTGTAAATATCATGTACAGGTGGCAAAACCCCAGTGCAGAAGGAAACAAAGAAGGCTGCTGATAATGTGCGTAAGCTGTCTCATGTTCAGCATATAAATGGCCACAGTTACAAAAGCAGCAGTCAGGCTTTTTGTCTTCTTATGAGACACTCTTGAGCAGCGGCTTGAAAACTAAAACTCAAATCCTTTGTGCAGGGGCTGATTAAGACAAGATAGGACAATGCTGCTTGCTGTAAACATCCCTATGCTGCTGGTGCCTAACTCACCTCAACTTTATTGCTGGTATACCATCATGTACAGCCCTTTATCAGATAAAAAAATAAGACAGTTTTATCAAAAGTCAATATAGTATGGCAAATATTAAAATGTCATGTCCTTGGGGGCAACATTTACTGAGAGAAAAAGCTTGTCTCTGCCAGCTCAACTTTTGACCTGGTGGACAAGTAGACTCGCTTGCGTTATCTCTGTGACTTCCATTACTCAGTACCAACCTGCCATTATTTTTAATGCATATTTTATACTTTTTTATCACAGTTTCATTGTTACGTGTACTACTTTTTAAAAGTGTTTTACAGGTAAAGTAGATAGTTAATATTCCTACTAGTTGTAGTAGTGGTAATAGTAGTTGTACTCGTAGCAGTAATGGCACAAATAGTATGTTTATTTCCCATTTATTTTTTACACTTTTGTCTTTTATCTCACCTTTAGGATGAGAAACAGCAGGGTCTGTCAGATGAAGATATACGAGCAGAAGTGGACACCTTCATGTTTGAGGGCCATGACACCACAGCCAGTGGCATCTCTTTCATCCTCTACAGTCTGGCCTGCCACCCAGAACACCAGAAGATTTGCAGGGATGAGATCATGCAAGTCTTGGATGGCAAGGACACCATGGACTGGTAGGCTTAGTGTAGTGTTGAAAACATTGCTATACAAAGCAGTGCCAGTATGTGTAACAACAGCTGCTGTGGGTGAGGTTTTGGCTGGCACTTTATTGTTTAGAATATCAACAACTAACCAAACCTTGTGTCTTGTCTTATTTTTAAGGGAGGATCTCAGTAAAATTCCATACACTACAATGTGCATAAAAGAATCCCTTCGTATTTACCCGCCTGTACCAGGAATGTCCAGAAAAATCACCAAACCTATTACCTTTTGTGATGGAAGGACTTTGCCGGAAGGTTTGTTGTTAATGTTTTTGGGAAGTTCATGTAGATAAGGCATACTTTATATAATAACTTTTACCCTCCCGGTAAAAGATGAAATATTAACTTTTCAAATTGGCCATAATGGATCTGTGGCCTTAGTTTGTGTTTAACAAAGTCAGCCTTGCACAACATTTGGCAGATAGTTACTCTTAAACAAACATTTTCCCCTTTTGTTTCCCCAAAAGTAGCTTTAAGGTTGTTAAAACAATTCCACATACAAAACCCCATATGCTGTATTATTATGGCTCCACCATTTTATCAAATGAAAATATCCCAGATGTCTTCTGCGTCATTTAATATACATTTTCCAAAGGTTATGTTGGTTTGTCCAAGGATTGACAACATAGCCGGTCGTAGTGGTCAAACTGACACTGACAGGCTGTTGCTCGTTCAGGTGTTAAGTGGTAGTGGAAGCACACTTATTTAGCCAAGTTTGGTCTATTTGTATTCATACATTGTCCCTGCACAATCCTAAACTAAAACACACAATTCTTTTCTTTTTTGTAGGTAGTTACATTGGCACAAGTGTGTTTGGGATTCACAGGAATGGAATTGTCTGGGAAAACCCTGATGTAAGTCAAGATGATATTCTGAGCAAAAACCTTGGTGAAGTGAAAGCTCACCTGTGCCCGCTCACTACATGGTGGACATTGTTAATAGAACCAGTGATGGAAGTAAAAGTATGATGCTTGCCCAGCACACTGCTTCTGCATAACCTGTGTCAAATAATAGAGGTGACGTAGTCATAAAATTAGTGCATAATAAATCAACTAAAGGGATAGTTTTGGTTTTTTGAAGTGGGGTTGGATGAGGTTCTTATCCATAGTCAGTGTGTTACCTACAGTAGGCAGTGGTCTGCACGCCCCCTGTTTGGAGAAGCAGACAGGAGTACCAGTATGGAAGCTAAGCAATGCACTGCTATGGATGGGGGCAGCAAAAAAAAACATATTTTAGCCACCTAAATCTATATAAATTCAAGTGTATATTATTTAGAATATTTTTAATGCTTTACCTTGCCGTCGGACAGCCCTTTCCGACGGAAAACAGAAGCATTTATAGCGATCATCATCAAAGCCACCAGACTCAGGACACAGGAGTTGCTCCACAGCAACTTACCAACTAACTAAAATGACTGTTTTTGTCAGAGGAGTCTGGTGTAGAGAGTGCGATATAAAGGCTTCAGTTTCCCATCTGACAGCAAGATAAAGAGAGGTGAAAATACTCTAAATATAGTGTACAGTTAAACTGAAGAAGGACATTTTCTAGGTGGCTAAAATACATTTTCTTCTGTAGTACACAGCAATGCATTTCTTAGCTTCCGTGCTGGTACTCCTGTCTGCTTCTCCAAACTGCAGGCATGCCTACCACTGTTTGCTCTACACTGACTATGGATAAGTACCTCATACAACCCCACTTTATAAAACCTGAACTATCCTTTTAATAGTTAAACCAGGAGTGCCTTAGTTGGTTAGGTGGTCAACTCCCAAATGATTAACACGACACTGCCATTTGTTTTTACTGTCTCGTCTCTACATAGGTCTTTGACCCACTGCGTTTCCTACCAGAGAATGTTTCCAAGAGGTCACCTCATGCATTTGTGCCCTTCTCTGCTGGGCCAAGGTTTGTTCACAGCTGATACCTTGTGACTGGGTCATTAAAAACTAGGGAGGGAGGATCTCAGTTTACAGCTACACACTGTCTATTTATCTGACAATTGTATGCTGTATGTGGATGTTTAACCCCTCTTTTCACCAACACAATATAATTAGGGTTATGAGATAGGGTGAACTCAGTTTCACCTAGGATTGATCCAATTTAAAACAATACACAAACCCCAAGAGGAAATACTTGTTAGGATATTAGGCTTGATGTGTGATAATGTGGATTATTCTCCAGTATAATATGAATCATGTAAGTGAATTTACAATACAAACTTGAGCTTACAAACAGGACAGGAGTTAGTATTTAATGGAGCATTTAAACTTTGCAAACCTTTGGATTTTACTGAACAACATTGTGTGCATGTGTCCCTTATCTGCCATCAGTTTTGTTATCATGTTTACCCAGAGAGGTGCTGCATGTGCTGTGTCGGAAAGATGGACAAATATAATTTAGGCTTACAGATTTAGTTTAATAGCAAAGGAGAACAAATGAAAGCAGAAAAGACGCACTACCTGAATGTACTTGGATTTATGGACAACATAAAAGAAACACTTTACAACACAATAGTCCTGCAGTAAAAACTAATGTGGGTAAGCCTTTTGGCAGTTCATCATGTGCTTTATCATATGGACATTTAGTGCAAGACTATTGACATTTTTTTTGTCCACTCTATTCTAATATTATGTCAGTACATACTAAAAATAATAAAAATTCTGGTACTGATGACATGTCTTATTATATTATTGCTTAAAAGCATTTAAATTACCATCATGTTCCTCATAATGTTTTTATGTTTTCCTCCCTCAGAAACTGCATTGGTCAGAACTTTGCCATGAATGAGATGAAAGTGGTGATAGCCCTGACACTGAAGAAATACCACCTGATAGAGGACCCCAACTGGAAACCCAAGATAATTCCTAGACTGGTGCTTCGTTCACTCAATGGGATCCACATCAAGATTAAACCTGTAGACCCACAAGTGTAAAGGGAAATATGTGCAGGAAATTATGGAAACCTGGAAAATACACTACAGAAAATTTTATATTGAGTACTAATTTCTAACACTTTACTAAGTTCACAAACAAATCATGATGAAATGATGAACTGTGCAGTATTTTGTAACATTTATTTAGTGACTGATTACTTGCTGAAACAGAAGCTGCATTTGTATTCTACAATCATTTTCTCACAGTGGGGCAGGTTTATATGTGTAAAAGAAATAGGACCTATATTGTGGTAAAATCTGTTTTTAATAACCTTTTTTAATTTGTAAAGGCATTATCCAATATAACATTGGTTCTCAGTTCTGAGCATATTCATAAAGCCTGTTAACATTGTCTTTGTTCAAGTTCAGCTTATTTATTTCCATAACCCGTACTTAAACATTAACAAAGTTGACTACCATTGTGTCAAGAGTCGTGTCTGGCCAGTCATGAAAGAGATTTGAGTCTGTGCCGCATGAATTCATTTATAACCAGGTCCAAAGTAGGTCTGGAGGTAAAAAGAAATCAGGTCTATGGTTACCGCCAAAATAAAGTTGTAGGTATGTGCAGTATACAATACACTCTTATTATACTGGATCACGTTTGTTCTTAACCTGTGCTGGTTGCTAAGAAGCTTTTAGAGGACCTTTTTTTTAAAATCAGGTATACATTTGGAATACAAGTCGTTAATATCAGCAAGTGCAATGTACCATTATTAATCACAGCTGAAATCACTGTAGAGAGTTATGAGTCAAAAGTAATTCATTTTTTATTTACAGTCGTATGATTACAAAATCCACACGCCCACAAGGACAAAAAGTCACCAGCACAGTTTGTAAACGTGAAACACCTCGTCTGTTTTTGATCTCAAACCTTTCACTTATTTAAAGATCCCATGAAATGGCAACTTCTTAAAAAAAACAGCTCCTTCCTAGACAGCAGTGGATCTTTAGTGGTGAAAGGTGAACTTACAAGTCCAACTATTTGTCATCTGATCATTGTGCACATAGTATTAACCTTACTGTCAAATGTCCCCACAACACTGTTTTCAAAAGGAAATACAAAGGGGCGTTGCGGTGGCCTCGTGGTTAAGATGTAAAATTTACTGAAACCGCTGGGTGCGATTCTGGTTGAGGACTTCTCTTGCAGGTCACTTTCCCTTGCTCCTCCATTTCCTGTCACCTCTCTACTGTCCACCTTCGAATAAAAGCAAAAAATGTCCCCAAAAGACATAATTCCCCCACTTCACAGGACCTTTACACTGGAAGTACTACTTTGCTCCACCAGTTTATTACACGTGTGACACTGTTGCTTTTTCTGCTACTGAGCAAAGAATTCCTATGTCTCAAGTCAGTTCAAACTAAATATGACCATTAAAGCATACTAAATCCAAATATTTCTGTTTTTACTAACTTTTATTTTGCAGTGAAGTTGGTATTTGTTAATGTGCTGCCATTTTAATTCTGCTACGTTCTGTTATGAATCAACAACAGTCCAATTCATGTACTTTAAAATCCTTGTATTTACAGTATACTGGTGCTGAGGAAATGGCCAACCACTTAAAACTCAATATACTGGAAAAAGCCAAAGGACAAATATGATCAACATACTGTTTAGACAGTGCAAATGGCTTTTTATCTGCAGAAGAATCCAAATGAATAACTACAAGTTTGCAGCACCACTTTCATGGGATGCCACATATAGATTTTGGACACAGATTAGGTCAGTGTAACAGGCAATTAATAATGGTACCTGCAAGTTTGCAGTCAATCCTCAATGAAAACCTTTGTGCACAAGTCACCATCTAGTGGCTTAGTAGAACAAATACAAGACACTTCAGTTGATATTATGTTGGTCTAACGCATGTAATGGAAATGTTTCAGTGAATAAAACACCTGATCACATTATATCAATAGGGTTTCAAATAAAAAGCAGCCCTGTGTTTTGATAGAAACTGACTTCAGGTCTGAATTCTCTGACTTTCCTTACTTCTCACAGTAAAATATTTTATATAAAAGTACTTTTTTGCCATTTGTTTAACAGCATTATCAAAATACTACAGAAGTGAAAAAAAGGTTGAAACGAGTTTAGTAGAAAAAAAAAAAAAAAAATCCAACTTTACATCCAACACATCAAAATCATAACTGAATGGCCCATCATATCCATGTCACCTGTCACATACGGACTAAGTACTCAGAGGCTCAAATGCTCACTGCCAAGTCTTTTATGTTCATTTTGTTTGCAATTGACAAGATTCTACGGTTTTCTGGCCGACTTATTAACTGCTGACTTAGTAATTTAAATGATATCTCGTGACAGACAACAGAGAAATTGCGTGGTGCCTTTTTGTAATGACGATGAGTAACAACAAATAAAAAAAGAAATTGAGAAGTGATGACTTCCTCTGCCAGGTCATAGTCCCTGATGTGTCTGCTGGTAACCTGAGAGTCAGCAGCTTTAAGAAACAGATTAGATGAGTAGTGAAGGGGTGGGTTTCTTGCCCGGCCAAGCTTCTTTGGCATACTTCTTTTTGCGTGGCTCGTTGTGGGTCTCTGGTAGGTATGGGGCTGTGACAGGGGTGGGGTTTAGGGTGACAGGGGGCTGGGGAGCCTCTGGGGCCAGGTCCACCTCTGGTGCTGGATTGGGGAAAGGCAGAGGAAGCCCTCCCTGCATAGCAGCACCTCCTGGCGCTCCTGTTGGCTGGTTCTCATGACTGGTGGGAGGCAAGTCCCCATAGAGACCACCGCCCAAGCTGTAGCCGTGGATGCGTTTTGAAGTCAGGTCGTCGAGACCCAGAGTGTTTTGGCCCTCTGATCTGCGTTTCTGCAGCAGGGATGACAGAGTATTAACTTCACAAGTCATACATTCAGCCCCTGACATTACACCTTCACTACCTTTGCAGGTCATAAACCTAACCCACTGCAAATGATCAACATCTATGCAATATATATAAGTACACTACTTATTTTCAGTTGAAACAGACCATAACCAAACCCTGGTGCCATGCTCACGCAGGAGCAGTTTTTATTCTTGCTTAAAAGTAACAACACACAGTAATACTTTGTATCCTGTCAACTGAAATGTGCCAACTAAATCAGAACTTTTTAAATGACAAAACCAAAGCTTACCTTGATAGGGATGACAGCAGTCTGCACCATATTTCTAAAGCGTCCCACTGAGGGGTCTATATCCTCTGTAAGTATTTAAAAAAAACAAGTGTTACAATTTATTGCTGGGTGCATTTCTTCTTTTCAAAAGTAGAAATGCACATATTGGATCAGTGATATAGCTTGGTTATATATTGACAGCATGACAGGAAGCCCCCTCATAGCAAAACCCTTCCAAATAAATCCAGAAAATTAATTAATTAGATGTTTTCTGTCTCTGAAAGTTTTGTGCCAAACTTAGATTGTGAAAATATATACAAGCCAAATTACAGTTGTTTTAACATAGAGTTGTTTCATGGTATGCAGTGTTTGTGTTTTCTTCAATACTGCTTTCACTTTGATTTGTACCTGGGTTAATAATGGAGTCCTCTTCATTGAAGGTCACCCTGGAGTTCCTCCGTTTCCTCTTAGGTCTCTGGATTTCCAGGTTACCCTCCTCAATGGTCAGTAGGGAGATGCGCTTGTTGTGAGCTGTGTTGAACTCTGTAAGGTTCTGGTGGAATGCAGACAAGAAAAGAAAAACGTGTGTAATGCGGCTGCACTGATATCAAGATATTACTACTTTATAACACAACAATATAAAAGACTGAGCAGGAGAAGGACAGATAGCATCATAAAACTAAGGGGGGAGTTAACAGAGCTACTTGTCATTAATAGGCATAAACAGGCCATACAATCACTAGTTCTTATGTTAATGTTATGTAAACATTTTTGGACAGCGCATTTTGTTTTATTACTACTCATACAATTTATAAACTGTAAAGATTGAAACAAAATGCTAAATATTAAACTTGATGAACAAATCTATAAAAATAAAACAATAATTAAGACACAAGACGCGGCCATTTTCTTTCTCTGTTACAGTGTATTGTTGAGAGCATTACAATGTTGTTTTCAAGAAACTAAATGTACCTCCAGCTCTGTTTCTTCCTCTGGAAGCCCAAGCAGTCCTTTCAGCTCCTCATCCTCTCCTGTTTTACTGTCCCCTGTGCCAGCGGTGCCCTGGGTTTGGGGTTTCTCTCTGATGGTGTAGGTCCGTGTTGAGGCCCCAAAAGATATTGTAGAGTCAATGGGAACCTGCTGAGGCTTGTGTGCCTCCAGACGGATGTGTCCAAGGAAAGTACCGTGTGCTAAAACAGTGACATTCAGGAAACAGGATTTGCACATGTTAGGAAAGGTTATTCATAGTTTGCAGATGTTACATTGTGGGATTCAGTCCTGGTGGAAATGCATGTGTTGCTGTCATGCTAAGCCTGAGAGACGGAGAACAATACTTTAAGATGGCTCTGCAAACCATAAGACTTTGTCTTACAAGTGTGATTGTAAAGAATGTCTTACTGCTGTTGAGGTCTATGAGAAAGACCCTTTTCAGGTGTTTGTGGTAGACCAGGGCAGCATGGACACGCGAGCATGACTGATGATCGATGGTGAAGTCGCACCAGTCGGGGTTCCTCCCAAACAGGTAGTACTTCTTTTCATCTATGATCAGTTTCTAGAAGGGAGAGACAAGTTTCAGTGAATCATGGTCATTAAAGCCACGGGGGGGTTAAGGTCTGCAAGCACTCTGCAATGTGCCCCTGAGCCATAACTCAACAGTGTTACTTCCCACTGAAAAGCTTAAATCTCGGGGCTAATGTTGCTTTTGCACCGTTTGAAGCCATGCAGCCATAGAAAACCGAGGTGGACTGTCAGGCTTGTATCTGGTGCATTCAACAAACGTACCACCCAGCATACCACAGTAGCATTAACAGCATTGAGCTGATTTCCAGTTACCTCCATTAGTTTGTCTCCCTTCATCACGTCTAAATGGAGCCCTGGGGGCGGCTTGCCTGCCCTGAAAGAAAACAGCTTTGTGAGCGTTTAAAACATTTAAAACAGAACATTTCTGCAAAGCTGACACACTACACACAATACATTAATAACTTTGCTTGGTTTTTCTTGTATCGCTTGAAGATTAATTCATAAAAACGAGTGCTTGGACCTCTACAGTCAGCTTATGGAAACCTCTACTGCGGTCGTCATCATCTAAAGCAACGCTATCACACATCTAGACACAAGGTTAGCAGTGTTAAAATGTCCTATCTATATCACAGAAGGCCTCCTGTTGTTCGTAAGTTGCGCTCTTGTAATTAAACATGTGGAGCATCTTCTAGAAAAGACGACAACACACAGCCCAACGCCATTTCTAAACCAATGGCAGCGTTAACGGGTTAGCTTGCTAGCTGGCATGGTTGCTAACGTTAGCTACAGTAACTACAAGCTTCCCTCTGAGTAAAAGTGAGTTGTATAAATAAGTCAGCGTTTTTGGGTTTTTTTTAGCTCGTTTGCATCTGATATTGCATTACAGACAAGTAGTTACAACTTTCGCATGTGCATTTTCTCACCATGTTGGACAATCAAAAGGTGGAGGACTCTCTTTGCTTATTTTAGTCGCCATCTTGCCTCATCTTCTCAGAGCCGCGCTGCATGCTGGGTAAACGTCTCTTTGGGTTTTTGGGAGTTGTAGTCAAAATACTGCAGCACGAGTACTGACAGGAACTAGGCAAATAGATCACATCTCTCCTGTACTGGCTTCCCTGTAAAATGTAGAATAGAATTTAAAATCCTCCTCCTCACCTATAAAGCTCTTCATGGTCAGGCCCCTTCATATCTTAAAGAGCTCATAGTACCCTATTACCCCACTGGAACACTACGTTCTCTGAATGCTGGGCTACTTGTGGTTCCTATAGTCTCTAAAAGTAGAACAGGAGCCAGAGCCTTCAGTTACCAAGCTCCTCTCCTGGGGAACCAGCTTCCAGTTGTGGTTTTGGAGGCAGACACCCTCACCACATTCAAGAGTAGGCTTAAGACATTCCTCTTTGATAAAGCTTATAGTTAGGGCTGGATCAGGTGAGTCCTGAACCATCCCTTAGTTATGCTGCTATAGGCCTAGACTATCAGGGGATTTCCCATGGTGCACAGAGCTCCTCTCTTCCTCTCTCTTTCTGCACTCATTCATGTCCCTTTAATGCATGTTACTAACTTCACTTCTTCCCCGGAGTTCTTGTGCCTTCTCGTCTCGCAGGTTCTTATCGATCCTGGTGGAGCCTCCTGCCATGGTCCTGCTAGATTGCCATTACCAGTACTGTTGTTGCTGTGCACCTGTCTGTCTGTCTGTCTGTCTCTCTGTGTCTCTGTCTGTCTGTCTGTCTGTGTCTCTCTCTCTCTCTCTCTCTCTCTCTCTCACCCCAACTGGTCGAGACAGACGACCACCCACCTAGAGCCGGAGGATCTGTCCTAGGTTTCTGCCTTTTAACAGGCAGTTTTTCCTTGCCCTTGTTGCCAAGTGCTTGCTCATGGTGGTACTGTTGGGTCTCTGTAAATAATGTTTTAAAGAGTTCGGTCTAGACCTGCTCTATTTGAAAAGTGTCCTGAGATAACTTCTGTTATGAATTGGCGCTAAATAATAAAATTGAATTGAATTGAATTGAATTGAATAGTCTTACAATCCCAACACGTTGCATTCAAATTAGGCCACCAGAGCCATTTGATAGAATATATTATGTCCCTTAACTTAAACTAAAAGAGGGTAAACTCTTCATACTCTCATTGTGCTAGCATCAAGTGAGGGGTATTGCAGTGAATAAGAACAACTTTGAACTCCCTCTAGAACCACTAGGGGTCCTCAAATCCCAGATATCTGACTAACTAACTGCTACAAAAAAATGTCTTTGAATTACTCTTGTTGTTGTGTATAGGTGTGAGAACCTGAACAAGACAGGTGTTTTCAGATGTGAATATTCACTGCAAGGGCCTTGCACCTAACAACATGTTATGTCTTGACTCTGGTTACTGAGGAAAAGCATACATTTACATTTTCTCTACACAAGTAACACAGGTGTTTAGTCGTGGTAGCATCTCTTGTGGCATTGTTGGATCATGGAAAAGAGAGGGGGGGAGCCCTCCAAGAGATTCACCCAGTAGACTAGGCTGATCTTTGAGGAAAGTGGAAAGTGTTGTGGGTTTTGTCAGATGCTGTGAGGGGCTGCTTCGTCATGTCACAGAGGTGGGAGGATGCAGAACAGATCAGCAGAAGGAAGTGAGGCTGCTTTTTTTTTTTGTGTGTGCTATGTTTCTGAGAGAATAGAGGGTATTTTCCCCCGTTAACTGATGTGTCACATTTGACCTGGATATATTTGGAGTGAAGGGTGGTACAGAGACTAAAAAGAAATTTCCAGAGAAATCAGAGAACCCTTTTCTGGATCAGCTGGGTGAAACTTATCTGTCCTTCATGTCAAGTATCAACCATTACCGTGTGACAAACTGGGGGAGATCTTCTATTTGGAGCTGTGTAATCTGTCCACACAGTTTGTTATGCTTGACATGACGTCAAACCCCCTCATTTTGCAACAAAATTAGTGTGGGAACTTGCAACTTGCATTTCCCACACGCACACACATATTCAAATTTGGACACCTTTCCTTAGAAAGGTATACATCTTACTGTCCTTTAGTGATAGCAAACCAAGGCTTTAGATGCAGTCAGTTAAATATGACGACCGCTGCACTTCCTTGCCACTTGGGTTCAGAAGTTACAAGTGTATACAGCCCTGGCTGTTACAGTTTCTCTCTCTCTCTCTCTCTCTCTCTCTCTCTCTCTCTCTCTCTCTCTCTCTCTCTCTCTCTCTCTCTCTCTCCTGCCCTTTGGTTATGTTTGGTTTAGTTCCTCTTCAGTTTTTCCCTTTACTTGTACGGACCCCAGAACATTTTTGTACTATCTCCACTTTCATGCACACTCTACACCACTAATTTCACTTTCTATGTGTTTTGTGTACTTCTATTATGTATTTATTTAATTTCAATTTGTTTAATGCATTACTTTTGAAAATAGTGTGAGTCCCTCTGAAATATAGCAACATAAGTAACAGAATAAATACATTTCACACCTTTAAACATTGACAGTATTACAAGGCCTATCGATTGGCTTCCATCTCTGACTGCAAGTATTGTGCAAACCACTCCTGTAACTTCCTCATTCAGTTTTGTGGTTTCTGACTGAGAAAGCATTCTCCATATATGCTGCTCTTGTCATTTGCTGTCTGCCTTCCTTTCTGACACACACTGAGGCAGCAGTGATGGCAGACACAACTGCTTTGCCACTTCAGCAATTAATTGCATCTTTGGACAACACTTGTTTGCCAAAAATTCTACAAGTTTGCTCTGGAGTTTATTTCCAAGGTAGGCCTTTTATTGTTTGATTCTATTGTGAACCTAAACTGTGAGAGTAGATAAGGACAACGCTGAAGAGATTAGAGATTAGAGTTGAGAACGCTCCAGATACTCCAGATTTTTGTATTGTGTCTGTGTCTATTGCATACATTTATATCTATCTAGTGTACATGTTTCCTTCTTTTCTAAACTCCAAATCAGACGTTGTAGCAAAATCAGATTGAGAATTAGTTTTAGTAGAAATGTTTGTATTGTTCATGATTGATAATTTTAAATTTATTAGAAGAGTAGTAAGATTGTGTCCCAGTTATATACAGCACAATACGAAAACATATAGGAAAACAGGTTATTTATCCTTGATATAGCTTCTCATTGCTGTGCTTGTTGTCTTGTTCCTTCTTTACTCGATTTCTTACTTTCTGTTTCAGGGTCTATATATGAGATTTCTGGGAGTGAGGTATGCTTTTCCACTGGGGATCTAATAAAGGTCATTGGCATTGAGCTCTTATCAGTTTGCTGTGAAGACATCGACAACAATGAGAAGTTTGAGCTGCCTATCAACCACACAGGTCGGTCTGAGCTAAAGACAACACTTGTGAGAACAGCTAAGTTTGTTTTGTAGCTAACTACTGACTTTCTTTTAGCTGACCACTGACACTTGTTGCTGTTTCTCAGGCTTGTAGCTGACCACTGACACTTATTACTGTTTCTAAGGCTTTTAGCTGACCACTGACACGTGTTGCTGTTTCTCAGGCTTGTAGCTGACTGCTGCACTGACACTGGTTACTGTTTCTCAGGCTTATTCAAGGTTGTTCCAGAGGAGATGCCATACAACACAGTCGAGGAGATGGTTAGTCTGAGGCCTGTGGGTCTGGACTCCTGCCTTCCCTTCACTTTCACCAGCCGCTCCAAGATGACCTTTGATAATTTCACTGTTGGGGCCGGGACAGCTTTGACAGTGCTCTCCATTGAACATAACACGGGTCAGGAGGATCAGGTGCGCTGCCATGTTCAAGGACAACAGGAGGCCTCTGCAGAAGTGCATATCCCACTTTCTTCCCACGGGCAGTTCATTGAGTGCGAGAGCGTGGAGCGCTTCACTCTGCGGGAGATCATGTCCTCGCCCTGCCTGCGTAGTCGAAAGTTCCGCTTTGTCAACACCACCAAGTGTGAACGACCCCTTGTTCTCACTCCCATATACCAGGTCAACGCCATCATGCACTGTGAGAATAATCTACTTTTTAATTTGAAAAGAATGAAAATGATCTGAATCTTAAATACATAACGGTTATTCTTTTTGCTTACCGTAAAACTACAATTAAAATCAGGGTCCCAGTTAGACGCAGGTCCCCTTTATGAGCTTGGTGTGGCTACACGTTTTGACAAATCAATGAAGGTCTCAGTAAGATGCCTGGTCTGGATTTTAAAGAAATTCTCTAGATATATAAAACCTCTTAAAAACCCACTTTTGTCAATACGGACATGCTACACAACATTAGATCAGTTAGATTCTCCACCATCCAATTGTTCAGTTAATTTTACAGAAATGATTGGTCACTAATATGTTATTTGACGTAATAGTAAAGTAATATTCATACTGGTTTAAATAAACAATTTGATAGTATTTCCCATCTTTGCTGAGGAACAGTTTTATGGCAAAGAAATGAAAGGCCTGTCCCATGAAGACACCTGTTCCAAATATGAGCAAGTTGACTTCAGTGATTAAAGCACATAAAAGCCCGGGTCATTATTTGAAGTTTAACGGTATTTGCACACATTGTTCATTGGTTGATCAGAAATGATTAACATATCTGTAAATTACATTGTAATTAGTGTGCAAATTAGAGCACAATGTAACATTTTATGTACTCATTACTGCACTTAACAGACGTTTCCTTTTATGCTTCTTTAATTCAATTTAATTCAGTTTTATTTGTGTAGCACCAATTCATAACAAAAGTTATCTCAGGACACTTTTCAAATAGAGCAGGTCTAGACTGTACTCCTTATAAAATGATTTACTGAGACCCAACAGTTCCTACCATGAGCATATCTCACAACATTTGAAAGGCAAATATTCTACTTTTACCACTCCATTTATCTCCCAGTTTAGAGTTAGTACTTGTGTGCTGATTGAGATTTTGTACAGAAAAGCAATGTAACACTTTACAATAATGATGATGCAAAGTGGTGCATCATACTGACTAGTTAGTCATAGTTAGTCCTTTGTTATTTCATGGTCATTATTACGCTTATTTACTCTTCTAAAGTAAAGTGGTGATCATTCTGAGTGGTTACTGAGTGCTGAATCATTACTTCGTCATTATTTTATGAATGTGAGTGATTAAAATTACACCCTTGGAAATACTGCTATAAATACCCTGGCATGGTAGTCCATAGCAACCTTTAACAAAATGATAAGCTTATTCTACATAAACTATGAAAACTATTTAAAAAAACGATTCAATTAAATTTATAATGTATTACTTTCTTCATTCTTTTTTATTATTATTACTTAGTCAAATACAGATACGCAAAGATGATTGCTGGGTAATATGTACTGATATATACTTGATGTTGTCAGGTGTCAAGTCTTGTTTAGGTGACAAGATGATATGATATATACAGTGTCTTGTTTGGGTGCAAAAAAAACATCTACAGGCTGAACGAGCAGTTATGCCTTTCACACATATAAGTGTCACTTAGTGTGCACTGGGGCCCGTCATAACTACGCTACTGTACTCAGTAACCCCTCAGTATTATGCAATGACATTACTTAATGGCGTTACTAGTTTTGTGCTGTTCGTTCACCGGCTGGTTCAGATGAAGAAAGTTGTCAGTGTGATTGTTTCACAGATATTCATGAACGAATCATTACCTAATGATTCATTAATATAAGATCACCCAGTCTGTTCTCCAGTAACTCATGATTATCTACTATGTAGTCCACCATTAGGAATTATTAAGGAACTGCTTATTAACAATCATCAATTACCAAGTTATGCCTGATTCGGTCCTTACTCGTTTCTCAATTAGGTAAACATTAACTAATCTATATCTTCTCTATAAAATTTGATCAAAAGTCACTCATTAACTAATTGTTCACTAGCAGTTAGTTCCTCATTCATTCATCATTTATTTGTTCCCTGGAAACTCAACTCAAAATTGTGTGTCCCTTATTGTAAAGTGTTACTGATTAAATTACCCTACAGTAAATCGCCTTGACCAACATCAATGCATTAGTAAAAATAACTCTTAGAAAAATCTTTAAAAAAAATAAATATAATATACTGCTGTACTTTAAATAAAGGATTTTCAATGTAGGAGTATTTTTGTATTGCTACTTTTATTAGTTGTACTTGCATCTCGCAAGGTTCTGAATACTTCTTCCATCACTGATAAAGCATGCTGTAGTCTGGTTTTAGTCAATTTAATTTCATCATGTGCCTCTACTACATTTTCTCACATAATTTCTCTCATTCTTTGTACAGTGAGGAAGAATATATTGAAGTTTCCCTCCAGCTTAGAGGTGGATGTGGTCGATGTCACTGAGCTGTGTAAGGATGTGAATTTTGTGACTCCGCTCAGTCTGACAGAGGTCCTTTCCAAGCCAGAGGAGTCCTTCCCTGCAGTAGTGGAGATACTAGAAGGCCCAGAGACCCGCTCTCTGTTCAAGTGCAGCTGGCTGCCACAAATTAGCCAGAACAGCCACCTGGTTTTCCACAAGGTAGGAACCTCAGCCATGGTTTTGTTATCCAGCTTGAAGGGCCGAAAGACACAGCAGTACTTCCTGGTATCTCAGCAATACGGTGGACGATTTCGGAGGCGGCCAAGAGAGTTTAACTCAGTGTACGAGCTGTATGTTGCTTCAGTTCAGGCACCAGGTCTGAAGTTCAGTGTGACAAGGAACTGTGACGAAGTCGAGGAGGAGGGCCTGCCTGCCCTCAGTGTGGGGGAACAGCTGGAGATTGTTCGCTGCGAAAGGATGGAGTTGCCTTGTGGAAGTAGCACGGGACAGAAGCAGTCCGTCGAGGCCCTTTTGTGTCAGCGTCTCCAAGAGGCGGATGATGGAGATGAGAACGATGATGATGAAGAGGAGGTCAAGCAGGAGGATGAGAGAGAGGAGATCTTTCTGCCTCTGTACATGCAGGGTCACTTTGTGGAGGTGCTCACTGATAACAAGAAGTACAAACTCAGGGACCTGGGCAAGGAGTTTAACCTGCCGCTGGATGTTAAAGTCGTGAGCCGTGATACTGAACTCGAGACTGATCCACTATCCGGGTTTGCATGTCTCAGAATAGAGGGGGCTATGTTAGAGCCCACCATCCAGGCAAGCTTTCCAAACAAGCCAGACCACTGTTTTGAGATCCCAACCCAGTGGCTCTCTATGTCTGTCTCTTTCACCAGAGACCCCCTGCCATGGCCCAGCGGTGAGCCTCCTAAGTGGCATGTGGACAGGGTTACTGAGGTGACAGACACGTTCTTTTATGAATATCGCAAACAGGGGAACTCAGATGCGGCTCCTCCACCTCGACCACCAAAGCGAAATCTGACGTCTTCAAAGTCCTGCAAAAAAGCATCAAAATCCTCGAAGAAATCATCCAAGGGAGACAAGTCCAAACATCGACCAGACAAAAGCACCCCAACCAAAGAGTTAGCTAATTTGACTTTAAATACCAAAAAGAGGCCCCCAGCTCCCCCACCTCCAGTAAGTATCACTTAGTCTCACTTTTCTCACACATGACATATGTTAACTTACTGAGTATGATTGCATTTTCTCACAATGTGACTTTCAGGAAATCTCATACTGGTCAGAAACAGCTAACTTTGCATGCAAGATGTTTCCTCTTTGTGTTGTGGTAAAGAATTCATCTCTATAATAAAACTTCCTCTTATTGTGCAGGCTATCTTAGATGATCAGCCTCCACCGATCGTACCCCGAAAGCACTCAGCAGCTGAAGTGACAACAGGGAAGGCTCTGCCCAACACCTATGTGGAAAGGGAGGACTCTAAGAAAAAAGGTGAAGCTCTTTTTTCAGACTTTATCACACAGATTTCAGACATACTGCCAAAATTTAAAGGATCATTTAGATCAACAAGTCCCATGAAAAGACCAAAACCAACAATACTTTACAACTCTTCTTCATTTTTTAAAGCTATTAATTTAAAAAGTGACTCAAGCAGGTGCAAATATTGCATTTGTTTGGGACTATTTTCAGCTGCTCATTAATACACATTTGGTGCTTAAGTAACTATTTAGGGCATCAGGAGAGTGTATGTGCGATTAACTCAAAATAACATGTTGGCCACAAGAGGTGTGTCATTGACTAAAGCACAACAAATAAATGAACAATTTATTGTTGGTTCCTGTACTCTTTTTTAATTGGATTTATTAATAGTATTAAAAATTCAAAATACAGAATATTACTAATAGATGAATCATTTTTTTTACCCCAGTGCTGGTGTGTGAAGTCGAAGCAGATGTGGACAGCGACCACGACTATGAAACTGTGGACGACAATTTGGTGGCAATGATGAAGGCAGCCCAAGAGAATGTCATGTTTTACTAAAATGTTCTACAGCAACAGTGAAATATTATTATATTAAGTATTTACTGTTGTAGTATTTGTCGAAATGTTATTGTACCTTTTGTATTTTTTGTTCAAACTTCACAGCAAATAGTTGATCTAACGTATATGGTAGTTTTTTTGGGGGGGTTGTAGCTTGTAGTTTTGTATACAATACCATTATATTGTGCAATACTAGCTGTTACTGTACATAGTCCATCCTGGAACAAAACAGCAAGGCTCTACAGTATAATACAGTCCTTATATGATGCAAGAAACAACACCCTAAAAAATGACCAGAGTTAAATCAATATCTTGTATCAAAAAAAATGCACATTTATAAGCTTCACAAATGTGATCGTACAGGCATTTAATGCATGTCAAACTCCTACAGTATATATGCAAACTCTAAACAGAGAGGGCTCAAACCAGTCCTTGTTTGGAGGCAACAGTCCTAACCACAAACATGACAAAATGGCTGCTTCTCATATGCTAGCGCTAGAAGCTCTTATAGCTGTAACGGCAAACTATTGATCTGAGAGTACAAAAAGGTGCTACACATTGTATGTATTCCTGTTTTTTTGTTTTGTTTTGCTTCATTGAAATAACTTGTTGGACTTCCTTTTAATTATATGGACTGCGAGCCTTTATAATAGACAATTTCCTTCAGTGTGCTATGTTCATTTATTTTACCGCTGAAACCAATACGTATGTAATACAATTGCAAAACTGGAGGTGCATTTTATACTTAAGACATTTTTTTTTCTCCATCTTTATAAGATGTGGCTTCAGAATGCACTCACACCTATTTAATTAATTCATATTTTAAAAGCTTTTTTACTATGTGAACCAGTAAGGCTGTATAGACGGATTTCTGCATCATGCCCAGTCAACTTAATGTGCCACAGCTGGACACAATCAAGTAAACATCTCAAGTGTGACCTTAAATACAAGTGGTTAAATTCAGTTTGTGGTCTCACAGCTATGAATACACATGTAAATTTAGTATCTGTGCAGGGGTGGGTGGGTGGGTAACTGTCTTAGATGAAGGTTTAATGTGACAAAATGTGGAAAAGTGAAATGGCTTGAATGATTTCTAAACCCACTGTCTAGACTATATCCATTAAGGATATAACAAAGTTATATAGAAAAATGAGTAATATGTGTAAATTATGAAACAAAAGAGTTCTGGTAGATGACCCAACTGTACTTTGTATAATCTTTTAATTTTGGCAGAAGTATGTTACATAGACAAAAACTGAGTGCTTATGTTCCAAGTCTTTAAAATATGAAAATGCTTTACAATGGAGATGGGGAATTCAGAATAGTATTAACAGCTTCTTAAACAGCAAAACCCCCTGGACTTACAAGCAGAAGCAGAAGCAATTTGAGGAATACAGGAGGTGTAAAGGTCTTACTAAATATAAAGCATGTTTTTTTTTTTCTTCAACTAACAACCACCACAGTACCTTAACAGAGAAGGCCTTATTTCACTCAGTTCGCTGGCATTAATGAGGTCAGAGGGATAGTGATTTAGTGGATAGATTTCAGTTATAAAACCAATACTAATGATTTTTATCAGGTTAAATTCACATAAGTAAACCCACTAGTGCTAAGAAGGTGAAGGGGTCTATTCATCATTGTCTGTTGATTTGTAGTGGTCTTCGTCGATGGTGGAAAAGATGTGACCTTCATTGCTTAGGAACTCCACTGCTTGCCTGTTAGAGCACAACGAGAAATATTAATGGTATTTTGAAGCACTTTTTATATAAACCTCAAGTATGCAAATAAAACTTCTCAACATATTAAAACAGTCTGACACCTCTGATTTCTGTCTCTACTGAAGTAGCTTTTTGACACATTTACAATACGTCAATCAATGATTCAATGATTTTCAAGCAAAACACAAAACATGAACTGGTTTGTGGTTGACGCAACACAGATGAGACAGATCATTTTTCAAGCCAGCTAGTGTGAATGTTCTGTGTCTTCTTAAGCTGAAGTTACAGTCACTGAGCTACCACCAAAAAGTCCCTGATCATATCATTAACACAATGCTCTATGGTTGTAACACAGTAACTGACTTCACTGTCCAAATTTCTAAGAACGCCACATTGCAAAATTTTCTATGGCTGATTATCCCCTTAAACTTAAAGAGGAACTTCTCTTACTTGATGACACCCAGGCTTATACCACTGAGTCTCTGCTTCAGGTCCTGAATGCTGATTCCCTGGGGGTCTGGACAGCTTCTTATCAAACTCAGCACCTTGTGAGATGAGCAATGACATATTAAAAACATGCACACATTAACAAACTGCAAATACAGAAACATCCTTCAGCTTTAGCAGCTTCTCTTTGTGAAACCATTACTTCTTTTTCTGATTAAACTATTTTCATGTAAATCATATTTATAGTCAGGAGGAGACAGAAATTGTGTGCTTTATTTATAAAGTTTCACAGTCAGTGTTAAATCAGTATCCAGGAAACTGACACTGAGTGATCCCCATATAATAATGACGCCAACCGTTCAAAAGCAGTGTGTTCTAAATTTCTCATTATAATGTATCATATAGGCTCACCTGATTCTGGTTTGCGCTTAACCCATTGTTAACCATGTTGTTAGCGCCTGCATAACTCCCTCCTGTGCTTTCCATGACAGGCCGTGATGGGGGTGTGATGTTACTGCTCACTCCTCCTTTAGCACCAGAAACTGACTGAAAGAGAAACAAAACAAAAAAATTGCTTTGATAAATTTCCTAGTAAAAACACAAAAGTACATCCCCGAACACAAATACTTGTAACAAGATATGTGACAACAGCAAATTTGAATTCTGTATGATCCTCTATGGCTACACTACAACAGTGTTGGTATGCAGAAGCCCGGTACAGTATAGTCTCCTCAGATTATAGTTGTTATCAGTTTAAGAACTTCATTGCTTTTAAGCATCACATTGATGTGTGTTTTATACTTACTAACAGCTAACCTGACTTCCTTACTTTTGGGGTTTTGAAACAAACGATAAAGCCTGCTGAGGTTTATACTGAAGAGTTCTCACCGTGCTTTGAGGTTTGCCGAGCGCCATGTGTGCTTGGACAACCTCCAGCATGTGTGAGGTGATTTCATTCATGTCCTCCAGCGGCCTGACGCCGAATGCCACGACAGACCTGTGGTTCTGACACCGGAAAAAGAGACACACCCCCTTAGTCAGTCTTAACATGGCAGAATTCACGGAGTACTGTGAGACATCCTCCCTCGCAAACTGTGTTGCATGTATTCCAAGAAACAAAACAAAAACCATGTTGGTCAATAGATCACAGCCTTCTCGAGTGGAACGAAATAAAATTCATATTTATGGCACCAAAAAAATCGTAAGGGATAATAAAGCTCCATTTGATTTGTTTCTGGGAACTGCGGAGACCATTTTAGGACAGTAAACTCACCTGAAAGGAGCGCAGATTGCCTGAAACTTTGACGTACGTTCCTGGAGGCAAGACAGTGCTGTCCACGCTGGGGTCCTATAGAAACCAAAACAACCGTGTCGCTAAAGGGCATGGTTTATGTGGTTTACCAAAACATAGGCTATGCTTCAGCACGCTACAGCTTCTGAAGAATGATGTGGGGGCACGCTTGTGGCAAAAAAAAAGTTTTGCATTATTGTCATAGCACCTTACATTGTATGTTACATTTGGGCTTACATTCTTAATTCATGCTGCTATGACTGCTTATACTTACTGAAGTTACTGTTACTCGGAACAATAAAATGATCTCATATCAAAAAGAATTCAACGTTTAAATGGTTAAAGAGCCTCAGCTGAACAGGAAACCACCAACAATGTGGCCTTCTCAGTAGCAGGTGTCATTTATCGCATGTTTATATTTCACAGACAAATGGTTGTATTTCTTCTTTGCATGAATTACTGAGAATACTACAACAGCAGAAATTCAAGTTTAAAAGCACCCTCACTTACCTCAGTGTCAACCCACTGCTTCACATCCATGGGAGCACCTGTCATGTCATCGACCTTGTACTGGATGTTGGTCATGGATTTATCAGTGCTCCTGATGATACCCACGATGGTGACCTATGATACAGAACATGAACTCTTCTCTTATGTGGTACATGTGGCAATAAAAAAAAAATATGTTGATCAATAGTGGTTGTGTTTTTTCTCACAATACATAATAGCCAATTTTCCAAGCACTGTGGTCCTTGTCAAGTTAACTCCCACTTTTGAGCGGGGGGGGTATACCTATTGTGACCTCGCAACTAGGGATGCTACTAACATTTTCATTATTGATTAATCAGCTGGTTATTTTCTTGCTTTTTTTTTAAATTGAAAATGATAGAAAATAGAGAAAAGATTATGTATTCAAATTGTTTGTTTTATCCAACTTACAATACAAAACCCCCAACATACTCATGTTTAAGAAACTAGAACTTATAAAATGTTTGGCATTTTAGCTAGAGAGAATACTGAAATGATGAATCAAATATCGAAAAGGAATTGCTGACTGTTTATTCTGTTGCCCTTCCCTTTTTCATACCATTGTAAATAACTTTGTGGTTTGGACTGCTGGTTGGACAAAACAGGCAATGTAAACTAGGGCTGCACAATTAATCACAATATGGCCGAGTGCAACATTCAACACAGCATTATATTGAAGTATTGTTTTTCTGAAGAGATCCCCTAATAATCATTACTTTCAGCCCTACTGTAAATGCACCACTAGACACTATTGAGAGTTATTTTCATGTTTTTCCAAACATACAGACCCTGCTTTACTTCAGCTTACCTGGGCAACTTCCACATCTCCTACTTTGAAGGCCTCATCTGCCTGGGAAGCAGACATCAGTTGCGAGACTGTGCATGGGATTATCTGTGTGGCACGGGTTCTCTGTAAAACATACACACACAGACAGACAGACAGACAGACAGACAGACACTGGTTGACTGCTGTGCCTCACTCTTCAAATTGTCAGTCGGTGTTTCCATCAGATCAGTACACATACACAATAAATGTAGTACAAGTACAAACCCCTTTCTTCTCTCCTCCCTGGGATGGGGCAGGAGATGCAAAGCCTCCTGCAGACTGAGTGTAACCTCCGACCATACTCGACTCACCTGAAACACAAATATGTTATAGTTATATTTATATAAGTTATAGCTGAGGACTGGGAGCCGTTTATTCACCATTTAAAACACTTATTCTTTCACAAACTGACGTTCACATCAGAGACACAACAACAACAAAGAGGTAAAGTTTAGTAGCCCAGCTAACGTTAGCCGCAGCCAGAAAATGTAAACAAGCACGACCTGACCACTTTATGAACTCAACCGTGAGGACATTGAACCTACCCTGATTCCACATGTTGGCACCTTGTTATTGAGTTATTAAACACAAACGTGAGACGTTACAGCCACTATGTAGCGATGACAACAGTCACAGGTACGGTAGCTCTGCACTGGGGTCCCTTGTGCAGTCCCGCGCGCCAAACTCAATGTACAACGCATGCGCACAGCAGAAGTCCCGCGAAACCGCCACAGGAAGTGATAGCCCTGATATAGGCTTGTCAGGCAGTTGTTGCTGTATTGGTGTGTACAAATCCCGTATTGTCGGTAATACGGGCGACTCTAACTCTCAACCAATTGCCGTAGCCAAATCCTTAGTGTCTATTTACCCCAGAATTTGACTCGTATGCCTTGTTAGGGGCGCTACACACTGCGCTGAATAAATGAGTGCCTGAAAGGAAACAATCGGGGCAAAATACACCCAAGCAAGTCGCAATGAGTGGCGGTGGTGAGCCAAAGCTTTGCTGCCTTAAAGTCCCGTCGGAAATATTGCGTGTACTGGCGATATACTACCTAATATCTACTCTTTAAGTATTGCTTTGCTTGATTAACTGTCACGCATCGACTGTTACGAGATATACTTGCTTTATGTGTACCAATTTCAAATAAATAAATTCTCTACAGTTAATAGTCCGTGAATTACAACCTGCGATGCGGGAAGTACGAGCATCACCCGAAGGCAGCATACGCACCCCAAGACTTGTTCTGCCTTTTTTAAATATTCAAATAAATGTAATTTAGCCTACGATGTAACAACATGGAAACAACACACTGATTAAAGAACTGTAAACGTAGATCTGACTTTATATTTAAACTATATAAAATAATATGTACGAAGGGATTTTGCACTAACTAGACTTACCCAGGGTGCTGTAGCCTATCTGATGCCTTTTTATGGCATTGTCAAATCTGTAGCCTATAAATAGCCTGCATATTGTCTGGTACACTGCTTCAATCTCTGAATCAAATAATTCCACATGATACATAGGCCTATTGGATTTCTCTATTATAGTCTACCAGTTTACTGCTCTGGGCCTGTTGCCAAAAGCAGCCAAAAGCTGTTACTTCTCCTTTTAATTAAAAATAAAATGCAAATTGTAGTTTGAACTTCTTTATTTTGTGTATCCCATGTTAGTCTATCAGGCTGTAAAATCTCGCTCTATATTTGAAATGGGAGCAACAACAGGAACTTGCAGAGAAATGGACCACCTTCCGGTCAAAGACTCGTTATGAATAGCTGTATCTTATCTCGCTTTGTCCTTTATAGACTTACCTCTCAAACCTGCTCTTGACTTTTGTTTGTTTGCTTTCCTCAAAGAGTTCAACATGTCTACAGTAAGGCTGCTCCTATCTTATCTGCTTTTCAAAGAGGTTCTTGCGCTGTCAGGTAAGTATCCAACAACATTAAAATGTTTCTTTTAAAAAACTCCTTTCATAGTGCAGGGGCAACTTCATGCGCGTAATTACGCATCGCTTTTCTCCAGGGAACTTCTGGCACATCACGGATCAGCACTGGGACCCAACATATAACCCGAATAATAATCCTGAACTCGTGTGCGCATCAAGCGGTAAACGACCCGCAGCCAATGCCGGGATATTTGGAGACTACGCTTGTGACTCGCCATGGGACCTTATTAACTCCTCTGTGTATGCCATGAAAGATATTCTACCAGACCCGGACTTCATCGTATGGACAGGGTGTGTGCTTTAGGCTAATTGTACAATAAAAAAAAGGAAGGAATAAATATACGATTCCTGCTGGATTGGTGAGTCCCAAGTCCATATCCAGAGAGACCAGTGCTTCATGCTTCATAATCATTTGTTTTGTTTTTTACGAGAAATCTTGCAATAGGGCAAACCATGGAAGCATTGTCCCACTGAAAAATCATTGGCGTGGGCCTCCGTTGTACATTATAGTTCTACTCTATTCAGTGGGGCCTCCAACTGTGGGGCCCAATAAATCACCACTTCCCCTCAGTATTTAATCCTAAAACTATATATTGTTTTTATTTTCAGAGATGACACACCACATGTTCCCAATGAAGATCTGGGAGAAGTCGCAGTGCTCAACATTATACGCAACCTTACCCACATCATAACACAGGTGTTTCCAGGTAAGTGTGAGGTCAAGAGACATCATATGTATTTAAAGGAAGAAAACATTGGCTATCAAGCTTTCCATTTTGCCTTCCTCAGATACTAAAGTGTACTCTGCCCTGGGCAACCATGACTATCATCCCAAGAGCCAGCTTCCTGCAGCCCAAAACTACATCTATGACCAAATAGCAGAAATATGGCAACACTGGTTAGATCCTGAGTCCCAAGGAACATTTAAAAAAGGTGGATAGAGCCTCCTGTAATATTTGTATTTATTTTGAATATACATTTAAAAGCATGTTTAATTGCGTCATGCATTTTCTGCTTGTCTATTTGTCTAGGTGGATATTACACTGAAAAGCTGCTGAATCGAACAGGTTTCAGGATGCTGGTCCTCAACACTAATCTCTACTATGATCAGAACAAGGTGACCCAGGACATGGATGATCCAGCGGGCCAGTTTAGCTGGGCAGACAAGGTTCTTACAGAGGCCACCAACAACAAAGAAAAGGCAAAGCATCTTGTCTATCTGTGAGACTTCCATCCTCCGCTATCCTGCCTTCTCTTAATTTGCTGTCGTGTTTAAATTGCAGCGTAGAGGGCAGTAATCAGAATCAGGACTACTTTATTGATCCCCGGGGGGAAATTTGTTTGTTACAGTTGCTTAAGGTGCTCACACAATGTTAAAGAATAGAAATAATAATCATATTACAGTATGTAACATAATGACGTTAGTGCATCATAAATACATCATTCCTCTTTTTAACCCTGGTTACCAGGGTAAACAGGAAGGATACTTTTAGGTTACATCCTTTTTCCGTGTAATTACTTCATGGAAAACAGGTTAACTTCGACAACTTGACACTCATAAAGAAACATGACACTAATCCCAGAATTGGGTACTAATGCCTTGCAAAAAAACAAACTGCTGTTGCTAACTGTACGTGGGTTTTTCTACCAGGTGTACATCATTGGCCACGTTCCTCCAGGTTTCTTTGAGAAGAAGAGAAGTAAGCCGTGGTTCACACCTAAATTCAACAAGCTATACTTGGATTTAATTCAGAAGCATCATTCAGTCATACTTGGACAGTTCTTTGGTCATCATCATACTGATAGCTTCCGAATGTTCTACAACTCAGAGGGTAAGGTCAGACTGTTGTAAACGTATTGCTGATACTAATGCCTTTATTTGTTAATGTCTTGACTGTGATGCACTGCTATGGTCCTTCTGTTTCTACAGGATCTCCTATCAGTGCAATTTTCCTCAGCCCAGGTGTCACACCGTGGAAAACAACACTTCCTGGAGTCAAAGACGGAGCCAACAACCCTGGGATCCGTGTCTTTGAGTATGACACCCAAACACTTGTGGTAAAAGTAAGTCAAGGCCAGTATGTATAATTTCCATTCAAATTTGTTTAGAAGTCTTTATGAGCTGAAATCTACAGCCTATTTGTAACAGGATGTGCAACCCCCCAAAAAGCACTTAACACTTTTATTGTTCTGGTTTCTGGTGTTTTTCCTACTCAGGATGTGGTGACCTATTACCTCAATCTAACTCGAGCAAATGCGGCCCGCGGACGCTGGGAGAAGGAGTATCGCCTCACAGAGAGCTTCAGAGTACCAGACGCCTCCCCAGCCTCCATGCACCAGGCTCTGGAGCGCATTGCTAGTGACAGCTGCTACCTACAGAAGTACTATGAGTTCAACTCCGTCAGCTATGACCTGACGGAGTGTAACAATGACTGCCGTGTTGACCACGTGTGCGCAGCCAGAGAGGCAGACTTTGAAAAGTATGAACGCTGTCTACAAGGGGCGGCAGCTGCCATTTATGGTGGGTTGCTGCCTGTCCTTTTTGTGGCTTTAAGTCTGGTTTCGGCCAATTGGTAATGATTATCTATATCACAGATAATGTTTAAAATATATTATTATTACAAAACTGAAAATCAAGATCAAGAGCATTGTGGTAATGTAAATGTTTGATTTAAATTACAATATTTAACAATCATGTTTTAAGTCATATGACATCTATAATTTAACTGAGTCGTGCACTAAATGTACTTAATCAGAGAGAAAACAACCTTTGGCTTCAGCAATCTTTGGTGTGGCCTCTTTACCTTGATTTATTGGTACTGGTTGAATATTTCATTTCCAGTCATTAGAAAAACTATGTGGTTCTTGAGGTTAAAGTACACGGCACTCAACTGTAATGTTTTGGATCAAATCCAGACTTTTGTAAAATATTTTCGCTCCCCATCTAACTCTTATCTATTAAATAACACCAAAAATGGCTAAAACTGTTTTATACTGGTTTAAAAAATGTTTTAACAGCAAGGATTGATGCACTGTGAATATCAGTGTTATCGCAACAATAAATCAATTGATTAATATCAATTGCACCTACTCATGCCCATATAATGCAACCTGTTACTAATATTACAGATACAACTGCACAATATGGGTTCTATAATGCTTCCTGTTATCTCATATCAAGATTTAACAGGTTTTTAATTAGTCAGTAAACTCGTAACATGTGACATGAAAGATACTGGACTTTGAGCCGGCTGTGAAAACACATTTATTATGTTCTTGAGCAGTGCATTTGATTGACGCATCAACAATAAAGTGGCAACCTTGTGGTTACGCTTCAGTTCATAAACTTTGGTCAATGCAGTGTAGTAGTTAGTCGATGAGTGCGTTCACATGATCAAGATCTGTTTAGCTGAAGTGAAAGGCTGCATGGCTGTATCCAGAGCTTTGCTGAAGTCTTGGAGGCCCACCTCTGTGCAGACAGGAGCTGTCAGCTTTCCCTGCCGGATGAGGTGGCACAGTTCATCCAGCATGACTCTAAATGCTGTTCCATCTAGGGAGAAAGTCTCATGAAATTCATTTTAAAAGACTTATTTAGGTATCTTGATCTATGAAACTCCATGCCAACTCACTGTTTGACTGATCTTTTTTCCACTGTGTGACCCAAAACCCACGAACCTTCACATCCTTAAAAATGAGAGCACTCTGGAGAGAAAAAGTTTAGTAAGTCTACAGAGAGAAAAAGTGTCCAGGTGAAAAATTATCTGAGAGGCTGTAAAAGGTTTCATCTTACCACAGGGACCGTGACTGGCTGTTTGGCCATCCCTCCATATGTCACCATAGATCCTCCAAATCTGAAATACATGGGATTTAAAGATCAGATTTACCTTTCAGTGTCAGATCATGCCAATAAAGATTATTCAGCATCCTTACTGTAGATGACGGAGCAGTTCTGTTGCGCTCTTGCCTCCGACTCCATTCAGTGCCAGTTTAGGCTTTGGACAGGTCTTTTTTTAAAAAAAACAAACAAATAAAAGAGATTTATCTTGGGAGTGTGTTTATTTGCCAGTAACCAGAGCCACGTGATCATATCTTTTAACCAGTCTTCAGACCCACAGACCTTGAACAGTTCCTTAATCTCAGGCCGCCTCAGTGCCTCTTCTTTGATCACATGAGTTGCTCCGATGGCCTTCAGCCTATCACTGAGCTGTGTGAACTCTGGCCTTTGAAAAGGAAGACACAATGGAGAACTTCATTACCATCATAAATTCTAGCACACAAAAAAACTCTTTCCCTTTGTTACCCTTGGACAAAAGACCCCACAATTTTACAGTCAGGAACAGACTGATAAGCTGAGCCTTTGATTAAGACTGAAACGTTTTGTCTCCTGTGACTTGATACACTTAGTGGGAAAGAGAGCTAAAGTGTAACCAGTCCTTTATTTACCCACAATAGTCATTTAAATAAGTTTAATCTAAAATGACTCTAATATAAGTTCACCTGTCTCTGACGACGTTGATAGTGTTTAATCCCCGTGCAGCAGCAATCTGTATCACCGCCTGCCCAACTCCACTGTTAGCTGCGTTCTGGATCACAGAATCACCTGCAATAATAATAATAATAATAATACATTTTATTTACAGAGCATTTTTATGATATCCAAAGACACATAAGTTAAAAGGTCATAGAAACAACACACTAAAATAAATATAAAACACACAACAATTTTTAACACATTAAAAGTGTTTCTGAAAAGATGGGTTTGATTGGGGATTTTAATGTGGACTGATTTGTATAGTAATTTTAATATATAATCTAAAATGTCATATTTAATATAAAATATATATTAAAAATATTATTAGTACTTTAATTGGGCAGGATTGGGCAGGATTGGTTCCAATGAAGGTTCACGGTGCAAATACCAGCACTACTTTCAAATTCACTAGTAAGGACTGATTCTGTAAGTCATCTTGTTTTTTACATTAATGCAACCAGGGGGCTGATGGTTTGATCAGTCTGGAGGCTAAAATGTCAATTTAACCAACATTTCCATAGGAAAGTGGAACATTAGTAAAATAAAGGGACTACCCCTTCTATGGTAGTGTGTGTTGAAATAATTACCTGGCTTAAGATCTTCAAAGTCAGAGAGCATCCTGAAGGCGGTGCAGGGATTCACTCCCAGTGTGGCAGCAGACAACAAGGGAATGTCATTCGGAAGTGAGATTACATCGTCCTCAGCTAGCACTGCCTCTGTCCTCCAGGTCCCTGCTCACCCAAAGGCACAAAATCCTTAAGATCTCATGTTGGGAGACATAATTAATAATCATTTGTGTAAGCTGCAATTTACCTAGACCAGCATCTTTTGGGATGACCCAGTCTCCTGTTTTGAGGGACTTCACCTGGCTGCCCACTTCTACGACCTGGGCCACTCCCTCGTTGCCCCCAACAGCTGGGAGGTCAGGCAGGATAGCATAAGTACCTGGAAAAACAAATAAACAACTGACCTTCATATCTTACACGCATTAACAATGTTGGGCTTCTTGTTATGTAGTCTGGTGTGGAAGTAACCCAGAAACCAAATACCTTGAATCATGTTTATGTCAGATGGGTTGATTGGAGCTGCAAGCATTTTAACCAGGACATCCTTTGCACCTATGGGGGGCAGATCTACATCCTCCAACCTGGCAACCAAAAAAAACCATATACAAAAACGAGTATGTGCAATGCTGCTTTTGGTTTGGTGACAGCTTTCTAATTTAAGAATATCAGACTTGATAAAACAAGAGTACAGAAAATATCTCCATTATGTGATAGGCTTATTGTTTCCCCTTGTGGCCATTGGGGGAAGAACAAAAGCTACAACTGCATTTCTGACCAGCTGTCAAGTGCAACTAGGTGTGTTTCGCCCTCCGACCTCTGGGGGCAGTAATGAGCCCATTAAGACGTGGCCTAACACAGCGAAGAAGACACCACACTGGAAAAATTACCTGGACAAGCGACACAAAAGGTGAGATTTATGCTTTACCAGACATGTTTTCAAACATTATTTTTCACTTTTACAAGAGGAAAGACTTTGAGGATTCAGACTAATTGGTTGGTTTGTTAAATGTACGTCTGGTTAACTGCGCCGACTCCGTTAAAGAGCAGCGTACAGCCTCTTCCCATTACTATAGGAGACAGTTGCATGGCAACAGCGGCGAATAAACCACACGTTTAATGAGACGGGGACTCTTACTGGACGACTTTTGAAGGGTCTCCGTGTTTTCTATACAGAAGAGCCGGGCATGTTTGTGCTCGAAGTCCAGCTGAATGACTGAAGAGGGACACGTTATCTTTCCCCCTGTGCCTTGAAATCTGTAAAAGAGCAGCGACGGAGCTCCTTCTGCTGACTGTGTGAAGTGGCAGCCACATCGCGACACGGGAGTTAACTTTAATATACAAAAACAGCACTACGGCTCAGTTGTATTTGTCATTTGAAGTGTGATCCTCCTACTGCGTGGCCATGTTGGATTTCACTCATGAGGTGGTGTCATTGGGAATATAAACAGAGAACAGCGCCCCTGGTGGATAAACGTGGACCCGTGCACCGTGGTTCAGTTTCACGGGGTTGCCAGTCAAACAAAAGAGGAACTGATGGTTTTAAATTATATTTCACTTCATGTATACAGCACGTTGAGACACGCTGATGTTTATAATTCACACCCTGTGTACATTTCTTTTTTGAGTCATAGGCAATAAAAATGTCCTCAAATGAGGATGTATAGGACACAAAATGTGGTGGCCTGTAACCACGCTCCTGTACTGTACACCTTGGTGGCTTTCACCTCACTACATTTCAGAAGTTGGTAGTATGAGGCAAGGCAAAGGCAAGTTTATTTGTATAGCACATTTCCACAAGACCACATAAAATAAAGGGTAAAATGTGTGTGTATAAAATATATAAAAATATATAATAAGTCAGATAATACTCAAAACCTGAAATCTCATTAAATAAAAGGCAGTGGCAAACAGCTTTTCAAAGTCTTTGATTTAAAATAACTAAGAGTTGCAGCAGACCTGCAGTTTTCTGAGAATTTTGTTTGATATGTGGACTCATTTCTCTTTTTGTCTGTAGTCAGATTATGAGGAAGGTGACAAGAATGCTTTCTTTTTGTAACTTATAATTAAAAATAATTCTCCTGCGAACATTTCAGTTTCATTATGCACAAAGTCACCACCACTTTCAGTAATTTGCTGGCAATTGATAAAGCGCTTTTACAATTAATCTGTTTGGCTATCAAAATCGTTGTGAATTTTCTGTTTACTAATATATTGTACATCTATTTAAAAGTTATACCAGTTACCTTAAATTAACATATCACTATTTTTTTTATATCACTATCATTTTATGACTTGTTGTAGAATAAACTTCACACCACTATATAAGTAAGTTAAAATCAACTCCACCATGACCAGGTACACCGTTAAAATGCTGTGTACCACTTTCTAAGAACTACTTTATAAAATGGATTTATTAATATTTAAAAAAAATATTAAGACTTTATAGATTAATCATAAACCATTAAAAGGTAAAATATATGGATTACAAACTATTGCAATCCTTTAGAGCCATTATGCATGAGTACTTTTACTTTTGATACTACATTACACCTTGCTAATATTTTGTACAATGTACTTCAGTAAGATTTTGAATGCATGACTTTTAGTTGTAATGCTAATTGTTGATCTTTGTTGTAAGAGTAAGAAGGAGAAAAAAAAGACACATGAATATTGACATATTTACTAGGAAATGGAGCAGATCTTTACATATAGCAACATAATCACAGTAATACTTTGAAAAGCCTACATGCTGCTCATCATTGACAAACTAGCCATTAAATCAAGATAAGATAGATCAAGATAGTTGTAGTTTTATGGCAGTCAACATTGATACATTCATCAGTAATAAATGCACATTTTTTTGGAAGTTATTTATCTGATAAAACACCAAATCACAAATTAAATGGCTGATGGTCACAAACAAGATGTACCATGAAAAGCCAACTGTGATACAGAATGCTTTGATGTGCTTCAAATATTACCCTGAGCACATAGTCTTACAGGTCCTTGGATTTTCAAGGTATATCTAACCCATCTAATACCCGACAATCATATCACAAATAACACACCACCGAGGGGGTCAAACAGGTTTGTTGCAATCAGAATGTCTTCCATGGACTTAAGTTTCCAAATGATACTTTGAAAACATCACTAAGTACAGCAGAATATTGCAAACATTACAATACAACACATAACTGTCATTCAACCTTTATCTAAATAGTGGGTGTCAGAATCCAATTAAGAGTTCGACAGATGAGGTAAGTTAGTGGTTTCAGGGATTTTAAAGAAAGTTAAATCACAGAGATTGCTAACAAATTCATCCGTGTGTCCCTTTTTTGAAATGGAGAGAAAGGAAAATGTTCAGGTTAGAGGATACACTGGCACTGCAATCATAAGTGGTAAATTCAACATAAAAGTACACAGAAAAGGAAACCATTCCATCTAATCAGAGCACTTACTTAAACAATCTTTGTATCCTTTTACATCCTGAGTGGAATTATTAAAACAGTGTTTGCTTCTGCAACCTTTAAACTTGGAAAACGTATATAAACACCACCTAACGGCAGAGTATGAAACGATATTTGAGTATTAAGTCATCAATGACACATTCTTTTTGTCATAAGCACTGATAGTCTGAAACACCAAGTATCGGCCATGTGTTAAGATGAGACAACCCCGGATTATATACTACTAGCCCCAGTCCCTTTAACAATATTCTACTACATCCCCATCTACAACGATTATAGAGGAAAAAATACAATAATAGTGGAACATTTTCTTCATATCATATCATGGCAAAATATTTCAAAGAGGAGAAAATATAAAGAACATCTCGCATTTGGGTGCATGGAAAGTTAACAAAGTATTAGAATCAAAAAGCTTGTGAATCTCAATCTTAACCGTTTCACATCATTGCTTTTTTATTGGCCACAATCAGTATTTTTAAGTAAAAACAGAAAGCAAAAAGAGAGGCTTTCTTGTCCTATGCTTCACATCATGCGGATGAGTATTCAGTCCCTGCTTTGTTTTGAATAAACACTCCTCGACTCCTTCCAATCAATCTGAAGTATTCCCTGAGTTTTCAGATTGGCAATTCCTGAGATGAGCCTAAGAGTGGAAGTACTTTTTTTTTGTTTTCCAACCAGCAATCAACTGTATGTAGTATATGAAAATCTTAAAAAATATAATATTGAATATGAAACATATATTCAAAGGATTAAACAGAATATAAAAAGACAATTAATGCATCTTACACATGATTAGTGCAGAGTAACATTGCATTGGTTTTGGCATAGATAGGAATAACAATGGGACTCATTGTGCACAAAAATAAAGAATAAAAAAAATCATACAAGGCAAAGAAATAAAAAAAAATGTCACAGTTTATGTCAGTCCTCATAATACTATGTACCTGTACAGTATATAGTGTATATTGTCACTCTTGTGTCACAGTATATTACTGTTACACTGCATTCATACTGCAATGAATTATTGGTAAGGACAATGATTTATCAAGCACATATGTACACATTAATACAAGTACCTTGATGTTAAAAGTATGTTACCCAAATATATTCTCAAGTCATATGGAGCTTTGAATGACACTTGGCTGGTTTTTTAATGTATACTATTCATTGCTGAGAGGCTTCAACAGGAGCAGATGGAGAAGCGGCAGCACTATTGGATGAAAATAAATAAGTAGTATGATTTCTTTTAAAGGCTTTAGAATAATTTTACATATATATTAATTGGGTGTAAAAGTCTTGTCAGCTTCTCCTGTAAAACGGGAGTAAAAATGCTGATTAGCTAGCTAGTTCTACATGCTCCTCCGTGCAAGCTTGGTGTTCCTGAATTATTACCCTACTAAGGGTTATAGGGAGGCAATGTCTTAAATAACTACCTAGAAATAGATCACGCTGGATATAAACAAAAACATCAGCCATCCCACTGGCAACATCATGGCTGATTCTGCCTCATTTTATTCAAGTATCAAGAGGAGAGCTAGCTGGATCCCTCAGTAACCCAGTCCAGGTCAAGTATCGTATTAGAACTGATGATGTACGTGTATTGGGTTTAGTATTACATTACATTGGTTGGAATTCTATCAAATCCACGTTGAGGTAATCATAAAGCAACAGTATTTCACACAGCAGCCAATAAAATGAGAGGCTACTGTAGATGGAAAGTTGACTAAGATCATGCTGCCAGCTTCCAGAGAAGCTAAAGAGAAACTCAGCACCAGGCTCAAAAAGCTGTGTTTTGCTGCCCTCTCTAGTTGAGATCACAACTTATCTTTTTTTTTCCCCGCCAAAAAGTAGTGACACGTTTTAGACGTGCTGAGCAGCTGTGATGTAGCGTGGAGATATAATACCACGCTACATCGCACAGCCAAGTACAACAGACCACATCTGTCCACATCCAGCTGTGATGTTGGGTGTAAAGTAATGACAATGCTGTGTAAATACTGTAGTGCAATAAGGATTTGATTTAACCCCAATTAAAACCACAAACTCCATAGCTGTATTCTGAGAATATTTGGTTTACCATCAGCAGTTAGAATGACGGTTTTAGTAGCAGACCAAACATGTACCATTTAGGTCGACCGTGCACCTTTTGACAGCCGGCAAAACGCTGGTTGAAAATAATTAATTAATGAAAATAACTCTGACCAAAAGCTGGAAACCACTTCTGGTCTGACATTCATTTGGCCCCAGGATTACTGGATGGTCAATTGCAATATTGGCAGATGCCAATCCATTGCCATTAGTTATACCCTAAAACCCGTCCCATGTGTTTTCACAAACCCTCCCATTCCCCATGCCATATGCAAAACATTCATTACAGAGGTACTAATTGTCACGTCTCTGCCTTGTCGGGTAGTGAGGTGTAACAGTCAGGAAGAAGACTAAAAAGGTAAGGCAGCAAAAGTGTAGCTCTATACTAAATATACTGACTGAGTATTATGCAAAAACAGAAGAGGTATAATGCCCACTGGAGAGGAACAGTATCGCATAAAAGAAAACACAGATTCTACAAAAAACTCATCAAGATAATCCGTTATATGGCATTGCTCACTACAATCTCAAACCCGTCAAAGAACAACGGTGATTTAAACATTTCCAAAGCGTCCTGAGTGCAATAATACAGCAGTATTCCTGAGTGTTACACCAAATGAAAACAAACAAAAACGTCAGCAACATTCTTCATCATAAGCAATTTTTTTTTAACCTGAGGTAGTTCCAAAAGCAGCTTCAACAGGTGGAAGAGGATCGTGTGTCCCATCTCTCCATCAAAGCAGTTTGATTGGCCTCTGTGCTTCCCCCGGCGTCAGTGTAGCCCAATTTCTCGTTTAATCAGAGGTTTCGGGAGGCAGTGCCAAGTGGCTGTGCTCCTCCTCGTCTCCTTTCGAGGGGGACGGTTTTCCCTGAGAACCCGGCGAGGACTGTTGTGCTTTGATTGGGCAGTTGGCAACCATGTGGTCAATGCTCTGGCAGAAATGGCACTTCTTGGGCTGGGGTGGTAACTTGCACTCTTTGGCGTGGTGGTCCAGGCCTCCACAGTTGTAGCACCTATAAGAGCAGAGAGAATTTAGTCAGATGTTATGTGTGCTTAAACATGCAATTGCTGATTTTTTTTGTCCACTTGGGAGCAGTAGATATCATTGATTGATACGGCCTACTTGTTAGCAAACAGTTGCTTATTTACACATCCAGCAGAGAAACATTATAACTCATTTGGATGTTTCTGGCCACCTGGCAAATGTAAATCCAATATTCACTCTTCTTTGAGCTTGCTAGTTTTTGATCCCTCCTGAGGGAAAAATCTGTCTTTTTAGCTGCTGAACACTGTGTTCACCAGCCAGCCAGCTAGTCCCTTTGTTTGTCTGCTGTTTGGTGCTGAATAGGTAGCAGATACAGTTTTTAACAGAAACAAACCAGTGCAGTTTCAGGCCAGAAAACCAAAACAACGAGCTGAAAGATGCTAAAAAGAGCTCAGGGGAGGCCATTTTTACATACAGGTAACCCTGTGATCCATAATATGTAAGCACTGATAATAGCCACTTTAAGATCCTCTGCAGACTGGCTTCCAAACTAGTCCATGCCAAAACATGCTCGTAGATTCATATCTTAAACTTAGAAATCACAGAAAAAATGTCTTCCTTTAGCAGATTCATGTGTAAACAGCCTATTAAAAGTAAAACTATGCACTGCACAGTGAAGAAAACATCCAAATGAACAATAACCAAAGCACATTTTTGAGTGGAGATGCACCTGTTTGCCACTAGAGGGCAACATTTCACCTGGAATGACTTTAGTTTGCATTTGGTCACAAATCTTGCAAGGGCAATCCAGGTCACACCACATTGCTCTTTGGAGGAGGAGATCTCAAAGCATGTCATGTTAGATGGCCAAAAAGTACAACCAAAATGTATCCGAAACGGGAGTTTCTGGAAGGTTTAACTATTCAAGTGGACAACAAAATTGCAGAAGAAAAGAATTATGTGGGAGGGCTCCTAGTTTTTCATATACATGATATTGTTACAGTGGCTCATCTCTAGGTATCGTGAACAGCTTGACCTATTTTGTCAGTTTGTCGCCTCCAGTTGGACTCTTTTGTATCAAAGAGCGAAACATCCGTTTCATCGGCATTGAACTTTAGAAATGAACACCATGAAGGGTCAGCAGGAGCCATCAGGGGTGCCATTGGCCACCTCTGTTGAAGCATAATCTATAGAATGGCCACGCGTGCAGGGGCGGAAGACAGATGGGTGGTGGGCGTGGGGCGATCAGCCTTTGCCACTGCGGACCCCCTGCCACCATTGTAGCAGCAGATGAGGTTTGGACAGGGCGGCCGCCGAGGGGTCAGTGTGGCTTTGTGATGGTGGCCGTTGGGGTGGTGTCAAGGTCTATACAGTCACATCACAGAAGCTCTCTACATTAGCATCCATCAGGAGGCAAGTGGAGGAAAGGGGAAGTGGTCCCTTTGTCTAAAAAAGCTGCAGTAATGACCTCTGAACCCTGCCCTCCGCTCCTCAGTTCTCTAACCCCCAATCCCATCCCAGCCCCCAGCCCACTTGCATTTACTCATACGCTGTTGCCATGACAACAGTGACCTTTCACCCCCTTGCTTGGGCTCTTACATCTGTTATCAATTAAATGGACAGGAGCTTTTTTCCCCACCCTCAGTCATATATACACACACACACACACACACACAAAAAGGTGGTCTATAAAAGGTAGAGTGGAAAACAGCTGTTCACCTTGGTGGCAAAGCATGAACCCAGAACTAGAATAAAACGTCTTTCCTCTGTCCTGATGATATCTGACTATTGGTTATAAATATGATCAATCAATCATAAAACAACCAATGAAACACCATCCAGTGTTGCATAATGAAGTACGCTAGAGGCGAACGATATCTTATCAATGGATCAGTGTGGTCTAGGGAGAGTTATTGAACCACAGCGGGCCTCCCAGGACTCTTTGAGGCGGTAATGATCTCTGTTCTCACACTGACTACTCTCTGGTTCTAATCACAACTGACAGGAGGGTGAAGCTGATACACCTCTAACCCCATGCTATATTGCTATTCAAAGAATTACCCAAAAATCAAGGCCCTGTTGGAGGGGAGGAGGAGGGGCATTGTTGCCTTTGCATGAAACTCTTGCATTTTCATGAATAAAATATACATCAGCAGATTGATCATTAAGTTTTATGTTTTTTTACATGACTTGAACTCATAAGAATATTTCTCAAGGATCATGTGCTGGTCCAGAACAAATGGGGGGGAAATCCCTTTTGCAGTAATGAGGAATGACATGCTTAAGGCTATTCCTATCACATATAGTTGGCTATATTGGTAGCAATCTCTCAAGAATTCCTCATTCTGTGAAGAAGTGAACAGGCTGGAATAATCATAAAAATTTTGATTAATGTTTATGTTATTAAAATGAGGATTTTTTTTTTGTTATTAATTTGGTTTTGGAGATACAAATCACATTGGTAGTAGAGGTTTAGGAAGAGAGAGATTGTCCGTGGGTGTGAATTCACTAGGGGCCTGCAGATTTAAACAGTTATTGATCCAGGTCACACGTCAAGCCTGCTGGTGTGACCCTTGCTAGGGCTGGAGGTGGGGGTTGGGGTCATGGAAGAGGAAGGAAAATGGGGAGAATCACCATTGTATATCTGATCCAAACTGGACACAACATCATCTATTTGTGGACTGCTGAGAAATAAAGCTTTCAAGGGTCCCTAACATAAAAGTGCATAATCTGCTGCTGCCCAATGAAAACCAGCAATCTCCATTTTCTTTTTTTTTTTGTTGCATAAACTAAAAATGTATGCGTTTCCAGTTTTCGAAAAATCTTAAGCTCAATTAAGCATTTGTATCTAAAAAAAAATGCATTGTCACAAAGCTAAAAACTCAACCTATTTATTTTTATTTATTCATGAAAAGTTGATGTTCTGGAGATGTAGGGTCTTCACTGGACAGTAACAATGTATGAGTTGTTACACATACTATGGTTTTCTATAGCTTTTTGGTCAAATGCCATGTCTTTAAAAATGGTGCTTTGTGTGGACTCCTCTCGGCATGTTTTAGTGTATGAACTTAGAAAACATCTTCTGGTATTGATGAATTTGCATCCAACGTAGTTGAGCGACAGTAAGTATGTATGCCATTACACAGAATCTCACAGAGGCAATGAAATTATATACTGTACTAATTTCACTAACATATTTCAGAATACCCACTTCACAAGGAACACACATGTAAATGTCTTTCCTGTTCTTTCCCAGTCCCTTCCTGCTTACCGATCTCCCTTTGAACGTCGCTTCTGGACCTTCTTGCCTTTGGGTCTCCTTTCGCTGCCCACACAGTGGATGCCACCTGGTCCGGTAACTCGCTGCGACTCCAGGCCCTTTGATGACTTCTTGAAGGTAAACTCGACCGCCTCGCCTTCCTTCAGGCTGCGGAAGCCTTCCATGTGCAACTTGCTCTGAAAGGCAACATAGGAAGATGATTCAGTTTTAAATGTATTGTTTTGTGTTTGGGGAAACTCCAGTTTTATGGTGACTTAAGCCCTAATAGGTACGACAGGAAGAGTCAAACCACAAAGGGATGACTGACTGTTCAGCCTTCTCCTAATCACAGACATACAGTAGGGTGGGATATATAATAGTGATAATTTGATTTTTCAAAACCTGCTATATTACACAACCAGTGACCAAATCACCTCCGCATTGAGCCTTTGGATACTCTGACCCTTGAGCACAACCCCCCACCCATTCTTCACTGTTTGATAGCATCAGAGCCTGTTAGCACTTATCAGGTATCTGGTATTTTAAGGTGATCATTATGCCTCACTTGATAAGCAAACAAGCACTACGAAGCTTGCTGTTCCCACTCTACCCAGCAGTTTGTACACATACTGCCCTGCATGAAAGGCACCCATGCCTTAAGGCTACTTTGTCTTTTTGCTGCGTTTGAGTGGTAAATCTGACAAGGATAAACTTCAACCCATCCCCCCCTCCGGAGGAACAGCATTCCACACTGCTGACCCCACCCCATCCCTCTTCCCACCCACATTACAAAGCTCCACTAACACACTGACCACCACCACTAACCCTAAACTGCAGGATGCAGGGGTTAGTACTACGGTTGGGGGTGGGGTGAGAAGGCAGCGTGGCTTCTCTGGGAGGTTGGGGGTCAGGGTGACATTCCTTGGATAGTTGTTTGGCAGAAAGACGTGGAAGATAAAAGTTGAGTGAAAGCACAAATGATTGATATCTCCCTTTGATATCCGTGTTTGAATATGTGACATCTTTTTTTGTGAACGAAACATGATGATTTCAATTAGTAGCGTGTTTGATGAACAGCAACACTGGAGAGGCGTGCTAGCTTTATTAATCAACAATGGAACTGGAGGTTCGAATATGCTCAGAATAAAAACTAACTTGGTCTCCTGTTAAGCTCAAAATTGATGTGACCTTTAAGGGGGTTCTTTATGATACCAGTGACTTGCCAGAAACATTTCTGATTACACAGAACAGAAAGAAAGAAGGAAGGAAAGGTGTGGTGCGGTTTTGAGGATAAAACCCAGAGATGTCTAACACAACATGGGAAACCCCTCTCTAAAATTCCCTTTGGTGGGACTGTGAGATTAACTATAGCAGACTGTTGACATAGGAAGAACGATCCATGATGTAGCAGGTTTGTTTTGATAGACATTAATCCTGTTCTCTTCTCTCATTTTTGAGTAAAATCACAACCCTCTTCTAATTATGAACAACAGTGTTCATTTTCCTAAACCAACAGGGATTAAACTGAGCTTCTCATAGCACAGTCTGGGATCTGCTTTAAATAAAATCTAACATGATCCTCCAGAATCCTTTAGGACAGGTTATCATTTAAAAAGCGTAAATCTCAGATCAATCAATAAGGAACTTTATGTTGGAATCATTACAAACACAGCCTATAGTTTAGTGAGCTAACACACCAGCGACGCCTTCTGCAGTGAAAACAAAAACAAAACATAACAAAAGCACCATCTTCGCTAATCCTGTCACATCCACTCACAGTTGAGCATCTGCTACAAAGTCCTGCGCAGCGAGGACACACGATTGGTGAGCCATGACATTTAAGTGGCAACATGGATGTCCACAGAGCCCCAATCCCATCAGGCTTCTCTGCCCTGGTGACCGTTAACCCACTTCCTCTTCCATGTGTGACCTTCCCCACCCCCATAACGGACCCTCAGCAGCCACATGCCCCACATCAGATTATCTATACCCACACAGGTATACATGAGGGTGGGGGGCTTTAGACTTCAAGGACCTGATTTTGAGGCCTTATTAGTGGGTTCTACTGTAAACTGTCCAGAATGTGTCTAGAAGCCAAGTGAGGCAGAGAAAGACATCAGAGCAGGGAGGGACAATAGCAGGGCTGCTGCTGAGACAAAGAGGGGCTCGGTCACGGCCGAGGGGTGCTTCATTCGGATGCATGGCTCTATTGTCCACCTGCACAAAGGCCAGAGGACCCGGGGAGTTAATTTTCCTTGACACGCGGCCACTAATTTTAGGGCTGAGGCCTTTTACGTTGCCATAACCCCTATACATCCATCATTGACACACGTGCGTCTACCTTTTCAAGTGACAGAGAGGGAAGTAAGTCATTGGTTACGCATTTCTTATGGATAAACTCAGAGCCCAGTGTGAGGTTACTGGTTTAGTAAAGCAGCGAGCATTGCAACTTTTCGCTCTTTGTTTGAGCTTGGTATCTAAAGCAATAATGAACTTGTTTTCATGACATAAAGACACACGGTTTTGGACACTGGATTGGACTTTTTTTCAAGCTGCAAGGCAGTTGGGCAACACACCGCTATTAAAACCACTCATTCCTTTCCATTTTCTTTTAATTCTCTGTAACTACTGGAGCAACAAACTGTAGGTTTCAATCCCCAGTTTAACTCACGTTCACATTTGCAATATGATTAATCAGGTACCAACTTCCTGTGTATAGTCAAACAACATTTCGTTTACAACGGCTGCACAGAACAATGGGATCTCTCTATATGCATCATCATAAGCAGAAAGCGGACAACTGAAAAACAGAAACGAGTAAGAGCTGCTTGAGTCTGTCAACTGGCTCCAACCAAGTGTGGAGGCTTTAGGCTGACTTTATATGGATGTATTGATAGCAAATAAAGTTAAATCATGAATGAAATGAATTGCATGAGGCCTGGGAATGGTGGCGGAGGGGTGTGGAGATGGAAATTTACCTCAAATAAACCCTGAGAGCTCCTTTCCTCTTTAACGCTAGTGCCACAGAGGGGGTTGAGCAGACAGCAAAGAGCCTTTAATCACTTTATGACAGGAACCTTGAGGTGAATGAGCAGCTAGTGGGGACTCCTCTCATTCACATGCTAAGCCTTTATCTTATCAGACAGCAATGGAGGCGCTCACTCACATGAGAAGTAGGAGGGAAACGCACCCCCCACCTCCCCAGTTGTATATGCAAAGGTGAATGAAGGTTTGTGGTCAAACCTGGGTGAGCTGAGAAGGTTTCTTTTAATCTCTACAGTAATGGCAGAAGGAAACAATAAAACCTGATTTAAGTATGCCAATTTTCAGAGCCTTCAGAAGAACATAGGCCTACTCAAGGCAATCTTGCATAAATATATGTCAAGTGATTGGGTTGTATTCCGCCTATAAAAACCCTAAAAGGCAAAATCATGAATTGTACCTGAAACGGATGTGTTTAGAAGCATATTTTAACCTTTACAATAAGCGATCAATAACCCTTGTTTAGATGGTTTGCCTATTCATGCAGATCAATCTAGAACCCCAAACCCTTTTAAGTCATTTTAAAAGCTTCCCTTTTGTAAACAGATGCAATGATAAATGACAAAAAGTGACATACACTCATCATATTCCAAACAAACAACTAAAATAGCTATAATGTCAGACTATTAAAAAGTATGTGTCTTTATTTCTACATCACATTGTATCAGCGTCCCTCATACAATAACCACGAGGGAGGCCCGCAGATCTCTTTTGGCTGAAACACGTGTTCCCCTGAGGGAGAAACACCCACCGACCACACTGCACGCATACACCCGTCCAAAACCAGTTAAAACACATCGCTTATTATCTTAACTTTAATATCAAAAAGGCCTGCTGATGCAAGGTTGGGTTTGTTGTTTTAAATGCATTTATATTATTATAATTTTTCTTATTTTACTTATAGGATAATGAGTCATTTCTGCCTAGTTTCGACAAGGCTGAGAAAACACCTAAATGAATTACGCTGTATTGGAAACAGGTGGGGCGATCGCACAGAAATTCCACTCGATTCAAGGAAAGTAGATTTTCAGACCTCGAAGTGTTGATGGGCTTCTTTTGGAGTCTTATTCGCGTTTGGATGTGAGAGGTTTTTTTTATTTATTTATTTACTGCGTCGATAGTTTCAGTTTCAGCCCCCCGAGAAGATAGCAATCCTACCTGATGAACAAACACATCAACCGGTTCGTCCAGTGGCACTCCCTCTCGGTCGGTCATGGACAGGAACCCGAAGCCCATGCGGACGTTGAACCATTTACACAATCCGACCCCGTGGAAAGACTGTGAATCCTCCTCGGTGCTCGGTCCTTCATCCTCCTCGGTCTTACACACTCCTGCAATGAAAAGTGTATGTAATTACAACAAAATACTATATATATTTTTAAAAATCTGTATATAATGTTGCAAGTGCGACAAAAGCATATTATATCCAAAATGGCAAAATTTTAGTAAGATTTAGAAACTTTTATCCTCCTCCTCTCGCGTTGCTGCATCATCAATCAATACGGATCAATGAGGAGAACACACAAGCAACAAGACGAGGCTGTATTTCTGCTTAATCCCGCATAACATCACAACTCACTTCGTAAAAGCAACTAAACAACATGCGACTTTTTTGTGTGCGCAAAGTTTGCGTAAAATAAGTGATCGCGGAGGATGCCTGATGTCAGAATTTCTAAAGAGCGATTAATGCATTGATGGACACACGGATTCCACATCACGTGTGGTGAACAATGCCATTTAAAATGCTCCATTACAATCGGATAGACAGTCCACCAGAAGACAACTTAATTAAAGCATTTTGTAGAGGAGAGAGAGAGAGAGGAGAACAAAAGCTAAATACATCTTATTTTGTTACTCAACCTGGGAATTCCTGGTTAGAAACGGAGCCCATGTCTTCAGTTCTGCCTTGAGTCAAAATTAGCACCCAAGCTACAGTATCCTTTTTTTTTTTTTTTTTTTTTTAGCCCTCAAACTGGGTAATCCTCACAGATTGCCACTTTCATGCAAAATGCCGTGAAAAGCAGAAACTGCGCAGCGAGTGGGGAAAGCGGGAGAGGGAGGTAAACAAAAGGGGGCTGGCAACCTATTCCCCCTAAACAATGAGGGGTGAGGAGGGGGGGTGGGGGTCAACGGGCAGAATTTCTCTTGAAGAATCCCCCCCTAAACAAAAAAAAATCTAAAAAACAATGCAAGGACACCCAGCCCCTTAAGAAACCACTCCCAGAGATAACTCCACAAAAAAGCTCCCAACATACCTTCTGCCATGTTTGAGGGCCAGTTTACTCCCAGTGTTCACGGCTGCCGATTCTTGTGTCTTTTCCTCTCTCCTGCAGTGGTCAGCTCTGTTGGTCAATACAAATGACCATTTCTCAGCCAACAAACCCCCCACACACTCTCGGTCACGTCCACGTGATTCACAATTATAGTCCCCAAGGATAGATTGCATATTGTGTGATGGAAGGGCCCAAATCTGGGAAGTGACCAATCACTTGTAACGAAAAATCCTGATATTCCCATCAAGGCTTCTGTGATACTCTAAAGGAAGACAGTGACTTCAGTTTTTTACAATTAACTGGAGTCGGTAGCACTAATAAGTCTAATTGTTGCAGAATTATGCATATTTCTGTATAAATCACGTTAAACCTGAATTTTATTCAGATATTCCCCAAATGATTACTACCCTTTCCAAAAAGGGTTTGAATTATGACACTATAAAGGGAAGAATTAAGAAATATTTAGTTTTATCTCCATAAAATACATGCATCAGGCCTGCATACACTCAAGGTGGGGTGACAGCAGGAAGACAGTAAACCTGGTGGAGACTGTAGTTGCCTGTGTTAAAACATCCATTTAAAGTACATTTTGGTTTTAGTTTTTATTATAGATCAATATACTTTACTTGGCAATCAGACTTCACTTACTGCAGGCCATTTAATATTTAGTCTCTGATCGTGTGTGCATTCGTTTCCTTGCGATCAGTGAGATGGTTTGCTGCTGTTGCAGAGAAACGATTGTAATGGTAATCCAGATGAAACATGGAAGGGGGGGTGTCTCGTCCTCATGTAGCAGAGGAGGAAGCAGCTAAACTCGAGTCAAGCCATCGAGGTAGAGAGTTAGAATATTGAAAGGAAACAAAAGCGGACTTGAACTAAACAAAGGGATAACGAACAGTTTTTATTAATTTTTTTTAAACGGCCCACGGTACAAGGTGGCAGCATGAAAACAAGCCAAGCTGGTCAAACGAATTCATGGATCAATAGTGATTGATTGCATCACGTTAAGATGTTGACTCGTGTCCTTGTGGAGTGATGGATGAATCAAAGGCAGAGGAAAGTGATCTTCTAACCAAGCTTCAAGTGAAAGTCCAGAGCCGAAGTAACCAAAAGATGAAACGGTCTTAAAATGTTGAAATCAAATTATAATGAAATGTATTATTGTTATTATTTAAACAAAACAAGAATGTATACTAATTAATTGTCAACTGCAGCCGATGATAAAGACAAAGATAAAATAAAGAAAAATAGGCTGTTTGAAAAATTATTCGTTCTGATGATGCCAACAAACATCAGCACAATTTGTTTTACATGTGTCATATTTCAGTTTAAAAGAAAAAGCTTAATTGTCGACCTGTGTAAGAGAAGACCACTTATTAATTGGATAAGTTGCATTTATCTATTGAGATTAACTTGAACATTACTTTAACTATTGGGCACACAGTATGTATAAACCCCTGATGGATGTTTCAGAGGTGACCCGTCGGTTTCATCACTACAACCACAACGACCCCTTGTGGATCCGTAAAACACGTATTTGTCGCCCTAAACATGACATAATTGACAGGATTAAACAACAGGCTTAAACACAATAAATAAATGATAACAGCACACATCAGGTAAAGCTATAGTCCCATATCAATGGGATGTCAGTGTTGTAAGTTGGTGATTTTTAAGAAATAGAGAAAACTTGAATATGCTGATAAAATGACTTCTTGACTGGATAACGATTATATAATAATGCAAAACCAGAACCTTCAACTAAACCTGTAAGACAAAACCAGGGGGGATTTAAACATATAGGAACCATTAATGTTTGGATAAAAATCCGAATAAACCAAATCGATTTAAATTAATATTACCAAGCATTAATTGGATTTTCTTATGTTTTTTTTTTTTGCATAATCCTGATGAGATGTTGAGGTCTAAAACAAGAGGTGTGTCCAGTTTTGACATTGTTTTGCAAAATTATCCGCATATAATATCACAAATCTAGTTTTCAGGCGTTTTTGAAGCTGCAAAAGCATCTCTGAATCACTTTTTCCATCACTTCTTGACGTTTTACAAATGATTTCGGATGAGAGAAACTGAAATACAACGTTTTAGTGATTTAAAATAAATGTGCCGCAATAACAAAATATTATAAACAACACATCTGCCCAAAACTGGCGCAAAATGTTTAACCTTAAGCCTCCAAGATGTTACTCAGACCCCTTTTATTGTATTGTCATTATTTAACATATAAAACTTCTAAAGCTGAATATTAAGGCCACCTGTATAACAATTCGGTAAGAAATACACCTATGCCTTTGGTTGCCAGAACCTTGGACAGCAGTGTGCTCGACAATGGGAGGATGGAGTTATTTTAGACTTAATTTTATATTAAACAACAAATAAGTTAAAACACCGGTTGCATGCGGATACATTAGTTTTGCTTCGGCAAACTGCTTTGTAGACAAGGGAAACAATCTAATGAAGTCTCAGCAGGTCAGGTCATTTTCAGTGGAGGGGTCAGTGCCTCTCAAGTGCTGCCTGAAATAATCTTGGCCAGAAGCCAAGGCGTTTGGGTCCCACTGCTGGACTCGAGCCAAAGTGCAACAAGCTAAGAGACTACAAAGATGGCTGTCTGACATTACCAGATATTGATTTATCCAGAATACTACTGTTTTTAAACTAACATTTTGCTTCCTTTTATGTGGATGAAAGCACAGTGTTTTGGCCGATGTGTTATTAAACAGCAAAGCATAACATAACATAGAGCTCTAGGGTGTCATCATTTCCTGCACTACCTGAAGGCAGCATTGTGTTCCATTAAATGACCACTAGATGTCAGTGTAACTCAGAACTTGCAGGGCAATCAGACAGTCAGACACTGGAGTTTGAACTTTAAAACAAACATTATGCCGATCATCATACTGTGTCTCCAGAGATTAGACTCACAGGCTCTGTATTTGTGATGTCGCTCCCTCAGTCATGTCAAGACTTGAGCCTAACTTGTTCTTTTGTCGCTGGTCTGCAGACAGCATTCATGATGACTTTTCTTCTTTTCTCCTTAAACGTTTTATTTCTGTCTGCGCAAGGCTCCGCAGCCACGCACATATAGTCAAAATAGTCCCGCCTCTTTGATGTCCAAAACGGACTGTGTGAGGGAGAAACCAACCAACGACGGAGGCTGGGAAAAAAAACCCTCCGTACACCCATCACCGGAGAGCATCACTCTGCGCTCCGCCGATCATCTGTCCGGTGTCAGGTTGGATGGATCAGCCTTTGGGCGGGACACGGCAGCCAGCTGGAGAAGTAAAGCAGCCCAGAGACTGACGGTTCAGACATCAGTGAGTGAAACGTCTTTGGTGGGAGCAACATTGGGAAACATCCGCACTGTAACAGCATGCACGAAATTCCCACAGCAGCTCTTGGAGGAGCTGAGGGGAGAACACGTTAGGAGACTCGGTTAGTCCCATTGCACGGAGCAGGACAAAGCGGTGTGAGTGAGTTTCTGCTGCGGTGATAGCTCCCAGACACACAGCTCAACAGAAGCTCAGCAGAATGCAAACAACTAGGCTGCAGAAGACAATTTAAAACATCTCACAGCCAACTGCGTCGGGTAGTCTGCTGCGACTGGACTGCAACCATGTAGCCACTTTCTTTTTTTTTTTTTTTTTGCATGCAAGACACTTTGAGGAGTAGCTGTGGAAGGCTGTGAGGTGAACTCTGGGTGCGAGGAAACCAGAAACAGCACACACACACACACACACACACACACACACACACACACACACAGAGAGAGAGAGAGAGAGAGGTTTATTTACGCTCGTCCCGTCCACGCTGCTTATAGTTTCTGCACACTCCAGCCAAATAATGGCAAGACTACGGAGGAAAGCTTGTATAGCTCTCTTTCTCTTTACACTGTTCGTCTTTGGGACCATGATGGGACTGAGGACCCTGAAGCCCACCGACGGCTTCTCAGATCTGGCTCCGGGCTTGGAGCTGCTGCCGATGATAGGGGGGAAGATGGACCGTCGCTCCGTGTCCCGTGACGCCACCGCGTCCCCGGGTCAAGCCCGCCCGGCTGGCAGCAACACCAAAGCAGTTTTGTCCAACTCCGGCCCCGAAGGGAATATATTTTATGATGTTCATATTTTTTACTACACCTGGTACGGTAACCCGCATATGGACGGTAAATACATTCACTGGGACCACATCCTCGTTCCACACTGGGACCCCAAAATCGCATCCAGTTACCCGAGAGGGAGACACATGCCTCCCGAGGACATCGGGTCCAGTTTTTACCCCGAACTCAATCCGTACAGCTCGAGGGACCCTGACGTGTTGGAGTCCCACATGGAGCAGATTGGAGCATCTGCAGCAGGTACAGTCCAGAGATGCAACGGGGGGCACCCGGGATTTCTTGGAGAGAGAGATGGGTTGGGGGAAAAAAGAGCTGAGTGTTGTTTTTAGTGCCCAGCAACTGCACAGAAATCTGGCCTCTATAAGCGCAAAGCTGCCTCCTTTTCGCTTGACGGGCATAAAAAAAAACATTTTCAGCACCACACATCCACTGGACAGCTCCCTACACGCTCAGCTCAAAGTCGCCAAATATCTGCTGCTTCATGAGTTTGTAAAACTCCAGTAATCACAATATCAACCTCTGAGGTGTGTGGTTTAGTTTAGTGTGTTTTTTCAACACTTATCCCTTAGGGCTGGCTCATATGGTTGAAATCATTATAAATAGCAAAATATTAATATGGAAAATAGCACATTCATAATAATCAATGGGGAATGCAATAATGCAATGAACTGTTCCACTTGTATGTAGAATGAAACTAAGTTAGTCTGTTGAAATAATTACTTTGATTAACAGAATTAAGTAAAACAGAAACAATACAATATGGTCATATCATTAGGTTACATTTTTATTAACGTTTTTATCTTTATTTATTCAGGTAATCTCATTCAGATCAACTTCTCTTTCATGAAAGACCACCTGAGAACTAAACAATTAGAGTCAAACTACCACACAGCATTAACAAACATAACAGAAAGCACATCCAATGCCATGAAATAATCAACATTTTAAAAGGTGTGTAATTACCTACGAATAAGTTGCATTGTGTTACTGTAGTTACAACATTTAAATAAAAAAAGAGATGTATAGTATTAGATTATCAATGTCCCTTATCTCTGTATTGAGAACTTCAGGACTAGATCAGGTTTTTTTTTGGATGTCTCATGAAATATTAATGGGTTTGTTGTTAGTTTTAACTTGTATGGCTTCCCAAAAAGACAGTACAGTGCTATAGCCTGGTTTCAAATAACAGCCCGGTGTGTCCAGCCTTCAGCAGCCTGAACAATGATATGTTTCTGTCCTGCGGCTCAGTAGGTTATTGTACACCATGCGGGCAGATGACCAGACCATCCATCCCTTTGAAACTTCCCCGCATTGACAGATGGATCATGAGTGCTGCCTCACAATTCTTAGTTAAAACAATCCATTTAATTAGACACCAAAGCCAGCCAAACTCCAAATAGTTCCACTTGGCCTGATGACTGATTCCCCACCACTTCACAGAGACCCATAAACAAAATGAATAGCTTCGACTGTACTCTTAATACACACAGACATAGTAGGGTATTGTAATCTAATAGTCCCCACAGATCCACAGCAAGCGGACACGAGTTTAATGAATTAGCTCTGAGTGCATATCCCATGTGCCAGATCCTCTCTGGTGCCAGGCACCACTGTGGCTGATATGAAGTTATTTCTCAGCCAGCATCAGAGTATGAGGAGGCATTTCTCTGTTGGAATTTATGAGCTGTCACACACTCGAGCTGCGCAGAGATATTGCCACTAAAACAAGACGTAATAAATAGTCCAAAGTTGACAGATGCATATTCATCAATCAGCAGCAGAATATGGGTGTTGGGCAGGTAGGCATTTAGATGCAAACAATCAAATTTCCTCCATACAACCATGGATGGATTATTGAGCACAGGCCCAGGGACCCAGGGGGTCAGGGGGCTGCTGGGCCAGAGCCTCTGTTTAAAATGAATGTCAACATTTCTTGTGGACGAGTCAATTAAGCAACTACAAAGACACTAAATGACCATAAAGAGATGCAACAGACCAGAAGGAGTCATTAAACAACCACAAAATGACCACAAAGAGACATAAAATGGCCGCAAAAGAACCACAAAGAAGCAATATGACCACAAACTGAAGCACACCATTTGCAAATTGTCCACAGAGACATGCAAAACCACCATGAACAGATGCAAAATGACAACAACAACACTCTAAACATCCATAAAGAAATGCCAAATGACCACAAAGATACTAAAAACAACCACAGAGAAACACAAACCACCATAAAGGGACACAAAACCACCACATAGTGATGCATAACCAGCACAAAGAGTGACGTTTTGCTCTATGCATACAGCATCTTGCCACAAATCTTACCAGCATCTGTCCAAGTCCTGTAAAATATGTGTGGTAATTACTCAAATGGATTACTAGGGCAGACATTTTACAATGTGTTCAATAAAAGCGCAACTGACTGTGTTCATTCAATGGTCTCAAATGGCTCTGTAAAACTGTGTGAAGGGCTGTGTGAAAACCTCATAGTAGATTAATCACAGAAAAAGTTTTTCAGTACCCATTTATCCCCACAGGATTGTCAGCATTTCTTGCAATCAGCATGAAATCCATACATCATTTCAACAATGCATAAAACCTTTAGAGGTTCATATGCATTGTGTACATATGTTCTCAGCAGTAGGGGCTCTCTGAGGTATTAACCAGTGCATTTGGTCCAGGATGGATGATCAGACTCATGAGTGTCCATGTATCTCCAGGGGTTCTGGTCCTGTCCTGGTATCCTCCCGGCCTGGCTGATGACAACGGGGAACCTGCTGAGGATTTGGTACCAGCTGTACTGGATGCTGCATATAGACATAACCTCAAGGTAAAAGGCATCAGCACATTTTGAGAGTGTGTGTGTGTGTGTGTGTGTGTGTGTGTGTGTGTGTGTGTGTGTGTGTGTGTGTGCACGAGCAAGAAACAAAGTGAGGAAAAAGTCCAAGAGAAATGAATCAAATCTATTCTGTGACATGATATTCAGCTCAATTTTTGCTGCATACTCCAAGTTCTTGCAGGAAAATGAGTGTTGATTGTTCAATGATTTGTCCATTTTTAGTCTAGTTTTTTTTTTTATTTGTTCTTTATTTTCACATTTCATTTAACCAAGTTAATCCTATTACACTAGCCTCTATTGATGAAAAAATAAAAAATTAGACAATAAAAAACAGTAGGCTAAGAACAGACATAATCAAGGATAGAAGTATTTACCATAAAGTTTACAATTGTGCGAGATATATCTAATTTATCAATTTACCAATTTTCCTTATCATCTCCATCAGTAGACACTAGAGACAGACAAACAATATTTCTGTTGTGATCTGAGATGATAATTGCGAGATGAAAATAAATTTGTAAGATTTGCATATAATTTGCCCCGGATTAATTGCATTATTATTCAACAAATCACCATAATCAAGAACCCTTACAACGGTGCTGTCGACCAGCCATCTCCTCAATTCAAAGGACAACAGGACTAAACTTCAGCTTCTGTTCCTTCACAAGGTTTTCAATGTGAAAGGAAAAAAAATCATCAAGACTTTAAAGGACGGACTGTATTTATTAAGTGTATCTGGGAGAGAATATCCACAGCTATACAACACTTTATCATCTGCATAGAAATAAGGGTTAGTTTCAAACAAGACACCTAAATTATCTATTTAAAGATAAAATAAAAGCAGGACAAGCCCAGAACCTTGAGGCACTCCATTAAAGGCAGTAAACCAGCTTAGACTGTGTTTTAACGTATTAACATAGGCTAATTATGTCAAACCTCCAGCTTCCTGAACTCAAATGTTAATGTATGGAGAGATACCCATTATTTTATTTCTGAATAGTTGCCAGAATATGAATTAGGCTGAGGCTCCATGTGTAAATATGATTGTCTTTCCATTATCTCTCCATCCATTCCTCTCACTGAGTACAGTGACACAGGAGCAAGTAAAGGATTATTGATGCTCCACAGAGGTGAGCAGAGAGCTTAACACTGCTCAGGATAGTAATCTAAAACCAGCCATTGTGCTGTGGTGAGTTATACATGGAAGCAGCGGTTTCTTTGTGTCACAGGAGAGTAAGATTAAGAGCTGTTGAACTTGTTCTGCTGCCTCCTATAGAGCTGTCTGTGCTACTCAGGGATTTGACTCCGGATGTTTGCAGCTGCAGTGACATCTCCAGCATTAGAGCAAAAACGGGTCAAAGAGCTGCTGCTGCTGGATCAGTTGTTCAGTGAGGAATGAATGAGCTCGGGAGCATATCAGTAGGGTGGAGAGGTGGGGGGTAGCAAAACCATGTGACCAATTGCCAATTAGGTTGGAAAATGGCACGTTGAAGGAAATAACTTTCCATGTTGGTCCCTCTGCCTCCTGTCACTGTATCGAAGGCTTATTAAAGTTTTACAGGGAACGCTCGCTTGTAATGCGATACAACTCATGTCAGATACTCTCCAGATACAGACAGAGAGAAGAGGTGAAGGATGACAATGCGATGGAGAAAGGGAGATACAAGATTATCTTTCAGTAGGAATTTGAAATGATGTATAAGAGAGACAGGCTTGTAAGAGTTTTCCTATGTCAAAGCAGGTGCCATTAATAATGCACCAACAGCATTCTACATGTTTTAAGTAAAAATCAGACATCTGACATGCTAGGGGGCTGGAACCAGATAAAAGCATCAGCGTTACTGTAAAGTTTTTCTTTTTTTTGTAGTTTAACCTCTAAAATATGATTATTGCTGTTTTTCTTGTTTATCATTGTAAACTGAATATCTTTGAGGTTTGGTCTGTTGGTTGAACAAGACATTTTAACCAAGCTATTTATTGATATTTGTATTCAATAATTACAGGAAAGTTGTCATCTTAGCGACCACCCAGTAGATTTAAAAGAAGATCACTTGTCTTGCATTTGAGAGATGATAAATAATTTGTGAAATTGTGGGAAAAAACACCACTACTCTTCCTGAACAAGCTTCATATTTCTGTGTTGAAGTTACACATTTAATTGTATTTTTATAAGCCTCTTCAAGTATGTTCCTATTTTATGTTTAGGACCAAAAAGAACTACCTTACCTCACTGACCTATAAGGAATCAAGTTGTATTTGTAACTTGCAAAGTTATCACCAAGGTTAATTACAAAGTTAATTAATTTCGAAGGACCATTATTGTAACTCAATTCATTATCATGCCAGTGTTTGTATGCTGATGTGAAGATAAAGTTAATTTATTTTCCAGCAGCAATGTGACACATATTGGCCTTGTTCTCCGTATGAACTCAGAGGAGAGGCAGTACGTTTGTCAGGCCAGTCTGTCAGATTTGATATCAGATTTGTTCAGTCTGCTGTTTGGCTGCAGGCAAAGGAATAATGTATCTTTTGTGAGAGCAAGACAAGTACGCCTGGATTAGACATGCAACACTGAACTGATGAGGTTTTACACATAATGCTGTCAGGAGAGAAGCTAATAGATTGAATTTAATGCCATATTTTCTTGTCATCAGTGACCCACCAAGCATGACATTTTTATAAAAAGTGTGGAGGAGGCGTGTGTGGAGAACAGGCTGTGACATGCTTTCTGCAAATCAAGTGAACATTTCAGTATCTCATTGAAATAAGAATACGGAATTGCTTATCTTCATGTCTTATGAAAGAAGATCACAATCAGAGAGCAGAGCAGAGAAAGCCTTCAAATAAAATGATTCTATGTACAGCAGCATGTTGAGTGCAGCCTTTCCAAGCAATCCTCTTCCAGTTCTCGTTGTTTTTGATGAACTCCTCCCACTCCCTCTTCACACAGGGACATTTATCGTTAGAGTGCTTCTTCTTGCATAATTTCAGCAAAATGCTGACAAGTAAAGAACTTTGGCTCTCATCATTTGGAACTCTAAATTAAATTTTTTTGAAAGCAACAATCTTTAAAAAAATCTTTGCTCTTTTCTACTGAAAGGAAGACTAAAAGGTGGGAGGGAAGCCCAAGTGAGGAGGACAGATGGTCCCGCAGGAGTAGTGACAACAGCCAAAAATGTATCAGATCAGGATTCAGGAAACGCGCATTTCTGCAATCTGCTTTTAGTAGCAAAGTGGCTACCAGCCAGTCTGAGAAACGGTTGTGACAGTACATGAGCAGTTTTGTTTTGAAACATCAGGCCCTTGGTGAGTCTGTATAATTACACTAAAATCGTTGTATTACTTTCTTTGTCCTGTGCTATCTTCTCTTGTTTGTCACAACAGCACTCCTCCTAACTGAGAATGAGGATTACAGTACGCCTGCCACTCTTCCTAACCAACTACTCGATAGAGCAATCTAAGACAGCATGTGGACAAGTCTTTACAGTGGTTTTATGTAGCTCAGTGGGGCATAAATATGGCATTAACCTTTCCAAGATTCATGGCTGGATAAACCTATTGGGGGCCTGGGCCAAAAACTAGCTATTGGGCCCCTAATGACTCCCAGAAATAGTGAAAAATGCCTGTTTCTCAAATGTATGTATTGAAATTGCTGTTTTATTCAGTCCAAAACCTCAAAGATATTCAGTTAACCCTCGGACAGAGAAAAGCATGAAACCAGAGAATTCTTGCTATTTAATGTTTGCCAAATTACTTAATCTATTATCCAAATTAGTTACTGATTAATGTTTTGTTTTAATGTATGATAGGTGGGTTTAGTTTGTTGCTACAAGCCACATCTAAGTTCAAGATGAGTCAGTAAAAATAATTTAATTTATTGTAAAATGTACATAAATATTGGTTTAAAAATAGTCAAAAATAATATTTTGGACATCTGTTTTGACACGTAACGAGGGATAACTGCACAATTAACACAGGAATAACAGTTTAAAATGTTAAAAATACATTTAAAACTAGATTTTGATACTTAATCCCTACAAGTGACCACAGTTGCTTAATGTAGCCTGGGGGGGGGGTTTGTATGCACCCATAGTGGTATATGGAGAATTAGGTAAGAAAAATACTCTAAATTACTCTCAAGTTCAACTTCCATCATACTGGCAATGCCTCACCACATAGCTAAAAACACACTGAGACCTCGTTGGGTAATGCTGCACAAGAAAGCAATGTACTTTTTATTATATAAGTTGAACTGTATTTCAGCAGCACCCACACACTTCTCGTGTTTTTTGTATGAAAGAGTTGGAAAGCAGAACACATGGAGCCTCCACAGCAGTGCTGCTGCTCGACCTCAGCTTGAAGTGGATCTGAAATAGTCCTTCTGCCCAGGGAGGGTGGGGGCGGTTTGGTGGGGACAAGGTTGGGGGGGGGATTGGAAGCTGGTTGCAGGAGGGAGGGAGCAGAGGGGAAATGTGCATCATGGGTGCCATGACTCAGTTTGCCTCCCTGAACAATCTGCACCCTGAGGGGCTGTGAAAGTTCTATCCAGTAAGTAGGCCATGTAGCTGCATGTACGCAGGGGAATAAGGCCCATGGGTGCCCTGTGATGGCATCAGCCACACATTCTTGTTTCCAGATGTACCAAGTAGCTACATTCAGTCTTATGTGACCCTCCATTATTGTGTGTGTCCAGTGGCTTTGACCACAGAATGAAACTGACACTTTTGCATAAAGAAATGTGCTCAGCTTCCTTGAAATTGATCTAATTGTTATAAAGGTCTGGACCTTTATCATTGTGTTGGCTCATATCCCTCTCTTTGTGCTTTCTGCATGATGTGGCACTAAATTCCACTCTGCTCAGCATAAATCATGCTGGGGTTGTTCCAGGCTCATGCTGTCAGTGTTTATGAGGTTTCAAAATGCGTCGACTCTGTCTCATTTACTTCTAAATTACCACAGAGTAATGGGCCAGTGTGTTTGGAAAATGAGTTGAGTTTTCTAGTGGCGTGCAGTCTGCTGCAGTGAACAGGGAGACCATAACAACTTTTTTTCCTCACTGTGGATGGTAATTATGTGGCTTCATATGCTATAATACCTCACAGTTTTTTTAAAAAATAGGTTCATATTTAATCTGGCTTTACTGGACTGGTACTTAACAAGACATCCAGAAAGTTATAGCTTCCCAAACACTTATCCCAGGCTATGATTTACTCAGGTGGCAAGGATCTTTCTTCCTCTATCTTTCTTCAAATTGATACTTTGCCAGCATCCTACACCATCAAAATGTATGTTTTGTTTTACAAAAAAGCACTTAGCATCTCCCTTAGCGGCACAAGTGGTTCTGTTTTTCTTGCCTCCAGCTGAAATTTCATCTAAAGACATTTGCCGTGTAAAACAGTTTGCTAGGCTTTAGCCAATTTCAAACATCACTTTAATCCATTAGTACACTTATGGTCAATGTCACAGTGACACACTCAGTGGTGCCAACAGTCCTTTTTCCCAGAGAAAAGCTCCAGTGCAGTGTGCACCGCATGCTTATAATACAGCTTCCTATAGTAAACATTTTACAGATAACAAGCACACCATCACAAGACAAAGATTAAATGAACAATGTAAATCGTCCTTTTTCCTCACTGTTATGTTCTAATTCCAGATAGTGATATACATGCTTTAATCCTGCACATTTTCTGTCAGTGATACTGTTTTTTAGCCATGGTAATGCTGTGGCTTGAGGGATGGTAAAGTCAGTCTGTCGGTAGACCTCTTCGGTCCAGACTGATGTATCTCTACAACAAAAAGTCATTGCCTCCATGGCATTCATGGTACCCACAGGATCCTGATCACTTTGTGGAAAGAAGGTGAGAAGTATTTAGTTGGTTGCAATCTGCAACTTCACCGCTAGATATGACTAAATCCTTCACTTGTCCTTTTAACATCAGCAAGTTAGCACTGTCATTGCAGCATAGCATCACACAGCCTCACAGAGCCACTAGCATGGCATAATAAAATCCTGGGCTAATTGTAGCCGTTCACCTGATACACACAACTTAGTTCTGTCGGTCCTGTGTAGCTCACTAGATGACATCTTACATCCATTTAGTTGCTGTTGGCCTCCATCGTCTTAAAAAGCCCATTTCTCTTTACTTCCCTGGGGTGTCCACTGCTCGAGAAGAAAAATGTTTCACTTTGATCATACATTATTCAAATTGCTGAATTCTCTGGCCATGCCTTAAAATATTTAACCCAAGCACTTTTTGTGTACATGTCACTTCGGGTCCCTTGTTCCTCCTGCTGCTTTTGTTCATCAATTGAAAATACCCATGTCTAACTGAGAGTACTAAGAGTGTTACAAAAGTCTCCAAAGGGGCACCACTTAGGGTTAAAAACATCTTCTACAGTGTGACAGAAATTTGTCATGAAAAATGAGAGAGTAAAAACATGGTTCTTTACAGTCACATCCTGTCTGCCGCCTGCTGTCATGCTGTGCTTTAGGGCCACATTCTTTAAAATGGTGCATGATTTACTTGTATTGCACACTTAGCATGGTTGATGTCAAAAACAATACACATCTCTTTGAGCTTTTTTCCTCCTGGCAGCTCCTGAGTCCTCTGAGGAGTCTCCCCTTAGTATGTGAATGTTGATTTTATGTCAGTACTTCATCTGTATGTGCTGACTGTGGTATCATTTATATAATGAATGGAAACCAACAAGGCGTGTGTCTTTCTGCATGTTTTCCTAGGTGGCATTTCACATCCAGCCATACAGAGGACGAAATGACCAGAGTGTGCATGACAACATCAAGTATATCATTGACAGGTATGCACTTGTCTGGCTGCATTACTCCATCACTGACTCAACTTGAACCATTAAGACTTCATGCACAGTTAAAGTGCAACGGTAGTTACAAAACTGAAATACTTTTAGAAAGCATTTCTGCTTATATAAGGCCAGTTTCATGACTTATGAATGAGTTCTTGAAGCAAAAACTATTTTTTTTTACCTTTTAGTATCAAGGTTGCTCTGAAAAGAAGCACATGTCGTCTATATACAAACAAAAAAGGCTCAACACCTCCAAAGATATTCAGTTTCCAAGAAATACTCTTCATATTTTGCCTCAACAGTGATGGTGATAGGACAATCCTTCACCTACTTAAAACTATTTGCTTGGTTTCCATTATGTTTGCTGTAGATTTTGGTGACTCTATAATAATCCTTTATTAACTTAATATGCAAAATAATGTTTCCGCTTTTGTTTCCCCTTATGTAGCATTTAAAAATATAATAACATATTTTTATGGCCACTTGGGGGCAGCAGAAACACGTTGTGAACACAACACTGACATTTCCTCAACTTTTAAGTTTTATATAGTGAACTTGTTAGCAAACAGTTGGTTATTTACACATCCAGGAGTTAAAGACTAACTTTATCATTCATTTGAAGTCGTGTCTCTAGCCATCTGCTGAATGTAAGACCAGTATTCCCTCTGTTTTTAGCTCTGTTTTTAGTCTCCACCAACTCTAGTTTTTAGAGCCTTTTTGCCAAAAACAGCTGCCTGCTACAGCCAAAAATTATGCTGTGAACCAAAACGGTAACGTTGTGGCATGTACGGCTAAACAACCGGCTGCAACTTGGTATAAAGCTCCATAAAGCCGAGGGAAACTGCAGATTCCTAATCAATTCTTTGTAGGTTCATCACTACAAGTGACCTATTTTACATCGTCATTTGACACAAAACATATTGATTATAGCTGCTGTAGGTTTTTACAATCATCTTACTACACACTCTGACAGCCTCATATACTGTATATTTTTATGTTTATTTAAAATCAAATATGCAAACCCATGTTTTGTCTGGCTGCATCATCCCATTAAGTAAAACTATTCTCCATGTCTTGTGCATCATTTCATACATTTCCTCAAAGTTCAGCCCATAATGACCTATTTGACCTCTTTAATAACTTTTTGATCTCCACTAGAATTTGAGTTTATAATAACTGGCCAATGACTTGTTGAAAGGTTTACTGCCATCAGGCCAAAATATCCACTATGAAACTTACTGAGAAGATTTGTGATCCCCAGAGGATAAACTCTTTCCTCAACAGGAGATTTCTTCTCCTTGTGTCCCACGGTCAGCTTGAAACATATAATATAACACATATTAACAAACTAATCTAAAAGGCAGATTGATATGACACTTGACCACATTAATCCTACTCAAAGGGTAAACACTTTTGAATTGATTTAATGACTCCCACGGTTTTTTCTCTTCCACCAGGCTCAGAAGAAACATTTTCAGCCCTTTGCTGTTAAATCTTGCAAAATGATCAGTTTGTTGCACATTCCTTTGATGAGCATTGCTGCCTCTTGACTTAATCAACTAGTCATTTATCAACTAATTATTTCAGCACTAACTTACTGTTATTATTTCACTGCATTATTGTCTTTAAAGGTACGGTGACCATGGAGCCTTCTACAAGTTCACTTCCAGCACAGGGAAGAGTCTTCCTCTATTTTATATCTACGACACCTACCTAACTCCACCAGAGTCCTGGTCTGAATTTTTGACTCCCACTGGCTCCCACAGCGTGCGAGGCTCAGCCTATGACTCCATCTTCATTGCCCTGATTGTGGAGGAGCGCCACAAGCACGACATCCTCGCAGGTGGCTTTGACGGCATGTACACTTACTTCGCTTCCAACGGTTTCTCCTTCGGCTCCTCTCACCAGAACTGGAAGGCCATCAAAGCTTTTTGTGACGGCAACAATCTCCTTTTCATCCCCAGCGTTGGGCCTGGTTATATCGACACAAGCATCCGGCCTTGGAACAACCACAACATGCGCAACAGGGTGAACGGACGTTACTACGAGACGGCCCTGCAGGCAGCACTGAATGTGAGGCCAGAAATGGTCACCATCACATCTTTTAATGAATGGCACGAGGGGACGCAGATAGAGAGGGCCGTACCCAAAAAAACAGTGACCCGTGTGTACTTGGACTATCAGCCACATGGACCTGATCACTACCTGGAGCTGACCCGCCGCTGGGCAGAACAGTTCAACAAAGAGAAGGAGCAGTGGCTCATGTGAGCTTTCATCAAACTGACTTGAAACGGCATGCTCTTGTGGAAGTGTGTGTACACACAGAAGAGAAAGAACAAAAGGGAGTGAATGTAGAGTGATCAGTATAGATTTGAGTGCATAAGGACATGCTTTTACCTTTAATTGACTGGATATGAGACTTCCTGTGAGTGAGTGCATTTGTGCAGGGATGCTGATCTGCAAGAATAGATCCCGTGTTGGTGGTGTAACTGTCTTGAAGTTTTCAGGTAAAGCAGCATTAAAGGGTTATTCTTGGGAACTTCCATTGACAGCCCAGACTTCTAAAATGCTCTGTAAGGTGGTCCCTGACCTCTATTCATTTAATGATTTTCTCAAATACGCTTCCTGAGAAACTCCTGCCTGAGACATTCATAAATACTGTCACCATGTAAAGGCCTCATTTCCCTCCCTGCAGTTACATAATAGATTTGATTACAATAGCAAGACACTTCCATGGTTTTGCTTTGATCCACAACAGACTCTCCAAACAGAATGAGACACTAATCTTCCCTTTTCCCTGGTTCAGAGAGCTCATTGAAATGGTCTTTTAAAGGCTGTGAGTATGGGGTTAGGCATGCAAGTACAGAGTTTAATGAAGTTTATTGCAGCTGTCATGCAAAAACTCCACTTCTTCAACATGATTCTTATGAAATTTAAAAGGAACAATTGAGCATTTTGGGAAATACTTGCTGTTTTCTTGCTGAGAGTTAGATTGATACCACTCTCATATTGGCTATTAAATATGAAGCTACAGCCAGCTGTCCAACACTAACAGTATTCACTGCATCTCTAAAGCTAATTTATTAAGACATTATATATCTCATTTGTTTAATCCGTTCAAAAACCAAAGTGTAACAATGACAAAATGATTGTTGTTGTGGCATTGACGTTGACTGCCAGTCTCCACTTGTTGCCTCGCAACCTGATGCTTACATCAATCTTCATATTTAACTCTTGGCAAGAAAGTGAATACATTTATTTGCAAATATGTCAAACTATTGCTTTAAGAGTTTTATTTCAAATCATACAAAATATTTCAACAGGGTTTTATAACACGTCAGAGCCCAGCCTGCATCAGTAATAACCCCCTGGAAGAAACTTCAAGAAAAGTATATTAGTTGGTAAGTAAAATAAAATACCCTTCCAGTTTATATATTTATAGCATGCAGATTTTCACTTCTCTCGATAGTGCTAACCAACAAAGGTGTTCGGTGTCAGAATTATATCAGGTCCATTTGGCAAGTAAAGAAAGTCAGACAGGCAATTTAAGCGCAGTTACACCAAACGTGGCCTTAAGGTTGTCCAAAACAGAACAAAAAAATCTGAATTTAGCAACATTTTTCCTGATTCTTCCCCACCTGATGATCAGAATTCGAGTTTCTTTAAATTAAGCAGAACTGACAGACTCAGAATATGATATGAATAAAAATGTACCACTGACTGGGGCACTCCTAAAACCTATTAAAGTAAAAGGCACTTTTAGAGAGGCATCTTTAAGATTAAAAGTATGCTCTTTGATGTGTCTTTGGTTGTGAAGGACGTTTCGGAGTGATTTCTGCTTGTTTTTTAAAAACATTTATGATCTGACTCTTGATTTCACACTCCATTAAGAATCAATTATGAGTAAAGCCAGCCAGAAATCTAAAAATAAACCCAGAAGTATGTCTCAAATTGCATCTTACGCATGAATAAGACTCTTACAGAAAAAGTTTTATTGGTGTATAAGGTTGTACAATTCGTCATAACCAGTTAACAGCAGGTGATGAGAACTTCAAAAAACGCTCCAGGTTTTAACCTGCAAGAGGACAGATGAATTTCACACTGCATCAACACTTTGAAATATTACAGTATTTTTCATCTTGTAAATGTATTGTAGTTTAAGTTTCATAAAACCGTTATTGTAACTGGAAGGAGACCAATTGCAATGCAAACCACTGTTAAACTGACGTGGATGAAATAAATAAAAGGGGATTCATAATTTATTGAAAAATAGTTCTGGACTCAAAAAGATCTGATGTATAGTCAATGCGATTCACAGAATCACTTAGAAGTTTTCTGGCCATTAAACAGTTGCCTACTACACCTCTAACATATTAAGTCAAAAAATACAAAAACAAAACAAAACAAAACATTGTATTCTTGGTTAAGCCATGTTGAAAATACAAAAAGATTTAGTTTAAATCCTATATAGCTGACATTGTTCTAGTTTTCTGAATAAAATGGTAGAGAACTGTGACACTTAAAATCCTACATAATCCCATAATGGTAGACCCATAGTAAGGCGGAAATATGGTCATCATAAAACCAAAAAAAGTCCAGACCCTAAAGCAACTACTAGAATGATATCGGCCATCAGCGGTTTAACGCTCAAGTTGTTCCTGAGTTCTAGTCTTTCCCGGGAAAGGCAAATTCTTCCATGTGGACATTCAGACAGGATTCATCTTGTCTGAGGACACCCGGGGTCAACGCTCATTGTGCGTCTTGGCGTTTGTTGTGGAGTGTGGAGAGTTCAAAGGTCATTCCTCTGACAGTCCATATTTGTGCTCCAGCACGTCAACCGTACAAGAAAGGGCACTGAAAAGAGAATTACAGTCGTTTAATGTACGGAGTCTCCGACAGGAGTAAAAATTGGGGTGTGAGGTGGCACAGTTGGTGGCAAGACCAAAGTCAACCGTAGCCATGTTTTTTAGTCCACGCCACAAAAACACCCCTGATGACTTTCTGTTAAGTGTTTACATATTCTGTCTTCACATGCAGATGCTGCAGGAGGCTCGTCCTCCCAGCGGTTGAGTACATTGAGGTGACACCGTCTCCTCGGTAGAAAACACAGCAGGAAACCATAAACACTGTCAGGTGCTTGAAGCCAGTCGTGAATCTAGGAATTTAATAAATTAGCCTGCGTGCAATATTGGTGCATATATTCCTTTCTTCCTGTGTGCAGTAAACAGAAAACCTGAAGGTACGGTCACATCAATCTTACGCATAATTCACTCTGTCTGTACAAATTTAAGAATGTGCTTCCTGTCTTCAGTGCGACCTGGGTCAGACTTCACCTTTGTTCAGCTTTGTCCTGCAAATTTGTTTGGGCAGCCAATAGAAATAATAGCTGTGTCCCAAATCCATAAAACGGTACATACTAATTCTATACATGTACTACATACTCGCCATGATATACTGTTTTAGCAGTTAGTATATAAAGATAACATAATTTACAATGTCATACCAACAGGAAATGATAAAACATGTGATGTCAGTTGTCTGTAACTTTAAAAAACTCTAAAAGAGACATCAAAATGTTCAAGATTTCTTTAGGTTCCACTTGTAAGCATCGTCCATTTGCTTTGTGCATTGCATTGTGGGAGAATAATGCATTTCAACCGCACACTCAAAAACTGAACGTATTTAGTATGCATACAGCTTTTCTGCATTGTTTTGCCACTTTTCCACTGTGAACATACTACACTCTAAAAACCGGCTCAGAATCAGCATGTATTATGGATTTGGGACACAAGTGTGTTGGAAACGCATATGTCATTATTCTTATGATGCCATCATGTAGTTTTGTACAATATTAGACCACCAGATGACAAACTGTACCATCGGTCTCATACATTGTCTACAGATCGCTCTGATCAATATTTATTTATTACTGAACTCTGAACCATCACATCCTTTGTCAGGGACGAGTTTGGGGCTATTCTGTTGCATGAAGTGTAATCTGTCCTTTATTACATTCATTTAAAACATGATGAAGGTCATTAAAAAAAAAAAAAAAAAAAAGCATTTGAAAAATGTTGGGTGTTTTTGCTAAAATCTTAGTGGTCCTGTAAATCATTTTCTGGATATTATTACTATGTTACTGCAAAATGAACATTGATTGGGTCCCAGTAACAACATGAACTCACCAGCCGGGTCTGATGATGCTGTATTTGCCCCGCACAGATAAGTTGACCACTGTTGATCCGAGGCGGCTCTGATCTCCTATTGGTCCTTCATCGACCACCACTGCTAGTTTGGGCCACAGTTCCTGAAACTCCTTCAGAGGAGACACAACAGGATTGAAGAATAATTATGTAAACTTGAATGACAAAGAGATAAAACTAAGAAACACTCTTCCAACCAGAATTAAGAAGCTGGGAAACATGCTGAAAATTAATAACAAATGTGAGATAAAAGAATCTCTCATCTCATTTACTTTTCACTTACATGTACGGCCACAGTGCTGGTGTGTGAGCTGATGTTAGCGCTGGTAAGTGCGAGGGGTTCCCCACACATCTGGCAGAGGCGTCTCATGAAGGCGTGGTCTGGGATACGCACACCTACAAGCTGAGGAGCACATGGACACGTTAACAACAGAGGATTGATAAAATCACACATAAAACATTTGTTTTATTGCTTTATTTTCAGTACCAGCCATTTGAAGGAGTGGACTTACCGAAGTAAAGGGGTTGAGATCTGTGTTCAGCACTTCAGATCTTTCAAACACCAGAGTGACGGGACCAGGCAGCAGGTCCTCTAGCAGTGGTTCCTTTACCGGCACCTTACAGTACCTGACCATGGACACAGAAACATGTTTAACATTGTAAGTGTGTGATGTTGCAGGTTTAATCCAAGGAGTATCGCCTTGTCTCTTCTGCAGTATTTTGTGATTATGTACAAAAAAAAATGCCTTCATTTAAAATAGTTACCTAACGAATGAATGAATGAATGAATGAACGAACACTGTGGTATTTCTGTGACAGCAGGTGTGCCTGTCAATCAAAATGTAAAATGTCTCTCGGTGGTGTGAAGAAGGCCTCGCTGCCTCTTCTACATATGACTCCTGTGTATGATGACTAATATTTACAGGAGGTGGAACATTTACTCAAGTACTGTACGTAAGTACAAATTTGAGTTACTTGGTTTCTATTACTACTCTGCTACATTTCAGAGGGAAATACTGTACTTTACAATTTGTACTTGTTACTCTAGTAAAAATCTGATTTTTGCATACAAAGAGCTAATATTAATATTTAATTAATTAATTAATTAATAAATAAAACTATTTTGACAAAAGCTTCAGCCATTTTTCATGCAAAAACATTTAATGGTTCCAGGTTGGCAAATAAGAGGATTTGCTATTTATTTAAATTTTTTTCCAGGGGGCTTTTTTCCCCAGATAGGACAGCTAAAGATAGACAGGAAGGGGATAGAGAGAGGAGGGGGTGACATGCAGCAAAGGGCCACAGGTTGGAGTCGAACCTCCCTTTGAATTATTTTGATTTCTTTTTTTGATTGGTTGGATGTGGTGTCATTTGGGGCTCTGGTTTTACAAACAATCTAATAATGGAGATAATAATCAGCAGATTAATCCATAATGAAAATAATCACGACTTTCTATCCAACACAAAAAAACTTTTACTTAACCCTTACATACTGCAATTTTTTTTTTTGTAATTGACCCGTTTTGACATTTGACAGCAGTAAAAATATTCTGCATGTCATTCTTTTAACCTGAAATTTGATGACTTTTCCTAAAGTGACCCAAAATACACACACAAAAAAAAAAAAATGTTAAACTTTTGCACAGGTGCTACACATTTTTGTACATCGATGCTGTTCCGGATCAAATTTGACAGGCCCCTGCTGGTCTTGGGAGGCCATGGGGGAACCTCGAAACAGTGAAATAGTAAAACAGCATAGGAGTGGTCATATATGGTGCACATAAGAAACAAAAGGTCATACAGAGGTCAGAGGGTGCCTTGACACAGAGACTTGCACCTGCACCTGCAATGTAACAATATAATCTAAAAATAGACAAACTAGAATCAAATCAATGTGTGTGTGTGTATATGTGTGTGTGTGTGTGTGTGTGTGGAGGAGAAGGGGTGGGGTTAATACGATTATAAAAGGTACCAGAGCTGCCCTTTCAGTGGCAGAGGTACAGAGGTCATGGCAGCAAGACTCACTCTTCAACAGGTCCTTGATCAGATCTTCCACGATGAAGAAGCTGAGAGTGATTTGGAGGAGGATGTGTCAGAGCAAGAAGATAACATAGAGGAAAACTCTGATTACAGCCAATCTGATGAAGATGCCTCTGAGGGAGAGGAGCAGGCAGCAAGAGAGATTGTTTATGTCAAAAAACAATGCCATCTGTTGGTCAAGTTTCAGGCAGGAGGGCAGCGGAAAATGTCATTCAAATGACTCCAGGACCCACAAGATTGGCCACCTCTTATGCTTCACTATTAATCAAATATATTTAAATCATTATGGCTGTTATGTTTTCATGTCTTAGGTAAAACAGGACATGATATAGTGTGATATAGCTGTTTTTTCTCCAAAAACGAGTGGTCTAGAACCTGAAAAATACACTCATACCATTTAAATTCATAAATTAAGGATTAATAATGAATGTATTCATGTAAGATAGGCTATTTACATATTCTAAATAGATCTGTAGTTCAAAATATGGTATAAACACTTTTTATGAGGACTTTCATTTTGACCCGGACCATACTGTGAGGGCATTGGATATGAACAGTTTGTTTTCAATTCAGGACAATATATTTTACAGTGTGGTATTATTACTTCAACTTAAATAAAATACTTCCACCAACACTGTGCATACAGATGGGTGACAATTTAAAGGCAAAACCAACACAAACCTCCGACTGTCTGGAACCCTCTCCATTATCCCATAGGTGTTCAGTTGATTCACATCATTTTCATCAAAGCATTCAATGACCCCTTGTGTCCCGGATGAAAGCCTGTGTACTTGTCATGTTCCTCCTCTTATTCATTCAGGTTTTTCCTTTAATTTGTCACCCGTCTGCGTGTGCAATATGGTAGGTCTAACCATCTAAACCATCGCACTTCTAAAAAGGACTGGCACCAAAACACAACAGTTACTGTCTGCATTCAAAGTGTAGCTCCGTTAGAAACATCAGCCATCGTGTTCACCATCCACCAACAACGACAAAATAGGCCCAGATTACGTCTTCCTCCAATTCTGGTGGTACAACAGCCGAGACCAGTACAAATACTTACTTATAGATATCCTGAGTTTCTCCGACACAGATGGCGAGCGGCTTCTGTCCATTACGTCCTTTGATGTCGTAGGTTTTTCTGATGGCTTCGGAGTTCTGGGCCAGACATGCCAGGCCGTAGATGGTGTCCGTGGGCACAGCAACCACGTGACCCTCCTTCAGAGCCTTCACCGTGCAACTCAGGATTTCAGCACCATCTGCAGTTCAAAAGACGACAAGGAGGGTCAAACGAGGCATCATCATCATCATCATCATCATCAACAACAAACATTGTGTCATTAGTATTGTAAAAGGATTTAGACTGAACGAGATAAACTCGCAGATGTGGACAGTCATACATGTATTGCTTTATAACTGCACTGCATTGATTTGTCTAACACAGCTATTGAGTTGCATTATGGGAAGTGTAGGATTCAGCCTTTTTCCTTTCTCTTTCAGCTCATACCAGGGATTAGGATATCTGTTACTTGTGAGTACCCTGAATGTATTCTTGTAAGCACTCGAATACTCATATTAGTAAAGCATAAAGCACTTCATACATCTACTGCACTGCATTACAGAGGGAGCTGTGCTTTCTGCTCAGCCACTAATTATCTAATCAGTAGAATAAGGGTTGGCAAAACATGAGTTATAAATATGACAAATGGCAATACTCTGTATACTCAGTACTCAAAGTGGCTTCATTGAAATGATACATAAACATAAATGCATCAGTGATGTAACAGCCTGTCAGGTTGAAAATGAACACTCATTATTGTTACTATCTGATGACATTAGAAGTAGGACAGCTGTCTGTTTACAAGGTGAACTACCTTCACTGTCCAAGGTAGAGGAACCAGTTGGGTGTGTGTCTATTTCAGGAATCTGATGCAACACACTGCAACTGCTAAACATCTAATGCAAATAGCTCTTTAAAATCTCTCCCAGTCACTCACTCACGTTTAAAACCGACCCACGTGGTCGCTTGCTGGGACAGAGCTCACCTGTTTGATCCCCCTGGTGAACAGACGGCCCATTGGAGGTCGGCGGCAGTAAACGCAGCACTTTGGTCTTGAGCTCTTTACACATCTCTGCTCCGAGTCGACTGTGAGCTGCGGCCGGACTGTGAGCGGCTCCGGGTTTGAGTAATTCAACCGCGATGTTACAAACGGACTTCATAAAATCCAAGTTACAGACATGGGAACGTGTTGTCGCCGCCGGATGAAAGGACAGAACACTTCCGGGTGACGCCCCCCAAAACCATGACGCTTAACTTTCTTAAAGGGCCAGTAACAGCTTTGTTTCAGATAGTCGAGTGGAGAGTTAGGTTGTGTTTTAAATTACTCTATTTAAAAGAAAATGTAAAAAATTCATAACCCAAAAAGAGTACCTTTATAACAGAAACCCAGTTTAAAAATGTCAGACATTAAAATGTAACATTGTATTCAAACGATCCCTAATATAACCAACTTTATTGAAACATCTCAATATATATAAATTATATAAAACAAGTTAGCCCTGAACTTTTTTATTTTTTATCCCTGAACTCTTGACATAATGATGTTGTTAAAGTTTGGTATGTCATAGTCTTGCTATAAAAATAAATAAACATTATTTTGGACACATGTAATATCTGGAAAGGTATTTTTGGGGGTATTTCTTCAAACTCTCCAACAGATATTGCGCACACTGACGCTTATTTACTTGCCTGCCGTCCTCATCACTCATTAGTTAGGGAGATTTAAATCAGCTGTGGAAACCTGCTTCAAAACGCAGACACAATAGAAAATAGAGTTTTACAGGACAAATCATATGTCTTTGGTCATGGCATCGGACACAGGTAACTAACCATGCAGCCTTTTTTTTTTTTTTTTTTTTTTTTAAGCATAGCTGTTGCATTATAATGAACATTTCTGTTTGTAACTTCTACAGATTGCACAGCAGAGACAATGGCCCTGCGGACTGATGAGGCTGTTTCACCGGTCGAACAGGTCAGACACAGTGTGAGGCTTTAACATTTGACGGCTGTCCGCCCAAATTAACTGGTGGCCAACATGTTTCTGTCCTCCGCAGAAGCTGGAGGACGTTGAGGACAGACTGGTGAATCTGTCTGACAGGATAACTCTGTGCAACAGAGTCCTGAATGACTTAAAGGATCTAAGTGATGTTCTAGTGGTGAGATCTCTTTTTTTTTTTTTCTCCTCTCCTCACACCCCTGTGACTCACTGCAGATTGTGAAAGTTAATGTTATTAATATGTCCCACAGAGGAAGTCTCTCCAGGATGTGTCCTTACCGCCACAGAAGTGACCAGAAGTGGAAGTCTTTTTCTTTTCTTTTTCTCCCTGCCTATGCTTATATAATTTAAATAAATTCAATGAACATCAACTCTGCAAAGACTTCATTAAGCAGAAGAAACATTTCAGTGACAAGGATAAGGTTTTATTAGTATTATATTGCTCTCAATTCAGAAAGTTATTTATCATAATACTTTATACGAAACAAGCATAAGCAAACATTTTCACATTATACATTCTTTTAAAAAATACAAATCCTCAACAATTCATCACTCTTTGGGTGTCAAGACATTCCTTTGGAAGCATATAGTCCCCCCCCCACCACCTTTGTTGTTCTTTTTCTTTTTTTTTTTTTTTAAATATTGCCCATATTGGAAAAATGATGGCAGAAACTCTGTTTCCAAAAAACACTGTGGCTTTACATTTGTGATCAAACAATGTGCTTCCAAACAAATGTCACCATCAGTGATTTACTGATGTTACCATTTCTGGTAAACTTTCAGATAGACTAACCTGGGCCACAAGTTTAAAAAAAAACAAAAAAAAAAACAAACCTTTTCTCTGCTTATTGATTAAAACAAATATGGGCAGCTGCAAGTTTGACTTTCATTGGTAAAGATGAGCCGAGAGATGTCAAATGTGAAAGGCTGAGATGACAACTTAGATGGAGTGGGCCCAAATGAAACATGTTTATGCATAAAGTGTAAAAGTACAAAAAAAAAGAAAAAGAAAAAGCTGCGTACATTTGACCAAAATAATTCTTAAAACAGAATCATTCATTCACGAAGTACTTCAAACAAATCCAGTTGGTTTTAAAAGGCATGTAAAAGGAAAACTGTGGTGCAACATTCATGGGAACAGTACATGGATGGACAACTACAAAGTCCAGATTCACACCACTGTGGAATATGAAATGCAATAAACTGGAGTTCAACGAGCATACTTAACGTGTATGCATTGGAAAGGCAACGTTTGCCTTCAGAGTTCTGCATATAATGTTTCAGCAGAATATAATTTATTGGAGGGAGGAATAAATAATCTTTTTGTCTTGTAGTCAATATTTAAACTTGTGAATGCCACACGTAAAATTGCATAGTTGTGTTCAATGACAGTATGCATGTATGAATATATATTTATGGTATGAGTCTGACTCCTGGCAGTAATTTCATTGAGTGTCTCAACACGGAAACGGTGAGTAAATTGTTACCATTTTGCAATCCAATGGAGCCAAGTAGAGACACTCTTAATATCTAATACTGCATATCTGGAATGGTTCAGGGGACAAAAAATGTGACTAGAGGCTTTCACAACATTATCTAAATACCTTCTTGGCACCTGTGAATTGAGGGAAAGCTCCATTTTGAAATTATGGAAAAAGAGAGGGGGGGAAAAAAACAACCCAGATAGGTAAAGTGATGTGCATGTCAGTTTGGTTTTGATCCTACTGCCTGGACCTAAAATGTAGAATCACATCACATGCATCTGTTATGTAGCTGATTATATTTTTACAGTCAGTTGGGAAAACAATACAGATTCAAGGAAAACCAATAAGCTTCTCTGTCTCAATGCTTTTTGCCTTGTTGTGATCTGCTGCTGGAAGCGATTGCCTGAGACTCAATGACGATGAATGTGTTGGCATGTCAATGGCAAGTCTGAAGCAGAGACTGTCAAGGCAAGGAGGCTCATAGAACAGTTATGTTGTAAGGCCAAGTAGCTCTACACTCTAGTATACAGGGCATAATGCCGTCGCTCTATCATCATTGCATTGTGTCCCATATGTGAAACAATACTGTTAAATTATACTCTGAGGAGGAGCCTATTTGTTACATATATTTTGTTACTATGGGGACTGTACAAAAGCCCAGCTGCTAGTAGAACTATTCAACTAAACACAGCAAAAACTCTTCTGCATAAATGTGACTGGGGGAAGAATGCCAGGGATACATTAGCTCCAAACTCTGAGAGTTAGTAATTCAAAAGTCTATACAAAAATACAAATTCTAGAATAATCTACAAGTTTCTCAAAGATGTTTACACTAAAATGTACTGTATTTACACTGTCACCAGGACACCATCTTTTTAAATGCTACTTTACAGCAGTTGTATACAAAAGTCTGTAGTGGTGCTGCAGTTCAGCTAACAAGCTGTCAGGTTACTCACTTTACAGGTTAGTGTGCAATAAACAGGGAAGAGTGCAGCAAAACGTAGGGCTACTGCAAGTGTGGGGCATCTGGTAAGAAAACCTTATGTCTAAGTAACAAATTAAGGGAACCAGGATCACTTATGACTTGATGCATCCCTGAGAGGGTCACAACCCTATAAAACATGGGATGTTGACAGTAGTTCCTTACTATTTCATTGTGGACAATTTTTGCAAACAAGCAGATCCTTGAGGATAATTTGCTTCACTGTGCAGTCAACTATAGGTGCCTCTTTCCTCAAACTTGCTTTTAGCAATACCCATTACGTTCTCAATAAAAAAATGGAAGAAAAAAAGCAATTCAGTAACATAAAAACAGCTCAACTTAAAAATACAAGTGATTGGAATAAATTAATAGATTTCTCTGCTATCTTAAAGATAATATTACCAGTATAACGAAAGAATCAAGCATTAAAATAAATTAAGATGTACAATTTTAAATTAGTTTAAGTTATAGGCAACTTATTGATGTAATGACTTAATTTCACTTAAAAAGACAGGCATATCTGGTCACAGGTTCTTTTTTTTTCAATGAGTAAATAACTGTCAAAAGAAGTAGAAAATAATCACATCACATTTTCTGGACTACAACAGTCTTCCTAGGAAACAAAAATACTGAGGAAATCACTTCGTATTGTATGACAGCCATATGAGGGGCTATGTGGCCGACCCCTTCAGATTCTTGCTGGGAGCAATGCTTGTTAAAATTGGAGCAAATTCCTCTAATATACAGTGCATTCTGGTCAGTTGCATACCAGCTTTTAAGCATTTGTTAGGACCTGTAGTACAGTACAAGGATATACCGACAAGTTTTGTTTTCCTGCGCAGGTGTGTGACCTTAAAGCCAGGAAAACGGAACTCTTAAGTTATCAGTGCTTGAACAACACTCATTTGTTTCATCCGATCAATTCAGAGTGGATATTGAGGGTTATTATATACAGTTTGATTAAGTTTATAACAAAGGATCTACTGCCTTTTCCCTGCATTAAATAGCATTAACGTTGCTAAATCTCAATAAGCAAACTAATCCTGTTTTTAAAAACTCAACTACTGCAATGAGCCAGCAAAAAAAAAAAACAATTCATAGTTCGTGTATATATTGCGCAATGCCATACAGAACAGAATCCACTGCAGGTACAGGGGGTTTGATACACACACTATATAGGGAGAAAGAAGAGGCGCCACTGTGGAGAATGACTCGAGATGTGGGTGGAAATGATGCCTTTGGATGAGTGGGTGCAACAGACAAACACATGGTGCTAGACTCAGAAGGCAGCTCTTCTAAGAATTGCCATCAGTGGCCATATTAAAGTCATCAGCGACCAGAAGCAGAGCCTCAATGTTGGCAGCTGTCTCAGGGCTCTGCAGGGAGAGGAATTCCGAGACGTCCATATTGGCTAACCCGTCAGATGAGGGAGGGTTGGTGGCAGTGCTGCTCACTATCGTGGAGAAAGTCTGAGCTGAGGAGGAGGAGGAGGAGGAGGAAGAAGAAGAGGGGGCCTCCAGCCTCACCTCACCCACCTTGGAGGAAGACTCGGGGAGGCAGCATGAGGAAGATGAGGCGGCTGGATGTTGTGGAGGCTCTGGGGGCTGTGGTGGTGGGGGAGGAGGGGGCTCTGATGGTTGCTGCTGTGCTGGGGCTGAAACACTGGAGGAGGCACTCTTTGAACTCTTCTCTTTAGCAGAGTCCCTGCAGGCACACTGGCACTGGCAGGATTCCTCCTGTTTGATGATGATGACGGGCAGGCTGAGGCCGATCTGTTGGACTGAGTTGCCTGAAAACAGGAACACAATGTTAAGTTCACTGAAAACAAGAAGGACGAAACAAAGTGACTAAGTTGATGACAATCTGTTATAATCTGCTTTCCAAAGGTACTGCAAAGCATATCAAAAGTAAATGAAAATATTTAAGATGAAAAAAAAGTTAGACGGAAAAGCGAGAAGTGAGAAATGACTAACCGCTAAGTAGATTTCAAGTATAATTAAACTGTTGTGACAGTATCTCAGTGGTGATCTTTGGACAACAATCTGCTATTTAATTCATCCTATCAAAGCTAAGTACTGCGTTGGATGTCAAAACACCTTTATGATTTCATTACAGCCTTTTGGCCAGTCTCTAAAATAATTCACTACTCATTGACTTACCAGCATTTCCTCCCACTGGTATGGCTGTAGTGAAGAAAACCTTTTCCACTTTTGGACCTCCTTGATGTGGCTGTGAACAAACATTAAAGACCACAGTTCAAGCAGGATTTAAGAAAGCTGGGGAGACCCTACAGTATTATGAGGTTAATTTGCAGGGATATGGATTGTGTATGTTTGTGGTACTAAAAGTAATACTAATAAAAACTTTACACCTATTCCTTTACAAAACCAGTCCATGATGAACACACCACTAAAAGTCATAGCTATCATAGCTTACTTTACATATTAAAAGGACCAGTGTGTAGGATTTAGTGGAATCTAGTGATGAAGTTGCAGACTGAAAACATTATAATACAGCTCAGCCTTCCAGAATCTGAAATACGTAAAAGGTGGCCATTCTTTGTTAAATTACAGTTTAAGCATTTGTTTTAATTACCTTTGTGCACGGCACAATGTTTTTTGCCAATCCTGTCACACTAACATACTTACAACTAAAAGACAAAATGCCAGAAATACTTAATTTCATGCATGTATGTTTTTAAACATCACAAAATCAAAAAAAGACTAGTACAAATCAAGTCACCATTTCTCAGAACAATAACTGTGTGGGAGCATTACTCACTGCTTGCTCTGGGTTCTGCTGGCTGTTGGCAGCACTGCTGAGGATCCACTGGAGGTTCTGGTCAGACATGACCAGGCTGGGCTGCAGCAGGTTCTGGGTAGGAGCTATGGTGATGGTGGCAGGTGTGGTAGGCAAACCGGGTCCAGAGATGGGGACAGGGTTGTTGGCCAAAGGCACAGGTTGAGCCACAGCTGCCAGAGCATCTGTTGTGGTGGCTGCAACAACAGACACAGCAGCAGTACCTGGTGCTGTGGTGGTTAGTACTGGAGCCACAGGAGGAGGAGCAGAGATGGGAGGTGGTAGAGGAGTGGTCTGGGCGGCACTATCCGGTTGCAGGAATGTGGGTGGCAGTGCCACATAGTGCTGGGGGGTGACATGGTTTGGTGCTTGGACAGAAGCCTGGGCAGGGTCATCAGAGATCTGCTGAGGCCCTGTTAGTTGCATGAAAGGAGGAGGCTGTGTGGAGCTGACAGTAGCGGTGACAGTGGCAGGGGTGGAGGCCTGAGTGGAAGAACTCTGACTGAGCTGTGAAGGAGCCTCCATGACTGCAGTTGTGTGGGAACAGGAAGATGAGCAGGTATGATTGAGAGAGAAAGAGATGAGAGCGGTGGCATCAGTCACTATCGGGTGGGTAGAGGTCTCTAGGTTGAAGGATTCAGCAAGGCTCTCTGAGTAAGAAAAAGAAAGACCTCCATCAGTGGACAAGAAAACTTGATACAATTTAAGCTGGCAGGTTTTGAAATGTACTGACCGTTGGGATGGGAATCATCTTGGCTGACACTATTTTCAGGACTCTGGAACATGAGCTCAAAGATTTTCACAGGGGTGACATTGTTGAGATCCAAATTTTGAGCCTGTAATAAAATTGAAACTAAGTGTTAAAACAGCCAGAAACTCTTGTTTTACCTCAAAATTCTTATTGCACTTAGGTGTCACAATAAGTCACCGTCTCCAACGTCTGTTTGACAAAGCTGAAGAAAAAGGCCAGACTTACATTATGGATGTTCTCTCGTAGCTCAGAGTCCGTAGAGATGAGGCTCAAGTCACTGAGGCATAGCGAGTGATTTGCATCCTGTAATTAACAGATGAATAGGACCTAATTAAACTTGCCACTGCTATGGGATCAAGCGCTGAGTCATGCAAACAAGATAGGGGAGCAAAATTGGAAAATAATGCAACATCGATTGTATGTTAATTTAAAAATCAAGGTTTTAATTCAAAGGAGCATGCTCTCTAGAAAGTCTCCCATCTAGTAATAAAACTTGCTATGTTGTGTGTCAGAGACACATCACATCAACTTTGAGGACAAAATGTTCACCTGCTGCCTTATACATCATACCCACTGACAGGTGCCATGAAAACCAGATAATCAGTGTTATTCACTTCACCAGTCAGTGGTCACAATGTTATGGCTGATCGGTGTAGTGTCATGTGGCTCTCAGGCTGTGGATGGAGAACATGACAAAATGTAGAAACATAGAGCGACAAAGTGTCCTACACACTGAGAGAGGTTTCTGTACTGTGACTCACTTCAGAGAGCGGATGGGTGAGGGTGACTGTGAAGGGCTGTCCTTTGTCGTGGCCCCGGATGTGACTCTTCAAACTGTACTGGCTGCTAAAAGTCTTTTCACAGCCGTCACTGGGACAGTTGAATGGCTTCTCCCCTACAGAATGAGTAGAGACAGACAGACCAAAACATAAGAGCTAATATTCACAGCTTAATCTTTATAAGTTGGCCATGATAAATGTTGCTACTTTATTTTTAACTTTCTAACTTTGGAGGAAAAAACAATGACCTATTGCAGACACTAAACATGTTGTTATCATTTCATGGACTAAAACCTCACCCTTGTAATAAAAAAGTAAATGGCACTTATGTTACAATAAAAAAAACAGAAAAACAATAAAAAATACACAGCTATTAACTATCTCCGCGTCAATGTGCTCAATGTTGTACACAACTGGAAACACAGAAAGCTGCTTGACAATCTAATGTTTCACTTCTTTCAACCGGATGGATTACATAGCATTAAAAACAAAGATAAATTCTCAATTACGGAAACAGGACCAAGTTTAGGAGACGGATAGGTTGGTCTGATGTTCCACTACCTTCTTTCAATCTACAGGTTGGGAGAATCACCCATATATATATATATATATATATATATATATAAAAATATATATATATATATATATATATATATAGAAAAACACATATAAGGAACCACATATTAGAAACCATCTGGATATGAGTAAATAGCTGGCCATCTCTTCAGTAGCCGGCACCTCCATGAACAAGCATAGAAGCAATTTTGAATAGGACTTGGCCACAGGGAACTTCCTTCCTTCCTTCCTTGTTTAATTAATTTTATGCATTGTGTGTGACTTAGGATAGTGTAGGTAGGTTTAGAGACTACCCAATTTGATCTTCAGACGTATGTAGTTGTTCAAGTTATAACCATATTTTGGACACTAGCAGAGCTTGTGGGTTTAGATTTGTGTTCAATATCCCTCGACAGAAGAGAACCTTCAGAATTGGGTTGGCCCTGCACTGTGTTACAGCTGTACTGCTGATAATGTATGGATCCTCGATCGAGCCTCAATAAATCCTGCTGTCTAAATCATCAAGGTCTCCTGAAAATGTCTTTAGCACGAGTGATTCTTCTTCATTCAAGTTTTTCCATCGCATAGACATTTAAAACAGAAATAAACACTTAATAGTATTCATAATAAAATGAAATAATCCAGGCGACACAAAACGATCAATGTGCATAAACAAGAATGCACACATAAGGGCTCTCCCACACTCAAACCACACACAATACATCTCAGTTACAAGTGCCATGTGCACAAAACTAATGAGAAATAATAACACTGCCAAACAAATAACCATTATGTCAAAGTACTGAGTATACCAATAAACTACAAAAAAAAAAAAAAAAAAAAAAAGAAACACAATTGAATGTTTTAATTTTTAAATTTTAAATAGATTTGAGGTAAACAAGCAAATCATTTTAGATGTAGTACAAATCATATAAACTAGTCTGATGAATTAAGATCTGGCACATCTCTTCCTTTATAAAGAGTTTAGAGACTTTAGCACATTTCCAAATAGATGGAAGTTTACAAGTAGATAAAGAAAATTCAATAAGTCAGCCTGTGGGAAAATAAGTGCTTAAGAACCTAATTTCATAAACGTAGCTTCTTAGCCACTAGGTCCAGGAGCACAGCCAACAACAATTAGAGAAGCTATTTGACCAATCAATACAAGTACCCATGGACACAGCGCTGTTACTTACCGCTCTTTTAACTACATTTATACACAGACCTTTGATAGGAAGACGTAGTAAATAAAATCCACATAATGTCTTAGGCTGCAGTAAAAATCTATTTGTTTGGACTATTCAAATTAACTATGAGTGGGAGGCACTGGTGACAATGTAAATGCAAATCAGGCAGAGCTGCAAAATCAACATGTCCTTGTTCAAGCTTCCCTAGAAGAATCAAGGTTAGATTAAAGAAATATGTGTAATATGTACCTGTGTGTGTCCGTACATGTGTTTTTAGGTGATGACTTGCAGCAAAGGCTTTGCCACAGCCATCGTGGTCACACCTGAAGGCAAAGACAAAAAAATAATGTCAGAAATGCTTAAGACCAGATGCAAATAGACAGTAATTTTAAAATACACTGCCATGCCCCTGATAGAACAACAAACACACTCTACTCATCATATGCATATAGTCAACTATATATATGTAGAACAGATGGGAAACTAATGTGCAAAGTAGTGCATTTCACTACAATTCTGGGCCATGGTCTAACCAAAATGGAGTTTCTAAAACATCACAATCAGACAAACTCTGAGTAAAATCTTTTAATATGAAAAAAAAAAAACTAAAAAGCTTGTGTGGACAAGCAAACATTCAAACAGACTAAAAGAGCTTTCTGTGAGTATCAATTAGTATCAGTTTCTCCATCTTCTACTAGAGGTGGGTTAAACCTGTCGTGATAATGGAAATGCTCACCGGAATGGCTTCTCCCCAGTGTGTGTGCGAATGTGCTTCCTCAGGTCGCTGAGTGTGGTAAAGTACTTTGTGCATCCCTCTGATTCACAGTTGAATGTCTTGCCTGTGTGAAGTCTCTGGTGTGCCTTTAGTCTGCAGAGACAATTATAATAAATAGTAAGTGGGTTTCATTAAACCCCAATTGGAAACATGCAGAGAAAAACAAACTAAGCACAGTGGCATTAAATGGCATGTGTTGATTCTTGTTGCACTTATCTTAAGAATGTCTAAAAGCAGATGGAAAAGTACACAATCTCTATCAATGGTGGTCGTATGAGAGAATCTGGGTGGCATGGAAGATTTCGAGTGGAAATAATTTTATTGAGAAGAGAATCCGCCATGTGTGGCATCGGTTGGCTGCCCTGAGTAACAGTTTTTGACAGGGAGTTGATGGCAGTGGCACAGCTCCACCTATTCCAAGACATGTTGTCATAGCAACTGAACCAAAACAGACCAGGGCTCGGATGTGTGTAGCATGCTACCAATGAAAAATGTTTCTGGCATTGGTCATAATAGGCTAACCCTGTAATTGGGCCTAGTGTTGTCAAAAACAGAAAAATTATACATCAAATACTACATATAAACTCAACTACATTTTTAACTTGAGTTAAAAAGGGGAAGAAAATTGCAAAGTAATATGAAAACTACAAGATTTAGGTAATCCTTTGTTATCAGCTCTATGTTCCTGGGTTGTCAGCAAGTATGTGGATTATTAGAGGAGGGTATTTTTATTTAGGGAGACTAGTTAATGAGAAAAAAGCTAGCGATTAGGGAGGGATAAGATACAAGACAGAGCTCCTTGAGATGACAATGTTCTGCTTTTCTAAGTATTATTCCTTTCAAGGATCGTTTCTACTGCTTTACTTTTTGTGGGTTTGTACTCATCCTGTGTATTTCTGCACCTGACCAAATCCTTCTTTGGATAAAGTCAAATTTGAGATTAGTAGACAAAAAAGAATATTCTTCAAAATACTAGCTGTGGTCAGAAGAATACTGACTCCCAACACACAGCACACATCTATATAAAACATAAGAAAATTAAACATTTGAATTACATTTACATACTTATTTTGTGCCCATTTCCATATTGTATTATTTTTTATTAAAAGGTAGACAAGTGTGTATTTTAATTTTATATCATGATACAATTCAATCTTTATTTTTTTTTATACTACAGTTTCCCAACCCTCTTTGGCCCCTGACCCTCCTTTTAGGTGACCTGAAGGCTGACAAACTAGAGACTGCTATCAACACCTCCAGTGGTGATAATGATAAGCACCTTCAGCAGAAATAAAATACAAAACAACAAAGCTGTGTGAAGGATTACCTGTATAACGTGTTAAAGGCCTTCTCACAGCCTTGCACATCACATTCAAACGGCTTCTCCTTGGTGTGAACCCGGACATGGATCTTGAGGCTGTAAGAGGTGAGGAAGGCCTTTCCACATCCCTGTTGATTGCACACAAATGTGTACTCCCCCCGGTGTGTCTTCTGGTGTGTCCGCAGGTTTCCCGCCGTGCTGTATGTCCGTGTGCAGCCTTCGAACATGCACTGGTAACGCTTCACCTGATAGAGGAAGAAGGGCAGGGGGATATCAGCACTTGAATTCAGCTCTACTGTCTATCATACTATCATACACAGTACATCTATCAAAAATCAATTAAGTAGTATTTAACCTGTATTTCAAAAAGCTAGTGAGAAAGTAATGTTTATTCATCTCAGTAATAACCAGCCTTGCCATACTATGTGACAGTCTGAGTCAGTGTGACCTTTCAGACAGGACTTGAACTTAATGACTCAGCCACCCATCAGCACAGGAAGCGGGTGAGCACAAAGGACAGCAATGATGACTAACCCCCCTGCAATACATCCCATCCAATTCTTTTTAAGAGGACCAATCTTCACTGCTGTGTGGCAGTCTCCTGCTCTCTTCTCACACAAAAGCCCCGGGGTTATGTGAATAAAAGCCGTCCATTCTCTTCTTCAAATGTATGCTATCCTGTATTAAACACAAAGTCAGTAGGGGGAAGCTTGTGGCTGCCCACCCCGACAAGCAAATCCCCTTACTCAGCTAACATTATCCCTGCAACTTGCTCTCTCGATACTCTTAGGGATCTTATGAAAACACACACCATGAAACTGACCATAAACATGACTCTCAAGACAAAACACACTGCATGTCTACCCGGGCATGTATTAGATAAAGTACTTCCCCATTGCCAAGAACCCAGAAAAGTGGGAAAATTAGCAAGAGTCCGAGAATATTTTTTTGTAATGTCATTTTTACAGAAAGCGATAAACAAACATCTAATAAATATTTATAAGACTTTCATTTTGTTAAAGTCATTTGAGGTGAAGATGTTTGTTTTGCCCAAAATTAAAGCACAAATTACTTGAAAGCAAGGCAACTGACCTAAAAGACCTTTTTATAAAAGGAGAATGTATAAAAGACTGCCTGACTGTGAATGATAATACACTTGGTACTTACTTACACTTACTTGCTAATGGATGTTTTTTCATTATGTTAAACTTAAACATGTCTTGGGGCATTGAATGATGTCTTTGTCAGTTTGGAAAATAACTGACATCAGTGAAAAGCCTACATTGTGCATGCAGCCTACCAATGTCAATGCACATGCAGGACACATTTATTTACAAACCTAGTTACATTTTAAATCATAAAATGAAAAGGACAAAACCTGCTTAGCTGATATACAGAGAGAGTGATATAAAGCTGATTAACTTGCCTTTCAGTCTTACTAACAAACACTAATCTGAGTGATGGGTAGTCAAAGCCCATTCATTTTGATTTTAAGGATGGGGAAGAGATCATTTGTTAAGCAAACATCCATGCAAAGCCACCGTGGGAAGCCTGCTAAAGCTTGTAACTCTGTACTGTATTCAGCTCCCACACCATCGTGACTCTTCTCAACCATCAGTTTGATACTGTGAGAGATCATTCTATGCTTTGGTCTCCCACATGCATTGTGGAAAAGACCACTTCATTACAAATTAAATGGTTGTGAGAAAGTATGTTCAGCGATATCACTCTGTGCTTAATGTTGCTCGTCATTACCTATTGAACAAGCGGCTGGGATTTTCAATTTGCCACCGTTGGGTTATCTCTAGTATTCTCATGCTTTTAAAAGGCAAGTTGGCTAAACAGATTTTTTCTATCTAGTGAATGCACGTTACAATTTGCTCATCTTCACATCAGCAGCACTTGACACTGACACAATTTACTACACAATGCAAGTTTTTTTTGTAAACGCTCAATTGAAAGGCTTTCTTACATGCAAAATCCAAACAATATCAGAAAGTAGCAAAAAGGAGCTTAAAGATGAATAAAGATTAAGAGATGTCCCCTATACTTTTCCTCACACAGGAAAGTATCTTAAGTGAATGGTTTGGTTAATTGTCCTCTTGGAAATTAATTCTGTGCCTCATAACAATAACAAAGAATACTATGCAGATAAGTTAAACGTAACCAACCAACATTGCAAGCACAATGATCCCCTGTGATCAAGATAACCCAACATTACATACAGAGGTACAGTGCTTGCCATTCAGCATAACACCAACAAATACTGGCAAGCCTCCACACAATAACGCATACACACATACAGTATATTATTTCATGCTTTGTTTACTTCCCAAAGACAGTTCTCTGTCAACAAATCATTTTCACTAAAAAGGGATGTGATACGTCACCAAGAATGCATCCTGTGCTTGTGAACCATCACAACAGTGTTGCACCATTTTGTTGTTGCAGTCTTGTTGGAAATATTACGTAGTTACTTACTGACAAAAAAAACCACACATTTGACATACAGTCACAATAAAAGAGAACCAGTATTTTCCTATTACTATACCTAGAAATGTGTATTTCTTGGTTTTTTTTTCGTCTTCTTAGTTTTAGCATTTTCTTAGTGTTAACAAAATTCCAATAAAATGCTCTGTGTGAAAACTGGGCTGACACCGACTAACAAACCACAATGCCTTTTTTAACCTTCACTGATCAAACTAACATTAATTATGTCACCTAATAGAATTATGGAAAAACTAAACTCCAGAACTCCACCCATCTAATGATGCTACTATTCACATCTAACTGCAGAAAACCCCGTCATTAATATATAGTCAAAGAGTATTAAACACAAATTTAAAACCAACAAAAAGAATAGGGACATATTGCTCGGTCAATAAAGATGGCTGTAAATTTTATGCAGCACATACAAAATAGCATCTTCTCTGCTTCTGCCCCTCCTATACAAACTGTAATGGTTCAAATGTATTTTGTACTCCGTTCCCATTCTTCACTGCAATAGATGTTGAAGTAACTGGTCAATAATTAACATCCTCTTGTTTTGATGTTTTTGTCATGTGGCGTTTTCCTAGTTGGGAATATATTGTGTATCATTTGACAACAACAACTGACTAAACACAGGGTTGAGTTGATAACTGGAGAATACATTGTTCCCTGCATTCCTTCAGGCCCCTGCTTTTTACTCAGCAAGGAGCAGCTGCTTTACATACTTGCTATCAGATGGTTTTATAGTTCACTTACACTAATTAAGCTGGGATGGGTGTCAAAATATGGCAGATTCACCACATGAATAAAGATAGGAGCAGGACACAAATAGGGTTGTGAGTGGGCTATGCCAAGGTCCAGCACTGGGTGAACACACTGTGGAAGCGGGGTGACACCACCTACAGACAGATGCTGAATTCTTTAGTGCATTGAGGTGGTATCTTCTCATTTTCCTAAGCCAAATCAGCAATCATGTTCATGCTACTGGAGAAGTTAATTTTGAAAGATCTTACAGTACATTTATGTATTTGCAACTGCACTTTGCATTTGACCACGAAAAACCACGTTAATAAAACAAAAGTAAGACCATTTGACGTGTTAGGAAATTTAAATGTTAAATGGACTGTACTTACATAGCACCTTTCTAGTCTTCTGGCCACTCAAAGCACTGTACACTACATGTCACATTCACCCATCTTCACAGACTCATACGCTGATGGCAGCGGCCGTCATGCAAGGTGACAACTGCTCATGAACAAAACGCAAACTAAGGGCATTCACACACATTCAAACAAAGATGCCTAGCACTGGTTCAGTATCATGCTCAAGAAAACTTTAACATGCAGCAGCCAGGGATCGAACCGCCAACCTTCCGATTAGACCCGCTCTACCTCCTGTTGAGTGATTAGCTGGAATGACCAAAGAGCTTCTTCAAACCAAACAAAGCAATTACTTCAGCAAGAACCAGACAAAACTAAGCACAAATAACTAAGCATTGCTTAGTGATGATATTGCTTGACCAAATTTCACCCTCATCTGTGTTGTAACTGCGTTGTATGTGAAAATGAACCATTTGATACTATACCGAAGCACAAAATGGTAATACAAAACAAAACTGCTTATTGAAATCATTGTGCACCTGTGTTTATACTAAACATTCAAAGTAAAAGGTATATGCACTTATTTAGGCTTACCTCTCTCTGCTTGGTCTCGGGGCACTCAGAGTGCAGGGTAAGAGTAGCCCCCTCTATGTTGCGTGGCATGCGGGTGGAGCCTGGATTTATTGTGAACTGGATCTGGTCTGGAGAAATGGTGTGGTGCACATAACCTTGTGACATGCCATCAGGGTCTGTCATAAAGGCCAGAGAGCCCTCCTCCTCATCTCCATCACCTTCCCCTTCAGTTAGGAAGGTGACCCCGTCTTCGTAGCCGCCACAATGACCCTCCTCTTCGCCTTCCTCATCCAGCCGGATGGGGTCCCGCTCAATGAGCACTGTGGTGCGGTCGTACACCCGACCAGATGACGATGAAGACGCAGGGATCAGGTCATCGTCTTTGTCAAAGTGGATTTTGTCTTCTTCTTCTTCGTCGTCCCGCTCCAGGGGATCCACCTCCACCTCAAAATACATGGGCGCCTCTGTATGAGGGCCATTCTCACTCATGGTCCCTGGTGCCTTTTCCTTCCTCGGCAAGGAGGACTGCACAGTCACACTGTCAATGTTACAGCCTGAAAATAAAATCGGCAAAATTACTTACTTTTTCTTAGCAATGGAGTTATACAAGGCAAGGGAAGTTTCTTGGTATATCACCTTTCAATGACAAGGCAATTTAAAGACCTTTACATCAGACATAAAAAGGCAATAAAAGGTCCAGTGGGTAGGATTTTGTGGCATCTAGCTGTGCGCAGATTGAAACTCCCTTGCTTCAGCTTCCCCTTCCAAGCGCAAAGGAGAAATTACGCTGGTTTGTTCTGAGCTTCAGTAGAAACATGGCTCAAGGCTCAACATGGTGGCCTGCAGAGAAGGCGACCCTCGGCGGCTGTAGATAAAAACAGCTCATTCTACGGAAACAAAAACGTCCTGAGCTTCAGAAGAAACATGGCTCAAGGCTCAACATGGCGGCCTGCACACAAGGCGACCCGCGGTGGCTGTAGATAAAAACAGCTCATTCTATGGTAACAAAAACACAATGATTCCTATATTTAGGTGATTATACACAAATGAAAACATACCTATGAATATTATATTCCATTTCTGCCAATAGATGCTCCTAAATCTTACACACTGGACCTTTAAGACAAGACATAAGAGAACCACAAAGTGTTACAAAAAGACACATAACAGGTTTTAAAATGCAATAAATACGAGTAAGAAAATTAAAGTTCAGTGCAAGATGAGATTTAACTGAGAGACAGAGCAGACCTCCCGTTTTCTGGGAGGTTGTTGCAAATATGTGATACATAACAACTGAATGCTGGTTCCTCATGTTTAATTTGACTCTCCAACAGTAAGCAACCTGTCCCTAATGATCTGAGAGGTTTGGACGTTTCCTAACATAACAGTGGACCGGATGAGTGACCCCCCAAAAGCGATATTGCCTTGTTAAAAGAGCTCAGCTTGGTCATTAGAAAAAAATACGTTTATTCAAACACCTAAAAAAAGCACTGCATCTCGAAGGCCTGTTCTGACAGCCAGAACAATTACCAACAACTGGCTAGACAGAGCCTCAAATATATGCACTATGTCTGGAGAGGGACATACTAACTACTGATGTAAATACTCCTAAAGCAGACAGCCGTCAAATAAAAGTCAACGGTTTCCAGTATTGTCCTGTTTAGGGGAAACTGACGTTACCCAACGGGGGTTCTAGAACTTTCTCATTTCAATGACAGAAGTCACGAGACAGCGGCGGTTAAACTAACGGCTAAATTAACGGTCATGTTTAATGATCTGTGATCGATCGAAACTCCTCCGGGTTAGCTTTCACAAAACGCAACGAATAAAGAGGGGAAACATGCCACACTCACACTACCAGCGCCAGTTAACTTTTCCATACTCGACACGGCTCTGGCTAACGCTTCACGATGCTGCGCGGTTTACAAACACAGTGGCCTGATAAACACGCAGTGACAAGTCCCCCCCCCCTCCCGGTTCAACTGACAATTAAACGGTTAATAACCCCGTTAATGTCCCGGTACTGAGGTCCACCGCACACTTTAAACAGGCTGTATAACAATAATCCACTCGATTACTGACCTGACGTTATTTCACGGAGTACATCTTTGGTCACATCGTTGCTAGCCACAGAGATATGGTAGCTAAGTTAGCTGGCTGCTACACAAACAGACACCAAACCGCATTTACTTGTGAAGTTGTATTTTATGTTAAATAATTACGTCTATCGCCAGTCGCACTCCTTAACGCTATGCGACTTGATCGCAGAGTTCACACAACGAAGCATTTGTCAGTCAGACAGCTGAATGGACGCTAGGTAGCTCGCTATGCGCTAGCGACGTCAACTATCACTTCTAGCTCTACACATGCATAGCTTTGCTAGGTAGCAACAACTTAGCTCGTAGCTAAGCTAGGGAGCTAACTGTTAACGTTAGCCTGTTTACCCTCGACAATTGATATAACCTACCCCCCCTCTCTCCCCCTCCCTCCCTGCAAGGATAACAAGTTTAATGTTACTAAGTGATAAACTGGCATTCTTACGCTTAAGCTCATCGATTAAAAGGAGAGGACATTAAAATATATTTACCTGTGTTAAAATGTATGCTTTGGATGTTTAGCACTTTCTTTCTATCCCCTCCCTAGGATACCATACAACGTCACACAGCCATTCGTGATGAATTATGGGAAATTAAATATCAATACTATTGCTGATTTAAAACATGAAAACGTTTTTTTTTTTCTAAAGATTTAACTTTTAGACTTTTTATGTGGCAAATAGGATTCAGTGAGCTGGGTAGTCTCACATAAACAATGTGAGAAAACTAAATGTATTAATTTAGTGTTAATGCTTTTTGTATATATATTGTCTGAGAATAATAAAATTGAATCACCAGTGACACACACCTTGTTTCCAACAGTTTTATATTAAAAAAACAATAGGCCGTTGAGATCAGAAACATTAAAATACAAATTATTTTTTAAATAAAATATACATACATTAAAAATTGTTATCTCTACAGATGCTCAATGATATACAATAAACTTTGTGCATCATACAGATCACAAACATTGCTTTGAAACAAACTAATATCAGAAGAACTGTCACTTACAGTAATTATACTCTATCTATACAAAGAGCCATCTAAGAATATAAGAAATCATTACAGTTTATTTAAAATACTGGACTGTACAGTTTTTAGTGTTCAGCTTGAAGTCTTCCATTTAGGTGGAGCCTTGGGTCAGGAAGTGCTGAAAGAACTCCTGAGTCTTCCTCTTTTCTGCAAGATCCTGCTTTGTAGGTGACTTCAGCAGTAAGGAGGCAAAAATGGTGGCTATGCAGAAAGAAAATGAATTATTCATGTTACATAGTGAAACAAAGGGTTCATTTTCTTTGTTCTAATGTTGTACTATATTTAATAGCAGTTAAATTGTTTGCATGTTTTATTGAATGTGATGAGATAACCATGTTTATGCTACTACAAGTTCTTTTGTTGCCTTTATTCTTGTAGAACAGGTTGGGTGAGCATACATTCTCTTTTACAAAAACAGCTTGTTTCACATTGAATAGTGGAAAGATAATACGTGCGAACAGTCTGAGTCATAAACAGAACAGAATAATAAGAAGGATTTTCATTCATTTTCATTTTCCATTGCTTTATTTGTTTCCCTCCAGTAACTCAACATGCTGACTAAAGAATAAAGCAACAGCTAATAATAACACATTCAAGAATGAAGGAGCCTTAACTGCAATATGCTTCCTGTTCTTACCCAAGATGTTGACATCTAATCGATTGCTAGAGGAATTCTTCAACAGCTCACGGAGAAAGGCAGCTAAATAGTTGAACACATTTTGATGGCACTGAGGTAGCATGGAAATTACCTGAAGAGAGAAAAATGAAACATTCTTTAAAAAAAAAAAAAGTCAGATTCACTTTTGTAACTGAACACCATTTGGAATAGATTGATGGTGATCAGCAATCAACTGCAGGCTCTCTCACTCACTTTCTCACACTGACTGGCATTGGAGCAGATTTCTAGGCACTGCTGGTAAAAGGAGAAGGGAACCACGGGCTCTGGGAGGGCATCGAGGAAGAGAAGCAAGGCTTCTGCCACTGAGTGGTTACTGCCCGCTGCAGGTCAATACAGTCAAGGACATAATTCTTGAGCAGAATCAGCACGTTTTAAAATGTAGGTGCAAAACACACTGTTGCATCCCAGGATTAATTGAGTTAAGCTCAAGTTAACCATCAGGCAGACAGATTACACATAAATACACTGTAGTATTTGGAAATCAAAACAGATACATTCTTAACTACACTGTGTTCATTTTTCAAGTTTTCTATAAAGATGAGCAATATTTTTTTTCCACCGATGATTATGATAGTAATAGTTTCGAAGGATACGTAGAGAATCTGGCATGCCAGTGTCAAGGCAATCCCTTATGTCTGCAAATTCACTCCGGAGGCCAGGTTGCTGAAATATGTCTTCCTGCAAATGGAGGACAATAAATATTAACACATTTATTAAGCCAAGGAGTTAAATTACAAACAGGTTAACTTTGGCCGAAGAAAATGCTCTTTTGGTTTGAGGCATTATGGAGCTGCAGAGGACGTCGATTTAATTAAAATTAAAAGCACACACACACACACACCTTTCTTTAAATTACTCGAATCAAGGGCTTTAAAAATAAAGATTAATTCCCTCCACCAAATCAATACAGAGGCTTTACAAAGCTACTTGGCTGGCAGGCACAAGTACTGAGTCATACCAGTGTCTTTGTACCCTCAAAAAAAATCTTTAAAATATTGAAACTTTTTATTTTGCTTAATTCCTGCGGCATTTTCACTCACTTGTCCCTAAAAGAAAGACACAAGAAATTCGGAAGGATGCAAAAACAAAATAAAGACACACATTGACACTAGTTCAGAAAGGAAAAGTTACTCTACACTGTTGCTGCAACTTTAATCCTAAAGGTATTGATTCAAGATGTTTTCTCTGACTGTGTTCATTGTTGATGTGATTTGGTTGATTTTAATAGTGTATGAATGTAAATGTTTGTATCATAACTGTCATGGTAACGTTAGCCTTCATTGAAATGTCTAAAATAAAAAGACACGGTAATGCTAAGGTTATATTTCAGCAAACATGCATATGCTGAGCGTTATATATGTCAAACACGTAAAAGGTTAAGGTTATATGTTTAGTTAAGTGCCCATCTGCAGCAATTTATAGTAAGGGCTCACATGTTGTGTTTTTATCTGTCTTGTTGTTATGTTTGTTTGATCATAAGAGCTAATTTATGCAATATATCTGTCATGTAGCTCATGTGTCATGTTATTGTCCGGCCGGGGCATGAACCTTCAATCAAGAAAACTCCCCAAAAAAAACAAACACATTTTCTGACCTGTTTGATTGCATTGCGGAACAAGTGATCCACCATCATCCAGAGTTCTTTAGGAATGTCTAGAGGCTTTTCAGTGTTTACTGTATTCTCATTTGCAGACATCTCCGCCTGAAGTTGAGAACAAACAGAGCAAAGAGAGTTTAGTCAAAACGGACTCTGTCTTTATCTACAAATCTGCAAAGCTATAAGAAAATACTACACTGTAGCCTAAATGACAACCTTCAATGGAGAGGCGGTATTTTAAGGTTGCTGCTCTGCACATGGTGGCACTCACCAGTTCACGGAGGGTCTCTTGTGGCATGTCCTGGATGGGCTCCCTCATATGACACAATGCACGGATGGAGGTGCCGTAGCAGCTGGGCAGGTAGTTTCCTGTCACAGAGATGAAGTAGTCCTTGCCGCGCTCCAGGTGGAGCACCAGGATGTCTTCAATCTGTTCCTTGCCAGAGTTAAGATCAGGCGCTGTTGAGCGGTTTACAAAAACTTCAAGCTCAATCTCCACAGAACCACCTGGATGTTGAGAGAGATGCACATACAAAGTAAGGGTGTGGCTGAACTGTCATAATTTTGGAACTAAATGCCTGCTGCACAAGTGAAATGTTATGTTGTGCTAGCATCACTACAAGCACTTACTGAGGTAGTGTGGTTTGAGGATTTGTAAAGCACCAACACATTCCCAATCTGTGATGAAATTTCATCTTGCAAGACAAAAACCCTGCCATTGTAAGTCAACATCAATTTCTAAAACCTAAAGGCAGGTTAACGATGCTTTATTAGAATGAAATCTGTGACTCCAGGATGAGACTGTATATGCCACTCACCCTGAGCAATAAAGCCTTTGGGGGGGTTGGCTGTGAGCCAGGGCTTGCAGTAAGTGAGCTCATTCGGCTTCTGGATAAATTCAAACTGACAAGGGACCTGTCCGTCATTGAAGAGGCTCAATGTCTCTGCCTGGTGTTGCATGTATTTCACATCTTTAAAGTGGAACTGAAGGAAGAGAGAAGGATCCATGAGACAAGATAGGAAAATCTCATGTACATGTAGCATTAGGCTCACAGCCCAAGATCAATACACAGCTTCATTAGTGGTGGTTTAATTACTGAATTCATCAAATGAACATAATTAAAAAGCAAGTTATTGTACAATGTCTATCAAAGAGGTACTACAGCTCCTATTACACTGTAATATGACTGAAATATGATAGGAAACCTTACCTCTCGCTTGGCCAAAGTTACAGATGGAATACACTCATTCTCCATTTTGTCAATATTGCGTACAATCTCTTCAAAGGTCTTCTTATAGGCCTCACTGTTTACTCTCTTTATCTGTAGGAACATAAAAGAAAGATGACAATGCAGCATGTGTTATACAACCCTTTAAAAATACTTGCGACAGATATGTAATAAGGCTTATGCAAAAAATTAGAGCCCGTTGATGTGAAGTGAGGTTATAAAGTTGAATCTCAATGCACTTTTCATTGGTTTATCATCTCTTCTCCACTTCCCTACAGGAGGAGGACTACTGCATCTTTTTCAAACAACAAAAAACTAAATGGAAAACATTTTAGATGAGATCAGTTAAAAAGCAGAATTGTTTACCCCAGTGACAAGCAAGGAACTGACTGGTTTGTGGTCGCTGGTCTTCAAAGCCATGTGACTCTGATAATGATGTTGCTTGATGTTCTTCCCTCTCCAAAGGATACGGTCACACCACGCAGGCACGCGACATTTTTCACTAAATGCAGAAGAGATATTAAGGGTCAAGTGTGCTTATTACACACTTTACTATAAGCGAATAATCAAAATATAAAAGGCAAAAATTACATCCATATTACAGTGTACAGTGTACATACTTCAAAGATAATAATAATAATATGATCTCTGTAGGGAAATTCTCTTAGCAGGACGTGAAAGAGCACAAAATATCACACAACACTGCGACTGAGTGGCTAAAGTGATTTATTAAGGCCACCAGTTTGTTTTAGTTTTCTGATTCAATGCAGGTCTTGCATGCTACAGTGGTCTGTCAATGCAGAGATGTTTGTTTGTAGACTAGAAAGTCTCAACCAACATTAAACCATGGTGAATTGAATGAAGAATGGTGAATTGGATAAGGTATGAAGTGTTTTAATATTTCTGGGATGAGCTGAATTGCTCTCTGTGTTGTAATAGATAGGATGGCAACACAAGTAGTTTCACTGCTGGAGTGCTTCACTTCAAATAATAAACACAATAATATTATTAAAGAGTGATCGTCTGACTAAAAATATTCGACTGTGCTATTCACAGTCAGGCCTTTATATGAGGTTACCTTGTATCCCACTTGTCAGAGCCGGTGTCATATTTGTAGGTGGGCTGGAAATCAATGTCTCCCTCCACAAAGCCAACAAACACAGCATCCTCATCAATTTGCCTCTTGAGCTGAGGACCATATACAGCTGGTAAGTATCACAACTCAAACACAAATGATGAGTAAAGACTATTTAAATAACATAAAGCAGACATCGTTAACATTACCTGATCATAATTGTGCAGCGTTTCAAAGTCCTTCTTGCTGATTAGCTCCTTCACATTGTCGACGTCAAGCTCACTGATCCTGTAGTTGAGGTCCCCAATCCAAAAAATCACACTGGTGAGTGAAACACAGAGAAACATGGAGAAAACTTGAGTATGGATATAATATCAACACAGTTGGACACGTGGGTAAGAATTAGATTCAAATTAGAATCGTATTCAGATACTACAAACAAAACATACCAATCCTTAACATAAATCCAAACCTATCTGAATTTTAACAAATTATTGGAAGAAAAAGCAGATGAATGAACTACAAATTATTAGCCTGCCCTTGATGTAGTGGTATAAAGAAACCACTTAATACACATCCTGACATTGTAAATCTCTAATATTTAACAGGTTTCATACTCATGCTTCATGATAGTGAGTGGAGGCTGTGTAGCATCGAGCTGGCGAAACTGGAGACGGCCGCAGATGTCCTTGTAGTCTTGATTACGTCTCTCGTATTCTTCGATGTGGGCAGCTAGGTGAGAGTTGACCACACAGATGTCAGAGTTGTGGAAGCGAAAACGGATTGCCACAGCGCCCTTGTTTCCCTGCAAATCAACAAGTGATTGAGAGAGAGAGAGAGAGAGAGAGAGAGAGAGAGAGAGAGAGAGAGAGAGAGAGAGAGAGAGAGAGAGAGAGAGAGAGAGATTAATTCTGAATAATGTAAGCAACACAACTGAAGTCGCGCAAAGACATTTTTAACAAACATAGTATGTAGGTATATATGCTCCTTTAAATGACAGTAATCTGATATTTAATACTTGGCATGTTTCAGATGGTTCTTGGTGCAGATTGTAAACCAGTCTCTCATTACTATCGGAAAGGATGGAGCCAACTCACAAGAGGTCCCCACTGGTCACTAGCCAGCCATCTGCTCTACACTGCAGGGACTGCTAAGTAAGCACAGCCACATACGAGACAAGAATAACCTATTCTGCAGCAGTGCATGAGAAATAAAGTTGGAGCTGCTGTAGCGCATCATGAATGAATTAGCTTTAAAGTGAAGCAGAGTCAAAAGGAGGAACAAGACAAGGCTTTGAATTGACATCATCAACATTAAAACCTTTGTGCATAATATTGCCCTATTTATTACAATTTTCAGTAAGGCTGCCCCCGACTAACAATTTTAGTTGCGCCTTTATGATAATAATATAATTATTTAAATATAGTGTGTTCAACAGCCGCCTGTCAAATGATAACGCGATACACACAGATACTCAGACTTATTTATACGATGGATGTATGATAATGTATGATATGCTGTATAACATTAACAGTTACTTTCAAATCAACTCACTATAAACTTGCTCCTCTTCCTCTGTTGATACCTGAACCTGCCGTGTCCCCCCCAGAGTCATAATAGTCCCCTTCAGAGCTGCTGTAAATCAGCTGGCCCTCATTGATCTGCTCAGCTCCGGTATAGTCAGCTAATAGGACTGCTTACTTACAAGTGGCAACAACCAGTACAGCTCACATATGCAACAGTGCACTGGTAAATGACTTGCTGTGTTACAAGAGTAAAGGTCTGTGTTGCAACAATCCCCTGATACTGACAAGTTGCAGCTCCCGAATGGAGTTGACATTGCTTTTGTTATTCTGTGACTATCCAATTCATGAAAAGTGGACTCTTCACAGCAACTAACGATTAAGTCAACTATAACAGGGAAGCCCTAGAAAACAAAACTGTCATTGTGGTAGTCCAAATGTTTATATCTGCTTCCTTCATTTGCTGTAATAATCTAATGCTGTTGTGTAAAGCCACTGTTGACAGCGACTCAACACTTCCTGCTTGTGTGTCATAATTAATGTACTTTAATATGATAGCAATGGAAGGACTTTAATGTGAAGCTAAAGAGAATCCCACTGACATTACCAAAAGTGTCTATAAAAATACATCTAAAATACTTTTTTGGCATCTGATGCCTATAAGTTGGTTTGAAATTCTGCAAGGATGAAATACATTTTATTACATTTCTGACAAAGCAAGCTAAAATGCAAATGTTATTTGTTATTAACAACAGTAACTGGAGTTAAAGAAAACACCACAGGACGGTAGTGGTTTAACATTTTGGTTTGGGTACATGAGCAATAAGGAAAAAAAAAAGATTGAGGTGAGTGACACATTCACACGTCCAGTTCCTTATGTATCTGCCCTGTGCACATACAAAGGGCAGCTTGCTTGAAGTATGCACTCTGATCATGGCTGCTTTCAACTGCCCAGAGTTGTTTATAATGTAATATCTTTACACAACAGCAGTAAACCTACATGTGCACTAGTGCATGAAAGTATACCACCTGTAGAATCAGTCCTTACCATCCTTCCCATGATGCCAGTGCCGACAGTCTCAGCCTCCACATCGGAGATGAACTCTGCATGCTCCTTCTTCACGTAGAAGATCAGCATGATACCCACCAGACGCACCAACTTCACCTGTAGCAGAAGATGAGTAAATTAATAAATATCATTTCATACAGGAAAAGAAAAAGATGCAACATACAAATTTGCACTATATTTATATTTAATAAGTAGCCAGTTGTATTCAAATAACCCTGTAGTCAGATAAAGGAGGCAGTTAATGCAGTTTTTGTTGCTTTTATCGGCATCTAAACTGTTTTTCAACAGCAACTGCTATGAATAATGACGACATTTGTTTCACACCCCCTCTTATCTCAAGGAGAACAGAAGCAATCTAAAATTAACACCCACCGCACCGTTTTAACTGTGAAATATGGTCACAATCTCACAATTATAGTGTTGAATAATGGCCATAAAATTAGGGGGTCACAGTGAAGTTGATCTTTGATAGTTTGGATAACAAATATCTTAACTCATTTGTTGTATCCCATTAAATATCTGTGTGAACAACATTGGATGAAGAAAAGACCCATCATTGTAATGGCTGTCTATTGCAGACATCTGATAAACATTCATATAGCTACAAGAGAACAACCAAGCCAAGAAAAGAGGAAGCTAATAAGCTAGAATCAGCTCTCTGAGAAGAGGGAAGTAGATGAAAACAATGAGGAAGAAAAAGAAAGAGATCAAAAATACAAGGCCTAACTAACTAAGCTCATCAAATAAGTAGGTATATCATGTCTGTTCCTTAGGATTATCCTGTGTAATAATCCAGGTAATGTGATGATACAGTGTTATGCAGACAATTACTATGGCCACATGCAGAAATTGCATGAGTTGCACTGCCACTTTACTGTAACACACAATCAAAATATTTTTTTAAAAACGTGACACTGGTCAAAACTGGATAATTTACCAGCTAAACATGCTCTACAGATAACATATGGTGGAATGTACAATAACATTCACAAGTCCAGTCCAAATACCAAATAGTGGTTAAGAATTAAAACAAAGAAACCAAATTAAAGAGAATAAAAAAAAGATTTCCTTACTAAGGCATACTTGGCATCTGGATGCAAAGCCTCTGACACAGCCTTCGTCCACTCCAGCTCTTTGGGGGTGTCGTTGAAGAAGAAAGCCTCTTTGCTGAGGTCAAGCTCCTGAAAACTATTAGGAAGGACACATTGTTATTCACATGTGTGAGCTTTACCCACTACTTTCATACTCAAAGGTTTGTCACTCCTCAACACCAAAGAAGTAAACTGAAACATAGGCAGGATCAGTGGACACACAGTGCTGAATCTGTGGGTGGTCATGCTCTCCTACTTAAAACAGAATCAATGTTGCATACATCTGTCAGAGGTTTGAGCAGTGTATGCCTGTCTGTGTAATGGGATTAGACAGAGAATTGCAAGGCTATTCTCCAGCAGGGTGAATGTGACTTACCCCACGCAGTACATGTCAGGAGGGTAAGGAGTGCAGCTCAGCCATGGATGGAGGCTTTCCTTTGGTGTTTGTCCATTTACATTGTATGTGCCCAGAAAAAAGCTGAAATAGAACGGGGAGAGAAGAAAAGTGGGCACAAAGGAGAGGAATAGTTTTTTTTTTTAAAACAAGTGGTAACTATTTTGAGTTCATCCCGCTGTCTGTGAGGATCCATAGCATTTTCTTTTTATCATTTCCGATTCAGGGGAGATAAAAATAGCGACAGTTACCTTAATCTATATCCGGCTGATGCCTTGGTGCTTTACTGCATTACTCACTAGCTAATGTCTGGAAATTTAAAAATGTGCTTCATTATCCCCAAATTTAAACAATACATCTTCTCCCCCTCGCACCTCCTCCTCTCTAAGACAGCTGTTCGGAACAACTATAAACACTTCTGAGTTTTGACGTTGTAAGAACTAGTTCTGATTGACCTACTGTCAATGCCTTACACTCATACAGAGCTACACCTAGGAGCTGTATACATTGCAATGAGTCAGTAAAGAAATCTTATCTGTTGACCACTGAGCAGCCCCATTTGAACTTGCACAAAGGCCTCTCCATTGTGAGTAATGGTAAGAGGACCAAGCCCTTGTCATTTACATGCTCAGTGAGATTTATTCTGCCTCTTTTCAGATTGAAAATCAGCTTCCTTCCATTCAACAGCCCTCTTCTCCGACCTTCAGGCAGCTGCTGCTCTTCTCACGCTGCTGCACAGGAGTAGCACAGAACTTTTTATTTTGTGCTGACTTCCATTGAACTGTACAACACTTTCTGTCGTAATGGGCCTAACCTCAGCTAACGAGAAAGATGCTGAAGCTGTCTTTATACAAGAATTTAGACTGCTGCGTTACTGAGCTTTTTTCCTAATCTGCACGTCAGCATTGGATGTTCAGTACATTCTCAGTATTCACTGTAATATGAGATGAAGGCTGGCAATGCACATGTGTCCCAGCAAAAAGTAACCTTTCCTGTATATCTGCTGTTTTTGATAAAGGCAACTATTCAAGCTTATAAGCCAATCGGCACACCCACTTACAACTAAGTTATTTACATATGTAAATTTCCAGATACAAATATCCAGAATTTCCATTTTTTTCATGGTCATGCGCCTTCCCAACATGCTCTGGGCAAAAGGTGGGGAAACACCTGGGAGTCACATATGTAACAGACTCACACCTACAGACAATTTCGAGTTCCCAGTTAACCTAAGCCTCATGCCTGGGAAGTGGGAGGAAAGCAGGGGGACATGTACTGACATGCAAATTCCATGCAGAAATCAAGGGGAATTAGACTATAAACACACACCTTTTTGGTGTCAGGAAAAAAGTACCATCCACTGAGCCAGCATGCTGCATGCTTGCATGTTTTAACACAGTGAATAGAGCATTTCCATAAGCTATTGTATTTTAACATTTCATACTTAAGATTCCTTATTCCATTCCCATTATATTGTATATATTATATGATTTGCTATATAATTTGTACGGGTGTAAATATTTTGCCACAGATATACCAGCAGGAGGCAGTGTTGTTAATAGCTAAACCATTATGCTGACTTCAGCAAATGCTTATTTTTCAACCATCTGACAGAAACAAAAAGCCCTTAGTAAAACTGTATGTGTCTACAAGGATATTAATTCCTACAATAAATAAAAAATGAGGTCCAGAATGTTAATGCACTGGGTTGGTTCCTTTCTTGACGGTGTCTGAGACAGATAGTTGTGCTTAATTTAGAATAGAGTTAAGTACACAGAAATACAAACCCACAGATGCTGACTCATTCTTTTTACATAACACTTAGGTCTAAACTTTGCTCACAGTTACACTGTTGACTTACACTGTTCCAGCACAAACTGTCTTTCTAACAAACTTTTAGAAACTATCTGACCAACTCTACAGTGTAAAAAATAACCTGACTTGCCATGCCTTTTGTTTTGGTTTTCCAAAAATGTTTACATGTAGAACTGGGCAACAACTCATTATATAGCAAATGTAGGAATATGAGGCTTAAAAAGAGTTTAGGCATCGTAATATTGTGCTATATGTTAAATGTTGCTTTTTATTGGTTCTAAATGCGCCAATACATTATGCTGTACAACTTTCTCACTGTTTCAGGCTGAGCAAAATGAACAGTGAAAGACCATAACACTCTGCTAGATTAGATTAGTATTAAAGCACCATTAAAGCACCTATGACCCCACCCAAAGTGTCAACACATTATTGATATCAAGGAAGCAAAAAATGTTAGATTTTCTATGTTGACACTGATGGGAATTATGTCAAGATCACCTAGTGCTACGTCCATTTGCCAGCAACAATCTGCCAAACACATCAAACAAAACAGACTCACAATTGACACAAGCAGTTAAGAGTAAAATACCTGAAATCCTCCAGATAAGTGTACAGGTCCTCATTCTTCAGCAGCTCGCACTTAATAAGGTTGTCGCGCAGGCCGAACTGTGGCATGGCCAGTATCTGAGCTTTGTTAGACGGGGTGTGACTGGAGGAGCGCACCAGGTCATCCCGGTCCTCTCGACTGGAGATGCCCTGACTGTACACCAGGAGATAAGGAATAGCAGTTAGACGTGGGTGTGAGTGGAGACAGACCAAGATAGAAACAGGGTCATTTTGTTACACTGGTGTGATTTCAGAGGGAACAAATGATCATCATTTGGTCGTTTAGATTTCTCCATCCAAGTACCTATGTACAGTTGCCAGTTCACATTCAGGATGGACGCAGGCCTAACTGCATCAAACCATATCTCTCCTAAAAGCTTAAATTAAATGATGGCATAAGAGACACATTACACCCTGCTCCAGACAGCCTAATGTACAGTAGATCACCACAGTGTCAACGGGAGCCCATGCTATGCAGAGAAGCTCGATTTCCATGCCGTCAATACGGAATGAGGCTGAGGGGAGAGGAAGAAATGTAATATGCCTAGACCCTATAATATTCCAGGAATATGCTGTAACTAAACTCTATCTTAGAGTATAGGCCTCATTCCAAGAGTGGCAGCAGTGGCTTCTGAGTTAAACAACTGAACAAATTAGCTATCTAAAATTTAACAACTTTCGTCAGCGAGCTGCTACATAACACAGTATCTGTTACAAATCAGGTGGAGGAAATTACTCAGATCACTGAAATTCAGCTTTCTTTGTACTTTACAATTATTTTATCATGAGTACAAGTATGCAGCATTGATTGTGTTTATTATTAGTTACAGTTTACACCGGAATTATGTATTTCATGTTTTAGGCTTTACTCAGAAAATCTTAAGTATATATCAAAAGGTACCCTGTAAAGTTTTTTTTTTTTTATAGTGGCACTTTGGGGCAGTGTTTTATAATCTTTTGGTGGTTTTGTGTTTACTTGTTATCGTGCACCCGCACAAACACACCGGTATTGATTGCTGCAAATAGTTTCACACTATTCCACTACTTACTTACTTACTTACAATAATAAACAACCCATTTTGCTAACACACAAACAGAAATTACATTTGAATACCCGAAAGTTCCACAGGAAACCTTTACTTTCACTTCAGAGATAGAACATTTTAAGACCCCGTGTACCACTGAGCTTTAGTTTTGAGAGCTCCCACTTGTGAATGAATAAAAAGGACCTTACCTTTCTGGGCTGGGATATGTTTTGGACTTCTGTGTGCCACTGTTAGAACCTTTCTCCCTTTCTAAATTTCCCTTTTTGTCTGATGATTTCTCTGTTTGGGAAGAGCAGGAGAGAAAAGGAAGATTATTAAAGTGTTTGTTTGCTTTACAATGATAAAGCACACTGAATAAATAAAACACTGCCTGCACTTTAAAATCACTAATTAATAACCCTGGTATTGGTGTCTCTGTCTCTTGATGGAGACGTTCCCATCAACATTACCTTAAAATCTGCCCAAGGTATTGACAGCCTGAGATAACTCACTTTATCATAACAGAACCAAGCCCTGAGCAAACCCATATTTAAACCCTTTAAAAGCTGATATGGAGAATAAATTAAAGTCAATTATGACTAAGGATAATAAAAAAACAAATACACACAGTGACACACACGTTTATCATAAAAGTGCCAAGTCAGGGTTCAGTTGTTGTGGTTAATAGACGGTGGCCGTCTTTTGCAGTTGGTTACAGTTATTGCATCCTAAGTAGCTGGATTTAATGGGCGAGTGTGAAGTATGAGACAGCATGGGCCCTGTGTACTGCAGCTTGGCAGGGAACACAGCTGGCTCCTCTGAAAGGGAAAGTCAGGTTCTTTGAGCAGGAAATTAAACTCAACAAAGTTATAGCAAGCTACATTATGAGTGCACCTGACCAACAGCACTGCTTAATGACCAGAATTATAGGATATATCCTACAAGAAAACCAAATAGGCTTTTTTTTTTTAATTACATCTAAATTAAAACATGTTGCACAACTCTTCTCCAAACATTTTTCGGCTATCTTGCCTTCATCAGGATGTGCCTGAGGCTGTTCCCGGTTTCCTTATATACAAGAAATACTATTTGCGTATATCAATTATATAATTATGTTTTTGTATGAACTAAAAATAGCATATTTGAAGAAAATTGTCTGCTTTATTAAGCATGGTGTACAGGAGAAGAGTTGTTTTAATTTTGATTGCGTGTGCACTCTCAAAGTTTAGAAAGAAACTGTTAAGAGTACCAAAACCCTGAGAAAAGGTCAACATGTTAGAAATGCTTATGCTGTTTGTTTCATTTCATACATTTTGTGACCAAATGAAACAAGAATGAAAAAACGGTTAGGCTAGGCAAGGTCAACTAAAAGCCTCATTAAAAAAAAATCCCCAGAAGGATCAATTGATGTTTTAATTAAGAAAAAACACTGGCTTTGTTGTTTGAATGAACAGGAAAAGGAAATGAAGTTAGCCCTTACTGAGAAAAGCACCAGCAAACTGTGAAATGCCTTTGGATGTGTGCACAGGAATGCCACATTTGTGAAATCTCCTTGTGTACACATTGAAAAAAACCCACAGAGAACAAAATCCTGAGGCTTGATTTAAATGCAAAAATAGTTCAGACAATATTAATACTGTCTCAGATCAACACTTAAGTAAACGCACCAGCTTGTAGTGTCGTGGGATAAACTAGTAACTGTTCACGCCCTGCTGAAGACAGTTATGCCACAATAATTTGCTGAAAAGAGTGGCATGTGGCTTTTTTACCTTAAAGCTGCAGATTAAACTCTCTATTCTCAATCACTTATTCAACACTTAGTTAACTATATAATACTACAACTGTTTTTTTACAACCAGCATGTAAAGTAGACCCTGATACCATGTGGGTCCTGTGTGCGATTGGCTCAGTTATTATACTACATGGCAGATTTTACATTCCTGCACATGCTTTAATACTCTTAACCAGCTAATGAGCTTAATGAAACTTTGAAACCCCTGTGAAGGGAGCTACATGAAGTGTCTAACTGCAGTTTCACACGCCTACACCTCTTTATCTGTGGGCTGATCGTAGATGTTGCTAGTCTTCAGAATTAAAACAGTCATAGCTTTTTTTTAACTGCAGCTGCACAAAGGTCACCATTGCACAACTTCCCTCCACCATGATATAAAACTATAGGTAATAAAGTGCAGAGGAACCATTTTAGTGATTTCTTTTTTTTATCTCAACTCTCAATATCCAGTTGCAAATTAAAAAAAAACAAAAAAAAACGTGTTCCTTATGCTTCCATGAAAGGCTTGTAGGATTTGTGTCTGAATGACAGAGAGGCTCCTCTCACAGGTGAAGGCAGAGAGCAGACAGTGAGCTACATTTATCTCACTGAGGAAAAAAAAGTTTACACACAACTGATTTGAAGCGAACAGGCTAAATTAGCTGAGAGGATGATCCACAAGTCATGGTCTCTATCTGGTAACAGCGAAGAGAGAATAAAAAGGACCAAAAGAAGCAAGACAAAAAGCAGTGTCTCAATGAATGACACAGTTCTGTAACTATAATACGTTATTACAACAGCAACCACAGCAGGTGTGTCATTTTCTGTCACATAGCGACCACGAACACCACCGGGCAATACGGTAGCCTTTACAACAACCGCTAACCTAACATTCACGGTATCTTAACATTTAGGCAGCAACAGACAACGTTAATAAAACTACTGGGGGTTTTAAACTAAACATTACACCGCCCGGTGAACACTGGCCCTCTAGCTAATCCGGCTAAAGTTAGCTTCTTTTCCAATAAGAACTAACTTACTACGCGCTAGCATTAGCTGGGAAGCTAACACTGACCAGGGGTGAGCTGAACTCCAGAGGGATGCGACGGCGTTTTTCCTCTCACCACAACCAAAACAAATCAACAAATGTAGGAATATGTTTTCATACCAGAGTCTCTCATCACTCTAGACATCTCCCTGCACCGCTCCCACGCATTATGTGCAGAAGAGCAATGTCCAGTGTGTTTGAGACCTGCCCATGCTAACGTTGTAGTAGGAGGAGTTAGCCTTCCCCTGCTGCCCGCTGCAAGGGGGGGAGGAGGAGGAAGGGGGGGCTATCTGCAGCAAATGCAACCGGAAATGCTTGCTCACATCAGATTTACATCAGGAAGTGAAGCTTGAAGCAGTCACGTAATGTGCTCGTTTATTAAAGCACTCTATGTCAGGGCCATTTTGATGAAAAATGTGTAAATGTAGTTGTTTTTTTGGGTTTTTTTTAATGTCTGTGCATTTGCACACCTTTTGTATTATGTTTTTGTATTTGACATGCATGTCACTCTGGCATGCAAAAACATAATAAGCTTGCATGTTCATATTCAAAGCATACAAATACATTTCACAGCATGACTCATCTCACAACAAATCTTGTTGCATGCTTTTATATATGCAGTTGCCTTTTGCATGCATATTGTTTTATTACTTTATAAATAGAAGGTACTTTACTTTAAAACCCTCTGTTGTTCAGCTCTGTTATATATATATATTTGGTTATTATTAATTATTCTGCACCAGGACCCCTAAAGGCCTGGCAACCAAATGTTGCACAGTCCAGGCTCAAATCAAAGGAGATCGTTCTTTGGTGTTTAATGTCTGTTTTTGTACGTTATGGGCAACCGGTAAGGACCTTGTAAGGTGCTATAGGAATAATGTTGACTTATTGACTTACTTTGAAGTTAGTCATTTCCACATGTCATAGCAGGAAAATAACAGGTGTTATTAAAGACGTTAATAATGACTGCATCCATTTAGTTAAGCCAGGTCCATTACCCTCTTGTTATGCACGCTGGCCACCTATCGTCACTTAAATTAAATGGAGCCATAATTAACATTATTAGTTGCATCTCAGTGTGCATCTTCTGCTATGGCATGTCAAAATGTCAGTTGTGAAAAAGTTGTGACTGGTGTCCTTCCCCACATGGCTCTCTGTAGATGTGTTACAACTCATATTTAGGTTGGGCCTAAGTGTATTCAGAGGAAGTGGCAAAACAGCCCAGTTTCATTATGCAACCCTTTGATCATAGTCATCCAAACACAGTTTACTGGATCTGAACACGCTGGCTGTGAACTTCTACTAAAAGAAACAAGATGACAAACCTGTTTTCCGGTGCTGGCTGAGTTTAGTGATTGTTGCGCTGAGGGGTGCAATTCTGACAACTCCCTGTCCTCTGGTGGCTTTATGGTACTTGTTGAGCCACTCAAACCTGGGTATCTGTGTGGGAGACTTGCAAACATCTGAAGAAAGACAGATAGAGAGGGCAAGAGAATTAGGAATAGTTACGGTAATAAGAACCTGATCTGAACTTTGAATTTCTGCTGATTTGTCTTCAGGCAAAAGTGGAGAATCTAGAGCAACAGTAATGGAAAGATTTATGGTATAAATATGAATGCTTATTCATTTAATACACATGTGGAGCATTTTTAAGCATCAGCTTTCTATTTCTTTCAGTTACATGTGGGTCTTGTTTGTATAACTAACTGTACTCCTAGTTTGCAAAACCACCTCCACGCTTTGTGCTCTACTGGCTTAATTGTGACTACAAGGTACAGGTACTTTTATCTGCTTACCTTTACCATTTCTCACACTCTTCTTTTTAACAACAGCCAGGTCATTTAATCTGTCCATCACTGGTATCCCTTTACCAGGTTAAAAACCTTTGTGGCTCATCTTTGAGTACCACGAAAAAAATGCAACCCAAAAAACACATCAGTCTTCGTCCATGTTCACATGGAGTTTCCACTGTGCCTAACAAAATGTCCCTATCAAAGCAGACTGTCCAATAACCTGTCAATGGCCCGTTCCATTCACATGAAAAGGATGCAGAAAGTCCAAAGCAAGAGTTGAAGAGGAAGTTACACGTCCTTTTTGAACTGTTTTTATCTTGTTTCTTTGAAAACGCTGTGAAAGACACAAACTACACAGAGCACACCATCCAAACCCCACCCCTTCTCTCTCTCCCGTCTTTGTCATGCGTCACACCCTCACCCAGTGACTGACAGGTGAAGTGACACGGTCAGTTTGTCGTTTTAAAGTTTTTTAAGCTGTGACCCACAGCCACCAACAGTCTCAAAAATGCCTTAGTGTTTTGATTCCTGTTTTTTTTAAATGTATTTTCCAGCATACTGACGTCGCATTTTAAGATAAAAGTATTTCATGGTGTGGTACATTATGTCACCTCAAGGCAACTGAAGACTGGCTGAGCAGGTTTCCTCAAAACAGATGGTTAGAGCAGATTATTTGTGCTACTTTACACATATGTACCTCTTACCTTGTTCAGAAAAGACAATCTAAATATATATAGATACTATTAAACCCAATCAAATAATTAGTGGCCTATTCAGCTCTGTGTGTACAGAGATAAGGGTCCATGTTTGTGCTGCTGTACTGTTTGAATGAATAGTTGTTGCTTTTTTTAAAACAAACTTTCTCCGGTTGGAAAATTATCCTAAATTCCAGCAATGACAGCTGAATGTCATGTCAACATATCACATACATGTGTCTCTGAGGTCAGACCTACCACTCCATGCCCTGTTGACTTCGCTGAGGAAGAGCCGCGAGTGGGACCCAAAAGGAAGTCTGAGCTCTAGCTCCTCTTCCTGGAAGCTCACTCTCACTCTCGTATCACCCCCTAGAATCAGATGAACAACACAGTACAGTAAGTGCAATGTTTAGTTTCATGTGGTGGATTAGTTATGTAGCATATTGGCCCTGAGCTGCAGTGAAGGGTAACTCACCCACAACCGCAAGTTCCTCTGGGGAGGAAACTAAAAAAAGTGCAGAAATGTGTAAGGTCACTTCAGAGAAGTTAACACTGTGCTATTTTTTTCTCTAGAAACAATAGCTGTAGCTATCTTGAAGTACACAATAGTTTTTAATTGTCAGTCTGTTTGCAATGAGATACAACATATGAAAGCAGCTCACCTTCCACAACAACAAAGTCAAGGGAAATGGGTATGATGTCCTCCAGTGACACGTCATCAGCAGTAATAGCCATCCTTCGATGGGTATAAATAAAGATTCTACAAAATATTGCAAGACAGACATTTACACTTTTAACTAATTTAGTTAGAAGTCTGAGTCAACAGTATTTTTTTTACAATATAAAGCACTTGCAGAGGTGGACAAAATAAAAGGACACCTGTAGTACAATATAATGCAAGCCAACACAACAGTCTTGCAGCTCTGCAGTAAATACTACCATTTTCACATAATGTATAATTCTGGTTACTGTGTCACACAGGTTGATGCAACTCTGTGATCATTTCCGAGGCCAGTATGTGGTGTTGCCCTGGATTGCATAATGCCGTCACCCCTCTCCTTACACAATTATATGTTAGCCTTTAAATACAAGTATACTGTTCAGTGATACACAGAAGCCATATTATAGCTCATTTGTACTATTAAAACTCACGCATGTTCTTTTGTAGACTCCACCAATCCCAGCAGTCGGCTCTCTGTAATGTTATCAAAGAGGACATCACATTGAACAGCATGTTTAGGGTATAGTTAAGGATATATAGTGGAAATGTGTTACCTCAGTGACAATATTTCACCAGGACCTTCCTCTCATTGAAACATTTTTTGGGGTACAATGTGCAACATTTAAATTTTTTAATTTATTTTACTCCATCTAACATCTGTAGTTACTTTACAAATGAGTATTATCCATTTTTAAAAATTAAACTACTCAGCAATACGTAAAATAGTTAAGATTAGCTCCACCTCAACCACATATATTAAAATTCTGATAATACTTCTATACTTTATAAAAAGCACTATGAATGCAGGACTTTTACTTGGCACTATACTGTCATCTTGTGGATGAAAGGTGTTACTACAAGCGTTGGACCATATCGTGTCGCGTTGGGAAGTCACGCCCGAGAAAACCCACACTAGTGCTTAAAACTACGCGCATTTGAAATGCATTGCCTGGATTTGAATCACAGCCTTAGTTCGGTTGTATTATTTATTGAGAGAGGTGTCAACCAGGTGGCCTTAACCCAGCAGGCCTCTCTGTTCGGGCTCTGGTATCCTTCAACGGAGTCGCGTTAGTTCAATTTAGTTTGAAGCAGGTAAAATAATCCTTCGCTTGAAGTGCTGATAATCCATAAACCCGGCGCACGAACAAAGGATACTATAATGCAGTTTTCTTCCCTTTCCAAAGTCTCTTGAATTGCGACGGATTGATCCATTGTGAAACACAACTGTGTGACAACTTCTGCTCCACACACACACACACACACACACAAACGAAAAACACCCAGGAGGACCAGTTTATTTCTCCCTCAAGTGAAAGCCAAGCAGGAGGAAAGACGCTTTTGGAGCCCCGTGTAGTCCAACATTATTCCCTTTTTTCGGTCCAGATGTTTAGTTTTTTCTTTCCCACTTCTTCTCCTTCTTCTTCTTCCTCCGCTCCCTGCTGGCCCGACCCAGGTCTGCCACGCACTGATCCAGAATCGCTCTGTGCGCCCGCAGTGACGTCACATCTGGGCTGTCAGTTTGGTTTGGATTTAGGCCTCAGGCGGCTGATCCAAAAGAGGATTACGTCCCACAATAGAGTGTGTAAAGTAATATATCCCTACTTTCTACAAAGTTATATCGAAGCTGTGATGGTTTGTGATGATGATGATGATGATGATGATGATCCGGTCAATAGGGTTTAAGTGGGTTTGTGTTAAGAGGGGGGAAACCCACCTGTAATACATGTGTTCAGTTGGAAAATAATAGCATAATAGCAATTGCTGCATTCCTGGGTCAATTTTCTTGCTCCCTGGTGAACCTTTTTTTTTTAAATTTTATTTGCAACAAGCCAAAAATAGAACAACTGACATCATACTGAGGTATTTTAGCTCAGACCTGGCTTTGACCTAGTTTTGGCATCAACCTGAAGCACAAGGATTCTGCTCAGATTCACCATAGGCCTCTGCACAGTGTGTAGCCCGACTGATACTGGATTTTTTAGGCCAAATCTGATGTTGATATTTGTGAGTTGTAATTGAATAATTAAAATAAATAAATAGACACATAAAATAAACAACCAATCGACACAGATCCCTTTGATTTGCACACAGTTACAGTGTGAAAATCTACTTGTCAGCACTCTGCGGTGAACAAACTATGTAATACTGATACTGTTTGTAACTGACCTAGTTTGGTGTTTCTGTAGCCTATTAGAATTTCTTGTTACTCACTGGCTGAAATATATCTGCAATAAGATATAATATTGACTGATATGTCGGTCTGGCCGATTCATCAACAGTCATGTGAGGATCACTGTATCGTAAAAAAAAGAGAATATCCAGCCGAGTTTTTCGTGGACTGTAAGACCAACAGTTGTATTTGACTATCAGTTCTCTGGTAGCGGTGGGAGAAGTGTTCGGACAATTTCATCATTTCAATACAATTGTTTCAAAAACAATGCATTGTGACACAAATTAAAAAAATATGATCAGTAAAATGTACTTGAAAAGTATCAAAAGTTTAAAGTCAGAAAAAAAAAAGTTCCCTATTAGTGATATTATATTCAGTATGTACAATACTTACTTTGTCCAGTATGCAACAGCTGCGTTTGCAGTTAGGACCCTTTGGAGGCCCTCTCACAGGGATCACAAAATACAAGTGTGGTGAGTGGTTCTGAGGTGAACAATGGGGTAGGATAAACAATGTAAACATACATTTGAATTCATTGTAATGGACTTCCCTAACCTTTTCTTTTGTTTTGTGAAATATTTTACCTCCGAGAAGTTTAGAGGGGATAAATGTCTCTTTGGTAGGACTGCTAACAGGAGCCCCCAACTAGGCACTGCTTTTTTATAATGGCTCACAAGCCAAAAACTGTTGGGAACCACTAAGTCCAACAATAATGTATTAGATGAGTTTAGCTTATGTTGTTTATTTATGGAAAATCATATTCTTAAAAGTAACCTGTAACTATAGCTATCAGATAAATGTAGTGGAGTAAAATGCACAATATTCCCTTCTGAAATGTAGCAAATGAAAAGAAAATGGTAATACTCTTGTAAAATAATATCAACAAATTTTAATACTTGAGTAAATGGTTTTCCACCACTGTTCTCTGGAAGATATAGACATTTGGCAAAATGTGAAAAATAACTTACTTAACCACTTAATTAAGTTACCTAAACGTTGGGGGCAGATGGGCTATACCAAAAAAGTGATTCACAGGACTTTACATTTCATAATAAAATAATCCTACTGTAATTTTGTGGCCCCCTTTGCAGCTGTAAGTCTCTAGAAATGTCATCACCTTACACCTTACACTTATGGCAAATATGATTGAATCAAATGAAGATTCATTAGATGTAGTTTATTAGATTTATCTCTTTTAGGCAAAAATCATAATATTTTATACAGTACACAAAACTTGAAAAAATTCTGATCATTTAGCATTTACATGACACCACCTTAAAATATACTTTGTAAACCACACATAGACATCCAAATCACGATTCACTAAAATATTAGTAGTCAAAAGTACTAAATTGCACATTATGAGTACATCTATAGAAATGCTTTAGCAAACCTTCACAACACCCTGTAACAGTTCAACATTTGTGTTTCATAAAGTGCATATAGAGTCATAGCTGTGTCACTCTCACAATGGCTTGAGAAGATGATAAATCTATAAGGAGAGCTTTTGGTAATTAAAACATAACTATGTTAACAACAATGTTGTGTTTAGGCTCACTCACCCATTCCAAAATTAATATTAGCCTACCATAAGTTTAAAGTGGGAAGGCACAAACAAAAACTGTTTCTGGCTTTCATTAAGAAGGCAGTACCTGAATTCAATTACAGTTATGGGCAAGGTCATGGCTAAACAAATTATGAGGTGTACAGCGATTCAAATTATATCTTAAAACTTAACTTCAAGTTAATTTTATTATATATCATTTTGTGAATTATAATTATATATAATTATAAAGGTGATTTGCTAAATGTGAAATGATGTGAAGATTGAGTTGCTTCTGGCATGTTTTGACATTTTCTTTTAAAAAATACTGTTCAAAGCCATTTTTCATTGGTCTTGAACCAGAAATAAAACATGATTGGGAAGTTTCAATAAAACAAGAAACAAAATCAACATTATAACTGAGGCTTTACATAATTCCATACACATATACAGTACAACCACATGTGAATATCAGAGAGATAAATCGGTGTAAATGAGTGTTAATCTCTGCATGGCTAAGCTTTTTTTTTTCCTGGAGGGAATCAGAGTTACACAAAGCTCTGGTTACCTAATGACCCACACAGCAGATGAGCAAGCTGGTATTCAGTCACTCACAGCAGCAAGGTGATAGCCAGCAGGCCAACTAAGGAAGCAATCAATTCTGTGTTAAGATGAGGACCTCTTGTGGCGAAAGAGGGGACATTCAATGTGCCATTCAACCATAGGCAGGAGGTCATAGTGGCGTTGCAGCACTCTAAATTACACGGAGGTTGTGTTGAGTCCTTGCATGGGGTTTGGCTAGAACAGTTGGTGGTGCAACCTGCTTGCCACTGCTCGACGGAATTTACGGTCTCCTTTCTCAGCTGCAAAAGCAATAGTTAGTTAGCAAGAACAGTGCAGAAGCAACAAGTGGTTGAAAGTCTAAATATGAGACTGCGATATTTAAATGTTGTTTAAAAAACCGTTTTATTTATAGTAACATACAAATAACATAACTTTATGTATATATCATGTAGAGACAAACTGAGAAAACTAGTGTACATTCACACCTCTATGTTTAGCAAACAAATATTTTTTCTTAACTGTGATTTATTAATATTTTATGTGATTTAAAGGCATGCATAGACTTTTTTTGTATGTATTATAGGGGTTTTCTTAAATTTTTCTGCAGAAAATAATAATTGTTTCCTGTCTACTTTCTTAAATAAAGTTGTCAGGCTGAATTTGTGCTGAAAAAAGGTATCATGTATATGGGGTAAGGGCAGTTTAAAAGGTGCTAAACAAGGACAAAAATAAACGCATATGAAGCTGGCATAAATTAACCATAATGGATCAGGACTCCAGTACGGGAGCGTATTGCATTCACTTGAAAAAAAGAAAAAAAACTTGTTTTTTTGAATATTTTTTTCTGTTTTTCTGAGTAATTCTTTTCCTGTTTTACAGAGTAATTTTTTTCTGTTTTTTGGAGTAATTTTTTCTGTTTTTCTGAGTAACTTTTTCCGAATTGTCAAGATACTTCGAACTCCCGCGAGAACCTCCAACCTGAAAGTGGCTCCCATGGACCTATGGTGACTCCTGCCCGCACATAATGCCCCATCTTCAACTATCTACCGTACATTGCTGATCTGAATGGGCTTTCCTTCTGAACAACCGCAAAGTCCTCAGGTGCCTGCGTAGAGTCGACAAACTAATGATAATACCATCTATCTGACTTAAAGACAGGACTATCTCCCAGTGTCTTAAACCCAGATCAAAGTAAAACTTGACTGAACTAAACAAGCCGGTTATGTTTGTTTCCGTTAAATCGAGCTCCCAATAAAGGAATTAATGCGTCTATTGTTTCAAATGCTCTCTAAACTCAGAAAAAAATTATTCAGAAAATCAGAAAAAAATTACTCCGAAAAACCAACCATAAAAAAAAATTACTCAGAAAAACACAAATAATTACTCAAAAAACAGACAAAAAAAAAAGAAATTTCAAGTGAATGCAATACGCTTCCGTACTCCAGAGTCAAACATTTTAGTCTTAGTCTTTTATTTAGGAATATGGAGCATAATGTTGCTTGAGCTGTATTATGTCACCAGATTAGATGGTGACATTTATGCTAAGTTGTTTTATTTGGAAAATCAATTTGGCAGTTCTCACCTGACAGTGTAGCTGTGAGGAGGAGCATATTTGGGACGCTCCAAAATCTGTGTAGCAATTTGAACCAGTACATGTACCATTATGGCATTTTTTTCCCTGAAAAAAAGAACACAACACAGAGTAAAGGATGATACAAATCTGACACAAGTCCTGGCTTAGACTATATTCCATTAAAATACGAAATAGTCTGTAGGTTGTTATCATAACCACTGGGAATTGGTTGGAAGTCAACACTGTATACAAATAATTTTGGATAGACATTGACAGCTGTTAGCAGTTAATCACACAGACAATTTGTGTCTGACTGTCTGTGACCAAGAGAAGGCAGAATTAACTGAATTCAGTGATACACACAACTATCTAGCCTTCTGCTTACACATATGCATCCATTTGCATGCCAGCACACACTCACATATGCAGACTTTTGTCCTTACATTGTTTGCTGTTGTTTGTGGATTGGTGGCAGCCATTGTAGTCACTGGTTTGGTTGTTGTTGTTGTTGTTGTTGTTGTTGTTGTTACTGAAATGACCAAAATCATGAAAGGAAAAGAGTAAATCGTTAAACAAATTGCTTAAAATTAAAAGCATGCACCTATAAATATGCAGTCATAACTCATAAGATAAAAAAAAAAAAAAAACAGTGTGTGGATGATAGAATAAATAAAATAATTATGAGAGTCATGAAATGAGGAGGTCAACTCTGTTTACCTGGGACTGCTGATGTTGTCATCATCATGGATGCAAAACTGCCATTGAGGCAGCCAGTAGAATTGCAGCACTTTATAGAGCAATTGTTCTGAGTGGTGTTGCCACAGCTATCAGCACAGGAGGCGCTGCAGCTAACAGTGTAGTACATGTCCATCTGTCTTAACAGCTGATACATTGCAGAATGACACATTAAAAGACATGTTTAATTGTCTTTGCCGTTTTATTTTCTTTTCATAAATGTAAATTATAAGATATAATAGTGTAAACTTAAGTGTATAACAAAGGATTGTTACCATTTGCTTTTAGTAGTTACTTACAAAAATCCATCATTCGAATGCTCAATTGCTTCAATAGGTTACTAATACAGTGCATTTGCTGTATATTTTGCTGTATGCACATGTCATGCATACAGCGGTTGTAACGCATTTTCGAACATTATCATTTAAGGGCAATACATCAAATGGTTTTGTTAGATGGTTCAAGAGGTTTTGTCAGTGTCATTTGCCCCCCTACCTGGCAGTAGTCAGCACATGAAGTGGCATTCTGACTGATGTACATTGTGTAGCAGTCTGAGTAGTTACAGGTGAATGAGGGACATATCTGTGTTTGAGAGAGATGAAAGGTCCATGATGAAGATGAAAAGCTGAAGGGATGAAGAAGAAGGAGTGATAAGGTAAACACACAAACAGAGCAATACACTTCTCTCTAAAAAGGTGGACTTGCCATGCTCATTGAAGGAGAATTTGTGGTTCCATTCCCACCACCTGCGGCAAAAAGATGGATGTCACAATCAATGACAGGTAAAGACAATAGTTTTCTTTTATTTTCATGGGAATACAAAGCATTGACAGTAACGGAAACATGTTATTATTTGGTATTATATTATTTGATGACTGACTGGTGGACATCATTTGGCTGGTTGAGGGACCAGAGCCCGTAGATGCGGTGGTCGAACCTGTGGCTGTCATGGTGGTGCTGGACTTGATCATGGCTCCTATACCAACTGTAGAGGTAGAAGTGGTTCCTAAATTAGTAGTACTGATTGAATTAGAGGTGATAGGTGTTGAAGATGCAGTGGTTCTATACTGGGTGTTGGTGATGATTGCTGTGGTTGTGGGGGACTTGGTGCCAGATAGCGACCCTCCGGAGGTGGCTGTGGAGGAATGAGTGGTGGTGGTGATTGCTGTTCCTCCGGAGGTGGTAGTGGTTGTGGGGGACTGGGTGGTGGATAGTGAGCCTCTGGAGGTGGCTGTGGAGGAATGAGTGGCGGTGGTGATTGCTGTTCCTCCGGAGGTGGTAGTGGTTGTGGGGGACTGGGTGGTGGATAGTGAGCCTCTGGAGGTGGCTGTGGAGGAATGAGTGGCGGTGGTGATTGCTGTTCCTCCGGAGGTGGTAGTGGTTGTGGGGGACCGGGTGGTGGATAGTGAGCCTCTGGAGGTGGCTGTGGGAGATTGGGCGGTGGATTCTGAGCCTCCAGAGGTGGTTGTAGGATTCTGAGTGGCAGTGGTAAATGCTGAGCCTCTGGAGGTGATTGTGGGGGACTGGGTGATGGTGGTGGATGCTGAGCCTCCAGAGGTTGTTGTGGTTGTCAGTGACTGGGTAATGGTGGTCATTGCTGTACCTGTGGTGGACTGGGTGGTCGAGGCTGCTGTGGTGGTGGTTGTTGCGGCCGCAGTGGATGATGCAGCCATTGTAGGGTTGGTTGTGGCTCCGGAGGTGGTTGAAGCTGGAGACTGTGAGGTGGTGCTGGCTGCTGTGCTTCCAGCGATGGTGGTTATGGGCTGGGTGGTGCTGGCTGCTGTGCTTCCAGCGATGGTGGTTATGGGCTGGGTGGTGCTGGCTGCTGTGCTTCCAGCGATGGTGGTTGCTGAGCCTGTGGTAGTGGCTGCGGCGGTTGTTGTGGGGGCATCAGTGGAAGAAGTGGGGGTAGTAGTAGAGGACACTAATACTGATGGCAGAAGTATTCCTAACAAGAGGAGGCGCAGTATACCAGTGCAGCCTGGCATTTTGGGAAACATAATAGGAGAGTATGGATTTTAGTGTACATAAACCAGAACATATGTAATGAATTGCAGCTATTTAGCTGAGCTAGGCACGTTTCATAATACCAGGGAAACTGCATTGTTCTTTTGTCACCGAAAAATTAACACTGGAATAATTTCTTAAAATGGCTATAAGGTAACAAGTGTTACTTTTAAGTGATACTAAAATAAAATATGTTGCTTTTAAGAGGATTTAAAGGCTAATATTAGAAACGCTTTAACCAGGGATTCATTAAAGTCAAATGTATGGTCTTCAGAAGATAAAACCCACTGACCTAGGTAATGCCCTGACTTTTCCTCTTGTGCCACCACATGGTTGACATTTTTGGGGGTTATTTGTTAAATTCCTTGACAACTGTTGAATGGATTGCTGTAAAACTGGACACAGGTGTTCATGGTGCCCAGAGGATTAATCCTAATTACTCTGGTGATCATCTGTCAGAGCTTTCACTGTGGCTCTAGCAATAGGAATGTCAGTCCACCACTTAGGTCCAGACTAAAATATCTGAACAACTATTGGATGAATTGCTACAAAAGTTTGCACAGATGAAAAGTGTCCAGATAATGCATGGTGTTAAGTTTGGTGATCCCCTGACTTTGCTTAGCACCAGAGTAGGGATTTCATGGACTCATGGGTTGGATTCGGGTCCAAATTTGAATTTGTCCAATATGGTTTATGACCAAGTATCTGCAAAACTAATGACATTCCCATCAGCCTCAGCTGGTGGCAAACATGGTAGAAATTATACCTGCTATACATCAGCAACAAAACAGCAACAAAGAAATAGGCCTAGATCAAGCAGACATAGTGTAAACTTATGTAAGCATGTATGCTTGTATGTGTGGCCACACGTGCTGTGCTGGTGCACAGTACAGTATCTATGCCAACATTCATATGTCATCTATTCATGAGAGAGCTACAGTATTACATCTTTGCTTTTGGGACAGTGACAGTGGAGTCCCAGAGCTTCAGTGTTTCTGCCTGCATTTATTTCTTGACAAATACTTGTTTTGTGACTATGAGTGTGTTTTTCAACCAATACATTAGCCAACATGGATAGTGTATTAGTCAAAATGTCTTTGAGCAAGACTGCCACTTTGCAGAAGACAGCTCAGTGCAACTATGAAAATAGTCATGTGCTTTAACATACCTATTACTGTCATTCTGATTTTCCATGTTTCCATAATTTTCTCTACTTTGTACATACAACATAAATTGCAAGTCTCTCTGTCCTGGTAGAGGGATCCCTCCTCTATAGCTCCTCAGGTTCTTTCCCATTTTAAATGTTTTGGAAAATGTTCCTTATCTGAATATAAGGTGTAAGGATATAGGGTCTCAGAAGCTTTACAAATTGTTCAACAATTTGAGGCAAATTTGTGATTTTGGACTGTATAAATAAAATTGACTATTGACTAGACTGACAAGGTTGCTGGAAAAAAACAGATTAAGTTAAGTTATCCTTTATTGATCCTTGTAGGGAAATGTATTCTCTGCATTTAACTAAGCAGTGGGTAGCCACCCCGCTGCGCCCAGGGACCAACTTCAGAGCTGAACCAGTACCTTGGTCAAGGCCACTGACTGGAGAATTAACCAAAGTTTTGATGGTGTGAGAAACCAGAACATCTAGAGTAAACCCACGTGAACACAGGGAGAACTTGCAAACTCCACACAGAAAGGCCCTGCCCCAGCCAGGAGTTGACAGTGGTTTTAAATAAGCAAAAATGCACTCATACCTGTGTCTTTTATAAAAGCCGTTGGGGCCATTATCGCATTGGCAGAAAGGGAGAGAGCTCTTTGTCCAGCCTGCAAGGAAGTCATATCAAAATCCTGATAATGGAGGGGAAAACAAACAAAAACATGAATGAAACAGCTGACGGATGTTCTGTTAATAATATCCACTGGTTGACACAGACATAATGACGAATCTCTCCTTGTAGAATAGACTGAGCAATAACAAGCTAAATTTGTGTGTAGACAAAAGATCTTTATGATAGAAGCTACTGTGGGCACAGTTCAAATTGTTTACCCATGCTAATAGGTTTCTGAATTACAACCATGCTCATTCATTGTAACCCACCTGGGCAATTCTTTTGATCTGTGAAAGTCATCTGTGGTCTCCTCTTTATACAATCCTCTAATTGTCCCATTGAAACTGATCTCATAATTGTTAGGTTGAGGCACAATAGAAGAAACTGATAAATGTGAGACTGAAAGCTGCACCTCAACTTTTTTCATATTTCAACACAGTTTCTCACATTAGTGGCACCTAGAACAAAAGCCTTGGTCAGAACATTTTCAGTTTTAGCAGAACAAGCAATTTTCAGCAATGGTCACCCCCTCATGAGGTAATTCCTGCTAAAATTAGTTGAGTCTTGTGTCACACAATTATATCGTAAGTGTCTCTGTTTGCTGCAGTTATCAGTGAACACAATTAAAATGTGTTTGTTCCTCCATCAGTCCCCTTGGGAGAACTGCTAAGCCGCACGACTTGTTTTTTTCCCCTCTCCCTTGGATCCCAGCTCTGGCTCCTATGGGCTCTACACCCTGGAAACTGAGTGACAACAGGGGCCATTTTTGCGTCCACGTCAAAATGCGGATTTTAATTGGAAAAAGTGAAGATTTCTTGGAGAATATTCAATTTGATGTACAGTGCATAAAAAGGTGTATTCAGGTGCCAGATCCTCATGCTTTAAATCACACCTTCCTGTTGGCCTAAACTCCCTATATACGTTTTCATTGAGTTGCACTGTGAATTGCGCAAGATTTTATTATAGGACTAGCTAAATGATAACTGAAGGAACCCTCAATAGTCTCTCCTGCCGTGAACTGTGCAGATAAAACATAAACTGTGCAACTTCATAAGAGACGTTGTTTTACGAATTATGTCTTTGAGTTGATTCTACACATTACACTGTACTAAGCCAAAATAGAATTACCTAAGAATGTGACTCAAAGAAATTCTTGGATTCATTCTGAAATAGAGTGATATTTTATATATTTTGATTAGACAAATTGACCAATGTTTATCAAAATAGTTGTTAGTGGTTTACTCATTCATAATAGAACATATGAATTGTGCATACATAAAGCAACGTTTGTAACATAAAATAACGTTTGTAACATCAAAACATAACAGATACTATAACATTTCCCTGCAGCATCATTCACTATCATCCCTGTGAGTCCCTGCGCTCACATATCAAAGCTCTGTTTAGCCGAATTTAAATCATGCTCACAAAATTCATCATCTAAAATCAGTAATATTATAATTATAGCCCACTCACCTGCAGTGCACTGGTTTTTTTCTGGCAGTTGTGGTCGAAGTGAATGAGCCTGCTCTCTCTCTGGCGTTGCCTTTCTCTGTCGCTGTCTGTTACCTCCCCCCTTTTGCTTCCTGCCTGCACTGTAGTAACGTAATAAGTGGAAGCTCTCACCTGCACAGCTATACCAGTGTGAGAGGAGGAGACTAACAGGCCTGGTGTTGCTGGGTGGATCTAAAGATGCCCCAGAATTGATGTGGTAATGATTCAGGACACAGATAATGTGGGTGTTTTTCACACTTTCATACTTACAAAACCCACGACCATTATGACTGGCTATGAGTTTTGAATCTGGTCAACCTAAGAGAGTTACAATTAAATGGTTAATTTTAACACTCAGTGTTCAATTCAGAAACATAAATACTTTTAATGGGATTTTTTTTACCTTCACCTATCAAAATGCCTTCAAAATACAACTTCACTGTGTGTCAACTCAACACAAAAGATGATATTACATTACACATATAAATGACAGTGTCAGGTTGCTTTTGAAAAGGTTGACTAAAACTTTGCAGCCAGCAATTAAAGATTTACTAAAATAACTCAGTGGATTATGCCTTTGCTAATCTATAAGGGTACAGGTGAGATTTCAGTGCCATGTGGGGTGATTGTATAGGGAACCTGGTTTCTGTTCAACACAATGTGAAATCAGACCCCCTCTCTCTGCCAGCCATAAAGCCCCCACAGACTACAATTACCTCTTTGTGGCCAAAAGAACCTAGAATTCTTGGGCACAACACAAAAGGCTCTTACACAATTTAGGTGACAGAAGTCCTTAACAGAAGTTGCACGAAACACAGGAAATTTTATCTGCTGTGAATGGCTTACTCAAGTTGTTGTTACCAAAGATACATACTAAAGTGGTTGAGAGTTACTTATGAAATAGGCTACTGTAGGTGGTGAAATGTAATGTAATTTCAATATAAGAGACAGGGGACAAAATCCACAGTCCTTGTTCTGTGCAATAAGTGACTATAAAGTTGACACTAATATGAGAATTCAGCAGTTTAAGTTAGAAAAAACAACTTGGTATACAGCTTCTTTGAAAATAATTCCTAGCTATACATGAGCAACTTTTATCAAAAAGATAGATTGTCTTTACGGTCTCAGGGCTTTGTTTTCACAACTTGTACATATCTTACATGGAAAACACATATATAGCATACATGCACACTCATATATATATATCTTCACATATGCTTACAAAGACATTTACATGCAGACAGTTGGTTAATTACAGTGATCAACATGGTATTTTATTTTTATTTTAGTATGTAGCATAAACAAATTCCACATAGCTAACTTGCAATGCCCATCCCTAGTAAAAACTTAGCAACAAGGCAATTGTTGGCTGCTATGGTAGATCACTTCCCCAAATATCAAAGAACTACTCACTCACACATCTTTCTGTAAGCCAACATAAGTTACAGCAAATTTTATATTGTTTATGATTTACCATCATCTCCAATGACATTTCCAAATGCACAAAGACATTATTTGCAAATAGCCAGCATACTGCAAACTCAGTCAAATTACTGACTATTTGCTTTGTATTTGCTTTGAATTTCATCATACAATCCTGTGTTGTAAATTCAAATACTTTGTATTCTTGTATCCTTGTGTGAGGACATGACATCCGAATGATGAGAGACTGAATGTTTTTTTGTCTCTCTGAATGCAGACCACAAATGCATGCAGCACACCTGAATAGAAGCTGCAAATGTAGGGGCTGAATTTATATACCTATTCACACACAACAATTAAGCATGTAGATATTGCCTGTAGGCTCACATTTCACTTGAATGACCAGCTTTAATTTGAAACCAAAAACCCTTGTCCTGTAGTCAATAGGATAATCAACTAGGAAGAAATGCTGCCCCTTTTCACACTTGATTTCCTATGAGTGAGATATATGACGCATGGTTTAGGCTGGACAAACATCTCTTTAATAATCATGTCTCTAAAAAAAAAAAAAAAAAAAAAAAAAAAAAGTAATATACACTAGTTTCTGTTCATGAAGGTCTATTTGATTCTCAAACTTTGTATATTCACAGCAGTAAAACTTTCCATGGTTCGTAGGTTGAAATATGTGTCACACTATGCCATTTCTTCAGCTTTTTGGAGGTTAACAATGATGTCCAAAACCACAACATGAGGAATATAAGACTATGAATAAATGATTTGCATTACCTGGAAAATTTTGGGACCACTTTATTTTGACAGGTAATAACTGATGAATATTGTCTTCTTCACAGGTTTATAATGGTGCATAAATGTGCATGTAATTGACATTACAATGGTACTGAAAATGTTGTAGTCAGTAACTAGCAGAAGCATACAACCCATCAGCAGAAACTTCTTCACTGGTGTTGCTCTGTCAGGCTCACACTGCAGATATCCACACTTTCCACCATTTAACCATTAAACACCTCCAGACTGTCACTGGGTCCAAAAGTTGCATCACTGTGTCCTCTTTAGTTTGGAGAATTTGATTTATTGATAATGTGTGTAATTAGTATTGTGTACACCACAAAATCAAAATATAAAGCTTCCCAAAGGACCTATGTTTTAAAGCCTTTATTGTTTCAGTTTAATAGTTTTAATATTTTACTCAGTGTAAAAAACATTAAAAAAGATTCAGAACAAAGAAATAGAATATATATATGTGATGGTGTCACCCTATGGAAATGGAAATAAAATACATCATAAATCAAATGGGAAATAATACTAATATTTGTTAAATACTTCTTCAGCTCTTATAACTGAATGTGTCAAAAGACAGACAGAACAGATGACACTGAATACTCCAACAGGAAGGTTGCACTGCATGTGGAGGCTTATTCACATTGTTTATAGATAAGGCTCAGTATACCAAATTAAGCAGCCTGGATGCAACTGTGTAACTGCATGCCTAAGAAGATTAGACAAGATTTACCTACCCAGCAGTCGTCAGCAGCACTGTTCACACAGACTTGGTGCATAGCAACAGGTCAGTGAGCCAAATGCGCCACATTAGCACTTACCATGGACTAAGACAGAGACCAATTGAGAGCTACCATTTCCTCATTACCCTATATGGTTGAGCTTCTGGCAAAGGTTAGTGTCCAGCTCTATCTGTACAATATCCAATAGTATGCTTCCATGTTCCTGTTTTTTTATGTGTGTTTGTTTGTGTATGAGGTCACAGCAGGGCAGCACCCACCTACGTATGGCATAGCCTACTTTTTTTTTTACCTGCCTACACCCGATCCTTTCAGGCGACAGTTCAGTAAAACTATGGTCATTAGTACACTGTAATGTAGCAATCCAATATTATTTTAGCTGAATTACTTCACAATGGTGGAGGAAGTATTCAGATCATTTTCCATTTTACTGTTTACAGATAAAGCTAATATCTGGCGGTTGTTTATTGGGCTGCAACTAATAATACAATTTTCTTGATTATCTATTTATTTTTTTGGTTTGTAAAATGTAAGATAAAAGTGAGAAATGCCCATCACAATTACCCAGAGCTTAAAGTGATACCTTAAAATGTCTGTTTTGTTTTGTCAACAGTCTAAACCTTCAGTTTACCTCAATTTCATATAAGAAAAAGCAGCAAATCATTTTGGTATTTTAACATGAAAGATTACTTCATTTTGTGATAACTGCCTAATGGGCATCGTAAACATTTGAAATGTTCTTCATGTAAAGTCTTAATTTGTTAAGTAACAAGTAACTGTAGCTGTCAGATGTAATGGAATAAAAAGTACAATATTTCTCTATGAAATGTAATAGAGAAGTAGACTGTGTCATGGGACAACTCAAGTAAAGTCCTAAAACTTCAAATCTGAGTCAATTTACTGTATTGTTTGAGTATGTACATCCACCACTGGCTGTAATAGATAAATCATATTAACAGTAATTTCTTTCCCCAGTTAGAGTACCACAATGTGAGGTGAACATGCTTCAACATAATGGCATATATCCTGTTGACTGCGTTTACATGGACACTCAAGGGGATACTGTGCACTTGCAGGTTTCTTTGGGTGAGGGTACATTCCATTGATCATTTGTATGAAATTTGTATATCTTGTTAGTAACATGTTTTCATATGAGCCGTGTTTATTTGTATTGCAGATATGCCCATACAATGCAATCAAATTCTTGCCAAGGGAACAACATGTAATTACAGAGGACACAAACCGACAACTGAAACCATTTGTGGGTAAGCATCTCATAGTCATACAATATGCTCAATAAAATCTTTTTTAAACAGAAACTAAAACACAACTCCACCCACACCAGTTCATCTTTCCCAGAATGAGGGAATACTTTAGCTCCATAAAATGCTTCTTTATAAAAGAAAAATAGATATTTATATAACTGTACACCTATCTATACAGTGTAAAGACCGAGAAAGACCATATTTAGCTGGCTTAAATCTATTCAGCGTGGCTGTTGTGTTCTAGCTCCATGCACATTAAATGTACATTGGTCCTTTTGGTTTTTGGGGGAGATTATAAAAGATGACTTTGCAGTATATCTCAAAATTAGTTACTATTATAGAATAAAAGTCGACGTCTATCAGGGTTAAATGTACCCAACAAGCTGTATTGTCTTATCTACTTTATGGAACCAAAGGTCTATCTGCATCCTATTATGAATCTACTTTACATCTCGTCAGCTCATGTGTAAGTAGAGATATGATGTGATGACCTAATTTGACTTTATTTGTCAGGTTCTGAAAGTAAAGGGATTGCAGCCATACCAGGTAGCCCTGACCGTACACCTGCCCTTGATAAAAGACTTACCAAAACCGAGAAAGAGATACTGTCCCTCAAAACCAGGATCGCCTGTGAGAGAACATCATGGGAAAGGAGGTTTGCAGAGCTGCAGAGAAAACAGGAAGAGCTATATCAGGTTTGCTAGTGAATGTATGTCTGTGTGTGTGTGTGGTTGAAGCTGTGACTTCCCTAATGATACCATGTCTCCTTTACCTCAGCTGTCCTCTCAGGCTGGAGTCTTAATAAAAGTGGGCAGTTGTGATGGCCAGGGAGAGCCAGGAGCCGACAATGGAGAAGTATTTGACGAGTGTTCAAGTAAATGACAGTAACACACACACACACACACACACACACACACACACACACACACACACACACACACACACACACACACAACAGTACATTCAGAAGTTTTTATACATGCTTTTAAATTCAGTATGTCAACTACCACTTTCTAATGAACAGGTGGTCTCTCAAGAATGATGTACCAAGACAGAGGGTCTGAGGGTTCATCAAAAGGCGACACTTGCAGTTTGTCAGGCAGCCAGTTATCCTCATCATCTCCACTGAGCTCAAGAGTTGCCTCCTCCTCATCCTCAGCCACCAGGTATAGGCCCTTAAGGTCCAGTGTGTAATTCACACAAATGAAAACATACCTTTGAATATTATATTTCATTTCTGCCAATAAAACCTTACACACTGGATGATAAGATTGAACATTCACATATTTGTATGGCAAATATGAAGCTACAACCAGCAGCTTGTTTTTGTCAGACAGCTTAGTTTAGCACCAAGGCTGGAAACTGGGAACCTCTAAGGCTCACTAATCAACACTTTATATGTAATTTGTTTAATCTGTACAAAAACCAAAGAGTCAAAACAGGTTGGTCAGGTGGCAAAAGCTTCTTGGTTGGAAGGGAGCTGTCTGGCACCTCACTCCCTGTAAAATGTTTTTACTCTCCAGTTTTTGTGCAGATTAAGAAGATATTGTGTAAACAAGTGAGCTTTAGTGTTAGGGGTTGGTGGATTTTGTTATCTTTTGACAGAGAATTTTTTTTATTTCACTTCAAAATGTAGGTTTAAAAAAAAAAAAAAAACACTACTGACTGAGCCCTCTCTTTCTCGAGTGTGAGATCATGGAGAACATCTCAAGGGCCTCACCGGGTTTTTGTACCACACTCACCCATGGATTTGGAGCTGGGTCACAGAGTCAGGATCATGCTGCCATCCGGACGGATCAGCACAGGAACGATTCGTTTCCTGGGCCACCTGCAGGGGGAGGCAGAGCTCCACCTCGGGGTGGAGCTGCAGACACCTGATCACGGATTGCATGACGGCAGACACAGGGGACACAGCTACTTTGAATGGTAACTGATCTAATTCTCTTGGAACACAAGCAACATGTAGCTTCTTAATATGTCTCAGACTGTGCGACCTGACATTTAGTGGTGCACTTTGATTTCTTTTGTTCACCCCTGTGTCATTCAGTGGTGCTTTATTATAATAATTTCACTACTTTTTTTGGAAAAAACAAGTCAAATGCCACCTACAAACCTTTTATTGTGCATTATTACACTGATTTATATCACAGATTTATACACTTCATTTAAAGGGACTGATAATATTCTGGCAGGATCATCTGTTTTTAAAGTGTGATTCCCAAAGCCTTAGTTAAACATGCAATTACATTAAAGTGTCTCTAAAAGCATCACACTCTGGGCCTCAGGTATTTAACAGCCAAACAATGCCTCCAAACATACTCGAACAAATCCTGTGCACTTAGTGGCTGAGCTGAATATGCAAATGTCAGGCTGAGGTAAACTCAAATTACAGCATTTAAGAAGTGAGACATGAGCTTTGGATGTGGTGTGTGAACTCATACCTGCAGTAACTCATGCCTGCAGCAATGAAAATCTGACTTGTTGTAAATACAAAAGGTAAATGTAAATGTAATGTAAACTACCGTATCATTCACATGGGTAAACCAAGTTAACCTATTTAAAAACACTTCCGCACTGCTTTTTCTTTTATTTAGATTTTCCTTAAATTAACTTAAAACATGCCAATTATTTTAATACTGTTATTTCTGTCCTTTACAGCAAGCCTGGCTATGGTGCCTTTGTACCATTCCACAAGTTACTGATGGCCTGGGAATGACAAAAGCACAGACTGTCATGTAGAGCTGCCCATTTGGATGTGTGGAAAGAGGGCCAACTGAAGGCAGAACAGTAGTTACGGCCAAGGATCTGACACCTTATAATAATGAGATAAATCTTTGTATCAAAGTACATAATATATAATACATAATATAATGTGTCATGTGTCTTGTCTTGTTTGTTATTTACAATAAAAATACAATTTTCATCAAACATAGTTCCATTGTGTGAGCTTGGAGAGACAGCAGAGTTAGTTAGTGTATGAGTCTGCTCACAAAACAAGCAAAATACAGTCTTAGTCTCATAGAGAAATGCTGAATTTCAAGCTCCAGGGCTGGTTTGGCTAAAAAACTTAAAGAGTGGGTCTTAAAAACCTGTTTTTTTTTTCTTGCCCTGAGCTAAATGCTCACTTCAAGAGATTCAAGATTTGTGCCCAAATGGCAAAATGGATGTCTGTACAAAATTTCTAATTAATTAAATAGTTGTCGAGATAATTCCCTCTGGACCAGTGGTGAACCGACCAATCGGCATTGCCATCCTTTGAGACAAAAATTCATAGCTCAGTGAAAGCACATTTCAGAAAAGTAGGCTGTGTGTATCCAGCAGTAACTCCAGAATAACCAGAAACTTTGTCCAATTGACACATGATAGATACACACACAAACACAGGCTGACCTTTCCCCCCCAGACACTAGAAAAACAAAAAGATTAGAAACCTTGTGTAGTGTAGAGCATTTCCTACTTTTTTTGTAGTGTTTTAGTAGAAAGGTGAAAGTGAAATTTAGTTTAAAAGGAAGTTTAGTAGGAATCTTATGTTATGACGAAAGTATGAGTCAGTGCCAATACTGAATGCCAAGCTCCTGACTTTCTGTTGGATGCAAGAACCTCACAAGTAAGTCCAACTGACACGCATCATATCTGACACGTCCCATTTTTTATTTTCAGTGACATGGTTTTTCCTATACATGGTTACTACTTTTATCTTTCAGTGTATGTACATTTACAAAGTGATTTTCCAACAGGACAGATACTTACAAGTTCATGAGAACTACATTTCAATTTTCTTATTGTCATTTTTCAATCACACAATAACCCAAATGTGTGTGTAGTGTTACAGCAGCACTTCTGTTCTAAGAATGTTTTATGAAACTGATGCTGATTAACAGGAACAAGGCGCTGACGAACCAGCGAATTCCTCTCGCTAGTATCAACTTCTAGTTTTACAAGTGTTCTACAATTTCCTCATTTGGTTAGGATTTACTGTAAATACTGTATGTTGAAAAATACTATGGCTGCACCTCACAGAGATAATATTGAAGACCCAGATGTTTTGAAGAACTATAATGAAAGTACAAGAAAAAGTAAGACTTTGTACAGCAACTCGTTATTGCATGAGAACTTACTGATTCAAATATATCACATTTGACACAATATGCATCAACAGTCAAAACTCTAGAAAATTAGTAATAACTATTTTTTGCTCTAAAGGCACTTTTCATCCAGAACAAGGATGACGAGATCGCATTTGACTACAATGTCATACAATAACATACAGCTCAGACCAGATTATCTAAACTGTTCATAAGTAGAAAGGCAAATTGCACATCCATAATGGCACATTAGACAAAATAAAACATTGTAGCAATTAGCTTTCAAATCACTTAAGGATAGGCACTATAAAACCTATCTAAGAGATTCTCTGTTTGCTATGACAGTGTCAACACAAATATTATGTTAGTTCTGACTGAAGAAGATGCAAGGAAAGAAAATCATCAGAATATCCCTCTCTGAGTCTTCAGGTTGAGGATCTCTGCGGCCAGTTTCTCTGCATCCATCAGATGTGGAAACATTTCCATGACTGTATCCACCTGATGTGGGTTGAAGATGGCTTGCAGATTCTTGCGAAGTTCCAACCTCTGTGGGTCAAACGCAGGAGTGGATGACTGTTGTTGGCCCCAGTAATGGTACTGAGGCCCATAAGAGCAGCAAGAGTTGTGTGAGTATGAGGTACTGACTGAAGAGGGGAGACTATGCGATGTCCTGGCTTGGGGCAGCCCCTGAAAGGGGTCTGACCAGTAATTTTGCTGATGATGTGTGGCTCCGCTGTAATGAAGATGACTGGGGAGGCTGTGTTGCTGTGGCACACCAGGTGGGAACATGTGAGGAGGGTAGGTGTCGTATTTGGCTTGACCCTTGGAGTCCAGGTTTCCGTGATGTTGCTGCTGATGAGCTGCTGAGGGCACTACACGGGAACAGCACCTGCAAGACTGGCTGGTGTTATTTTTCTCTAAATGCACTGAGGCATGTCTGGGTCCACTGAGGACAGGCTGCTGGGGCCTGAGCCTCTGGGAGTTGCTGAGGTAATGTGAAAAGTCAGAGTACTGGCTTTCATAGGAACCAAAGCCAGAATCCAGGTACTCGTGAGACATGTTGGCATAGTAATGATTGGGCATCGAGTGCAGCCCAGACCAATCTTTCTGACACTGGCTTCCTGTTGCAGAACAGGGCATATGATTTGGACTTTTTCTAGGATCCTCCCAGTACAGCAGTGTATTTTCACTAACCTGACCAGCATGTGACGGACTTTGCTGGTCTCTTCTGTACTCTGTGTTAGAGTCGTGAGGATGGGAGCAGGGTTTATGAGCAGGCCCAGGTTCAGACTGAAGTTGTCTGGGTGATAATCTGATATTTCTCTCTTCTTTTACAGTAGAAATCTGCGCTTTTTCTCTCAATTCATCCGCCAATGACAGGTAAGACTGGTTTGACCGCTCTGGATGGTAGAACTTACATTTGATGCCGTAAGTGCACTTTTTGTCTGAGGAAAACAAAAATGGACACACACACAAAAGTTAAAGGTCATCTCATTTGGGAACTACATTTCTTCCTTGTCTAAAACCTCTACGAGAAGGAAAAGTCTAACAATACGCAGTATAAAAAAAACAGAATGGTTCCTTTTCTTGAACTCTGTGCTAATCATATCTTACCATACGGACAGGGCTGTTTCTTTTGCTCTGTAGGCAGAGGCTTTTTCCTAAGGAAGTTGTCAAGACTGGGGCCATGGCGACCCAGAGGGTCATCTGGGGGCATGAACCTGAAAAAAAAAAAAAAACCTTCATGTCCTTGTGACAAATAAGCTGTGTGCTGCATAATTATGTTTCCCTGATTACACCCTCAGGATGCAATATGCCCTCTGGAACCACATTAAACAGGATTCATGGAAGTAAAATGTGAAACCTCATTGGCTCATGTAGAAAAACAGGCTAATTGCTTACTTGTCATTCACAAAGGAGTACATGAGGAGCCTCTCCTCGATGCATTTCTTCCACTCAGGTCTTTCTCCTTGGAGGTCACGGTAGGTGTCATTCGATACGATCACTCCGTCTGACTCATACGCCAACTTGACGATAAAGCGGTCATCATAGCAAACCACTCGCTTACCCCCAACACGGCGTGAAGGAGTGAAGACCACAATTTTCTGCTTTTCAAGCTCCATCAAGATGTGTTGATCTGAAAGTCAAAACAATCATGAATGAGATGGCTGTGGGGAGAGGAGGTACTTATTTTATATTATGTATTTGTGTTTAAATCCTTTTACATTATATTTTACTGTGTAATACAGTTTCTGACATAAAGTGCATAGCTTTTATCACCATCTTTATCATATAACATGACATACAATTTTCACATACAAGAACCAACAACCACAGAGCTTAAGAAAAAATACAATAGGCATTTTACAAAGCCCCAGCAATCAATCACAGAAAACAACACATAAGAGAAGGTATTAGACCATCTGTACAAACATCATAACTATCTCTATGTACATTATATCATATTACTCTACCTGCAAAGTGGTTGAATGAAAGAAATAATACACCCACTGTGGGTGCTTTACTACACGACTTTTAAGTGAAATTAAATGAGCCATGAAATCTGCATAAAGAGGCCAGGTTACATGAAAACTAGAGTAGTCTGAGCTGCTGACTTATGGACAATACTCTAACACTTAAAAGCGTGTTTCTAACTAAGTGCCTCTGTGTCTGTCTTCACCTCTTGCTGTACATTTTCTCCTGCTGTAGATGATTGTCAGCATCTAATCACTTACTTGCAGTAAACTAGGTGTGGAAGAAAAAAAAAACACAGAAGGACTTCCTGATGGGACTTTCCCACGAATGACTGCAGGCTGATTTTTACTTCCTTGTTCCCAGGTTGAAAATAGAACATTTGGATTTCTCCACACAACCTGCGCATACTAAATCACGAGAGCCATGACGTGATGATGCATTGAAGTTAGCAGGAATAGTTTGAAAATACGAGGTGGTGTAGTGTAGACATGATATTAATCTGGATTCTTCAGATACACCCAAAAACATTAGTGACTCAGCTGTCACTGACTGAGCTCTCTACTGTTTTCTACTGCCAGAGAATATCATACTGTACCCACACAAAAACTCTATCACTAAATCATTCTTGTCATGAAAATCTACGAAAAATGCCTGCACACTCTTGGCGTGTTACCGAAACATAACTCAGTAGCAAGTTGTGTAAATCTGTGTTTCACAACATTAATTGTGTTGCCCAATGGCTGACTCACTCAACATTATCTCATGGTTATACTGGGGAATGAATCACAGATACAGGAATACAAGGGCGTAACAAAGGGGGAGGGGGATTACGGCAAAGTATGAATTAGTTGTATTCACATTTCTTGGTAAAAAATATACTCTATAGGGGAAAAAAAAGGTTTTAATTGAACTTGGGGGACAAAGCAAAATGGTTAAGTCCTGGCTAATTAAAGGCAACATTTGGAAAAATATACTTATTTTTTTCAAGCTCACTAATTAACATCTTATATCTTGTTTATAATACTCTAATATACTTTAAGGGTTAAATGACAGTGTCATGTGCTGGGCCAGTTGCGACTGGAAACTCTAGGTAGCAATTCCTCCCAACCAAGAAACAGAGAAAGCAGAAAACCCCTTGTAAAATGGCAAATTTACATTTTTACACTTTGGTATTTGTACTGAGCTAAGTATTTCTTCTATCAGTAAAGAAAGAGACCCATTGGACAAGTCTACTTCTTTATTGGCTGGGAGTCGACGAGAGAGACTCACATGGACATGAAAGTAGTTTGTCTGCGAAAAGCGCATTTGATTTAAGTCACAAAAGATTGTCATGTAAGATACGCATTCTGGCATCCAGTCTAGGTCGCCAATGCTGGTGTCCTGGCTTACGTAATTGTAGGCTGGGAAAGTCCCTTCTTTTTCTGTTACATGGGGGTTAGCAGTACATATACAAACAAATCTTTGATCTGACTATACAGACTCAACATTGTCACTGACCGCATCAGTAGCTTTTAGCAGTCGTTAGCTCGGCCATACTGCACAGTACCTGGCTTCCTAGTTAAAAGCATATTGAAGACTGTGAAAGCCACTGAAACTATCAGAATCTGATAGCTCAATTATAAATAATATGCTGCAAAGCGATTAACCTTCTGTGTTGTGTTTGGGTAGTTTTGTACCCAACAGACTGAAATGAAGACAGAATCTGTGCTGGACAGCGATGTGTTCACTTAACTAAGGAAAAACATTGTCAGTGACTACGAGTATTTGAACGGAACTGAACAAAGTGATTTGTGGCTTCCACCTCTACTTTCTCCTGTATGCTAATAAGTTGAGGGCTGTGGCTATAAACTGAAAAGTTTATGAATGCAAGGGTCAATAATGGATTAATAAAAAGCCAATGGCAATTTGAACCCGACCTCCTCATTAAAGGGGGTGTTAGCCTCTTCTTGCTTGTGGTTTAGCCAATGAAAATGTTTCCACTTTGACTGAGAAATGTTTTTGTGGCTAAATTAATTGATGGGAACCATCTGTCTGCTTAGTTGTACATTTCTTGTATTCTCACCTGTTATGGGGGTGTCAGGTCTGGGGTGCTCTTTTCTCCAAGTGGGAACAAACACAGTAATAGTATTATGACCTCGGCCCATAAAGAAGTTCACTGCGAGCTGGATGCCTCGGCATGAGAAGACTTCCTTGTTGCCATGACTGTAAAAAGAAGCAGGTGTAAGAACATTAGTAAGTAAATAATTTGACAATAAACACGATGAAAAAGAACGGTAAAACTTGATCTGTGTAAACAGCACATGCCTTAAATGCCACATAAAACGTTCTGTCTCAGGGAACCTTCCCTCCGGATAATGCTTACTGTGAACTTTGTATGTTACACTTCACATAATTTGAAAGGTGAGAATTTAAGGTGTGTGCCTATTTGCATATTGTGGCCTTTACAAAAACAGGCACAGGCAGGATGGTGAACGCCCTTTTTAAATAGCTAAGTGACACAATGATGGAGAAAAATGCATATTTTTAAGGTTCAGAGTTTAATAACAACATGGAAGTGAGTGATGGCGGTTTGAAACATGTTATTTTACAGCTGCTTTACTTTCAGGTAGACAACACTGCTTTGGTTGTTTTGTAGCTTTTTGTGTAAGGGTATTGGTGGTCTATGGTTCAAAGTAACAAGTAGCAGCTATGAGGATTATGAATTATGATTTAGTTAATGATCTATGATTCCATAAAAGAGAGGAAAAAAACCCTTAAGATTACCTCATGGCAACATTACTGCCGTCGATAACAACAGGCCTCAATTCAGTGTCAGTATTCTTCTGCTCCCCGAGTTGGGGTGTGATTCTCTTGGGTCCAAGGGCCCAACTGGGAGGCAGCAGAGGGTCCTTTTGGTCTGTGCCCATCTCATCACTGTCAGAACTGGACACGGAGAGTGTAGTGCTGGTCCTGTTTCGGACCAGCTCGCCCAACACAGAGTTAGTGTCTGTGCCCAGGCCCAGCTTCCTCAAAGCAGTCTTCACCTCTGCTGAGGAGTAACCCAGTTTCCTGAAGAAGTCCACTCTGAGGTTGAGTTCCTCACTGTCTGTTTCGAGCTGGTCCGAAGCTGAGCTCTGGCTGGGAAGTGCCTGATCCATTCTGGAGCATCTGGGCCTCTTTTCAGCAGCATAGAAGATGTGTTATACGGCCTCAGGGTGATATTCATCGACTGACTGAAGGAAGGAAAATGAAAATGAATGAAATGAAACGAAGGAAAATTACATTTTTATTAGGAATACATGTTTATTTGACCCAATTTAATTTCGTAAGTTCCAATTTTCCCTTTTTGCTGCTCTTAAGTTGCATTAAGATTGTGAAATAATTTTATTACGCAATCTGACAGAATATTATTCTAAATTGACTTATTCCAAGATGTTAACTGCGAGTTTTTCTATTCAAACCCAAGATTATATGTACATTTTTTATGGTTGCACCATTCCATCTAATTGAAATAGTCCAGATGTCTTTCCCAGAATTCAGCCTGACATTTAGAAAATGCCACTAGACTTTAGTTCTGAGTTGCACAGCACAAGTTTAGTTTCTAATAACTATTCCATTCACTGCTTGTTAGGAGTTTATTACAGAACACACTACAGACGTGGGCTGCCTTTAGACGTTAATTATCAATCCTCTTTTTTCAGTTAAAAATTAAAATGCGTTCAAATGTGAGAATTTGTTGTTTTTGTCTTTAAACTGAATATTATGTGGTTTTGAACAGTTGGTTGAACAAAACAATACATTTGATGATGTAACCTTGGGCTCAATGATATTGTGACACTTTTAAAGATTTTTCACACATCAAACTGATTGTGTGATTAAAACTGATTCATCAAGAAAATAACTGGGCAGATCAACCTATATTATTAAAATAATCGTTCATTAAAAGTAGAATAGCTCATTTTAAGTACTTTAATAAATTCTTCTGCTCTTGACAGAATTGTCATTTTCCATTTTCCATCTTATGAGCTCATGTCCATTAGATTATTATTCAGTGTACCTGGAAAAAGCCACAAATAGGCATTCCCAAAGTTTGATTTTATGTAATTGTCTGTAAATATGTTAAAAAATGTCAAATTTGTGATGTTACCCAGTCAAATGTATTCATATATCATATATCATATATATATATATATATATATCATATATATATATATATATGATATATATACATAGCATACACACAGTAGGCTATCAGGTATAAGAGGCCTGTGGTTCTTATACAGGCTACTGTAAAGTCTGCTCGCCTCCTCGGCCTTTACTATGTTAATAAAGACAGCTGGACATAACAGTAAGAAACGCTGCTCTGCTTTACGCACTACACCACGTTATGTTGCCTGTATGAACATAATAATAAAAAACCCTCCACGACTTTCGAAGACTGTGTACATCTAGCCTACTTGACACAGGTGATAAGTTTCCAACGGGACATTTCCACCGCTAACCGGTCGGCAGGTTAAAGGTAACAGCGTCCACAAACCTCACCGCGGAGGCGAAGCGACGACTTACCTCCACCGTTTATCTCTTTCCCATTTTGTCCCATTTGTCAGCAGAAGTTACTCATAACTCTTGTCAGCGTTTCGAAGTACAGTAACTTTAACACGGTCCCGACTTTCATAGCACCTCCCTCTTGGAAAATGGTTCCTTCCCTTCCTCTCCTCCCCTGACGGAAGCATGCGCCGCTTTGAAATATTTGCATATACTATGAAAGATAAGATTAGGTGTTCCCTTTTTCTCTGCTTGTCAGTCAGACACTTCACTGTAGTGCTTTGCATATTCTTTGATGTCGATGTTGTGCCTCTAGGCAATAAAGCTACAAGCGGATAACATTATAACAGCTACCACCTGAGCAAAAAGTCAAATCAAGTTAATTTATTCAGAGTACATTTATATTGACCAGAATACATAGTTTAGTTTGATCATTTAATGAAGAAACTGGCAGAAGATTGCCATTATGCGGTTATATTATGCAAATAAAATCCTAGTAAAGCTAATTCAGTGTGTTTAGCTGTCATTTGTAAATTACCTTTTAACCTGTTTTAATTTGACAAACAGTAAAACTTTCTGATGATCCAGTGAGAAGATTCATGTGACGAACAATTCATTATTTTGTGGTAGAGGAGTCATGGTCTCTGGTCATGTTTTGGAGTATTCATGCTCTTATTTGTATTGAATATCAGTGGTTATGCTCTCATATCTATATACATACAACCAGGTTAGTGTAAAGACGCCCCTTAGTGGTTAGTTGGCAAAATAACAGCACCTATGTTTTTTTGTTTGTAGTGATTTTTGTTGTCTAAAAGTGAATCAAAGACACAAATACAATAAAAGTATGATATATTATGTTTCATTTTAAGGACATGAAATCAACTCATACACTGATAATGCTACTAGTTTGTTTGCTATTAGAGAAAAACTGCTTATACAATCAGTATTCAGATAAAAACAATATATATAGAAGAATAAACCATCATTCAGTCATATACCTCTCTTTAAAATATAGAAATGGTGACAGAATTGAAATATTGTTTGGTTTGTTTGCGCCAGTAGTAGAAAGTAACTAAATTCATGAACTCAAGTATTTAAGCATAATATTGAGGTACTTTATATGAGTATTATCATTTTATGCTACTCTATACTTCAACCTCACTACATAGGGAAATACTGTACTTCTTACTCCACTGCATTTATGAGTTCCCTCAGATAGGGAGCAATCTTAACAACTCAACACACATAAAAAACATAATTTTATCTCCTTGATACGTTATGAATCATCTTAATTTTATGAGAATTGCTTATAAAGGTGATCTGAAAATGACATACTGCAGAAGTCTCATGTGAGTTTATGGCAGACTAAAGGGTTACAACTTTGCTATTCTAGTTATTACTTTTACACATAGGGCAGTCAGGTCGGTTGGTAGATGCAAGATCATACTATACATAATTAAATCACATTCAAACCTTTTACATCATATATATTATAGTGTATTATTGCAATAATAACCCCACACACTGCAACTATTGTTGACATGTTACAGCTCATGTCTGGTTGTGCTATAATTAGCTCACTAGATGTCACCCTTGCTCCATGTTATCTCGCTGTGTCGCCTTTACTGGAAAGATTATGGAAGATATTGGTCTGCAAATAGTTGTGGCTTCAGTAGGTTGGCGGTTAAGTTGTGAAGTTTTATGTAGAGTGTGTGTGTGTGTGTGTGTGTGTGTGTGTGTGATTGTAAACAACACTTTGTGTACAGGGTTAATGGCACGGTCGAGTTAAGATCACAATGCGTGCAGCTGGTTAATGGCATATACAGAGTTGAGTTCCAGAGAGTGGAGAAAGTAATCAGGGCCAGTTGCCAGGTGGTTGCTTCCTCTGAGGGCCCACACCACTGGTCCCAGGTGTCTGCAAGGCCTGATATTACTGCAGGGCAATGAGCTGCAGCCAGCAACGATGAGTTGGGGTGAACACACAAACACACACATTCAAGCTCAGACGGAAAGACAGAAAGATACAGAAAGCACACACACATAAATTCACACATTTTTGTGAAGTTATCCATGTCTTTATATGTGGGAGAGTTTCCAGGTGCATTATGAAAAATATCAGTTGTATCAGACTTAGCATGAAGGACAGTTACATAGTATTTTATTGAATTTAGTCTGTAAACCCTCCATTTACCCCAGTGGACTGTGGTTGAGTGTATTGTTTGTAATTTATGGCTAGATTATATTGGAAGGCATTACTGGCATCCAGAGAGCTATTGTTCAGTAATGCAAATCTTGAACCTCGCTGAGGATCCAAGTGCCCAAGATTGGATGAGATTAGTGCAGATTGGGTATTGTGAACATCAAACGCTTACTTCCTTAACATCTTAGGGGGAGGCATTACCCTACTCAAAGGCATATCTTTTTCCTCCAGGCAGGTGTAGTTTGGCAAGGCTTGTTAAACCCGAGACAGTTGATCAAATATTCAGCCAGGCTCATTGTGCTGCTGAGAGCTTTTGGATGCGGTTGGGATAGTGCCGGGCTGATAAAACCAGCTTTGTAGTGCCTCAGTGCTGGCCTCCCTTTGCTATTCCTTTCGTTGACTGCCCGGGTCAGCCGTCTGTCAGAAAAATTAATTTTTGTATGATTTCTTTAAAAAGAACCAAAGGAAAGAAAAGGCAGCCTTTAACTGGAGTAATCCATCTTGCACCAATGGTGTCAGAGTGATTCACGATTTCCAATTTAACCACGGTTTGAATCTAAAGTAAATCAGGCAGGACGGCTCCACCCTTTGTGCAGCCGGACGACAAACCCTCAGTGACAAGAGCTTTCAAATGAACATATCCCCCACATTCATCTTGTTCATTTATTACTTGAGACACCCCAGTGCTTGTCCTACATAGATCAGCAAGCAAAGACCTCCTGACATTGTGTGTGAGTGTAGAGGAGGTAAGGCATTAAAACTAGGTAGGTGGCTATAGCATTGATAGAAGATTGGACAAAAGAGCAATAGAATGGAGAGGGCCATGGTTTTGAGCCTGTATTTAATTAAATTTGCTTTGATTAGTGACAACTGAATTCCCTGAGTAGGATGTGAGCGTAGAATTGCAATGTAGTGACTACTCCAGCCTGCTGTTCATGGACATCTACCCACTGAGATATTCTCTAGAAGATCGCATGCACTAATTATTTGTTTTGGTTTTTCAGTCTTCTTACTGGTCAGAAATTGATTAATTAGGTGTATTTCTGTCTTCAATGTTATTAATTCTACTGTGCGCAACCTTCCTTTACATACTGCCAAACAAAGGAGAGTTAACGAAGGCAAATTAATAAATGTTTAAAGCTGCTATAGTCAATATTTTCATTTTGTTAATGGACAATATAATTATGTGTAATGTGAAAGGGGTCGCTCATAATGACAAGAGAGGGAATTATCGCTCTCATAAACACAGTTTTCTGGCACAGCAGGCAATTGTTTATATTGAAAAAGCATTAGGAAAACCCACTGTATGCTACCTGCCAGCACCCAACAGTAAACAGAAAAAGTTAGCAACTAGCTGGTGAACATAGTGGAGCATGAAAGGAAAGTGAATATTAGACTTCATCAGATCATTTCTACTTGCAGAATGTGTGTTTTTTTATTTCATAGTTATTCGCATTTGCATTTACTCATATTCTGCTAAATTAATTATTTAAAGGTCCAGTAGGTAACATTTAGGAGGATCTATTGGCTGGAATATAATATTCATGTGTTTTCATTGGTGTATAATCATCTGAAAATCAGAATTGTTGTGTTTTTGTTATGAGAATAAGCCATTTTTATTTACAGGGGGAGCAGCTCCTCTTCTATGAGTCCATCATGTTAAGCCAACATGTTTCTACAGTTGCCCAGAATTGACAAACCACATTCGGGCCACTGTAGTTTTTCCTTGGAAGGCAAACAATATTCTACTGGACACACTTGGATTTTCAGCCTCACATATGACTGAATAGAAATGACAATTCAAATCTCTTTTTTTGCAGAGAGACAACAAACTCTTCCTCTCCTCTGACTATACATAAACAGTATTAATTATTACAGATGGAAAGGGAAATAACTTGATTTTATTATTTGTCTGACCACTTTGAGCTAAAACTGTAGTTTTATGATGGAATTTCAGATTAGTCTGACCAGTTGCAGCATCCAATCACTAACACATATCCAATAAAGGCATTTGTCTGTCCAGTAAAAGGCTTCCATGAAGGTGGATCTCATGTATCCTCGCTCATGCCTCCTCAGGGATCTTTCCTCGCTCCTCTGAGCAGAAACACTGGAATGGCCTTCACAACGGTGGACCGGATCAATTTCCAGGTCAAGTGAGGAGTGAGGAACAATCAAATAAGGGAAATTACCCTATGTGTGCATTGTCCTCATTTACCTTTGTGGTATCTAACCATGCTGACAGTTGTGGTCTTTTTGTGTGTTTTCTATATGAGAATATGTATTTTTGTACTTTTGGATGAACTGTTGAACAAACATGAACAAACACTTGAAATAAATGTGGTCAAGCCAGCCATAGATCATTTAAAGATCATTGTGTATAGGTGTACTGGGTCCCAGCGCAGCTCCAGCCCTCGCAGGTGTAACCTCAGCATGAAGTCCTGGCCTTGTCCAAGAGCACCAACAATGTTCTGATTAATTATTCCTGTCAGTCTGGGTCATTCAGGGGTACCTGTTATTCTGCATATTACTCATACCTGCCCTAACAAAGGGGCACACTCACAACAATGCATGACGGCGTACAGGTACACAAAAGTGCGTGCATTACAAGTACACATGCACATAAACAGACCCACAGACATGGTCACTAACACACACAAAGACACACAAATAAACCCACTTCCAGTGCCCAGACTCGTGTGTGATAGCAATTCATGCTCAGGCAGTCAGGCAACGCTCCAAGGTATTCATTACTATTGATGTCAGAATCCACAACAAGAAGTGATGGCTGAACCTCCTGCAGCCTGTACTGTTTAAAGCCGAGCTCCTCTCCCCCAGCTGTTGCTCTCTGTCTTCACTTGGGAAGGGAGACTGTGATGATTAATGCACTCTCTGCTGGGATCTCAGGGAAAGAACCTGGAGTCCCTGCTGAAGTGCTTTGCTCATATTGTGGTGATTCAGTCACACAATATCTACACTGTGGAGCAACTGTGAAAAGTAACTGCATCAAAATTGAAAATCATGACGCTCTTGCATTCTGCCATGTGTGCTACTGTACAGCTCGAGACAGATTAGGCTGATGCCTGTTTGCACTGAGGGTTGTTTGGAATGAGTTTCTGTTTTTCTGTTTTATTTAAGTTTCTCAACTTGTTCCAGCCTTTATCAGTCAAGAAGGTTATGGCCTGTAGGAGCTAGGATAAAAATCACTTTGTGTCATTGTTATTGGTTTATCACGGTGGTAGATTATGTTTAGGGAAAAATAAATAATGGTGTTTGCAGGGATAGAGAAGATTTTTCCATTCTACTGTGTAAAAAGGGTAAAATCGTTCTATGGTGTGAACGCTGTTCTCTCTTCTTACATTCAATGGTTGATCACATGTCTGTTCCCCTCAGGACTCCTGTTCTTTGCTGACGGTGCTCAATGTTGGTGTTTAACCTGCTGATAACACTCACTTGATTCGGCTAGGTGGTGGGGCTGAGCGCTGGAGATACTGCTCATCTTGGTGAGTGCAGCTGTTCAGAGATTCCTCCTCACTGCCTGTCTCATGAAAGCCTGCAAGGTTGGTAGCTTTGTTGTTAATGAAATAATACTTTAATAGATTCTGATAACTTCTAATTTCTTCTACTCTCATGTTATGCAGTAAGATACATAAACATTTCTTGATTCTTGACTTTATACACTAAAAAGGAATACATAATCATTGAGGGGGCACTCAAGCAATTTAGTATTGTTTGGGGATATACAAGAGACATAAAAAGAGAAGGTGAAAATCAAAGGAGCAGAGGCCAAGATATGTTGATTTTTAGTCCCTAGCATGGGTCAAGTTTAAAAAACACTCAAACACTTCAATTCCCATAATCTATCCCGCCCTGCCTGGTAAAATCCCATGTCTTCCAAACACAAAAATGTTCTTATAAAATATGTAGTCTACAAGCCCACGTTGAGATAACCCTGATGACCTCATGAGGATTGTTTTATTTTTATTCATTTGTTGCATTGCCCTCCTCATGCTGAATAAGCTATCTCCTAAAAATAAACACAATAAAATATTTTACAAATTAAATCACCAAGTTGTGAATAATAATCATACATTATATGTTCTTAAGTTTTCCTAAAAAAACATTTGTGTGTGATGCCCTCTAGTGGCCCTAAAGGTACACAACAAGTAATTAGGGACAAGATTTATAAACTGAATTTAAAAGCATACTATCCTGGATTTGTCTGTTGTTGTTTGTAAAGGCATCATTCATAGTTGGTCCCTCCTCCCTGGCTGGAGTGAGCCAGAGAGAGCACGTTCGGTCCAGTTACATAGAGAATTAATGAGGAGAGAGAGCTACTTTAGTAAGAACAAATCAGTGCATCAGAGAAATAAAATGTTATTTTCTGATTGTTTCACATCAGCTCTAAAGCACAGATGAACATAATCACACCTCCACACAACCCTGCAAGAAGGTGGCATATTTCTGGCTTTTGTGTGAATGCAACCAAAGCACAACTTCATCATATCTACCCTTGGTCAAACAGACACTAACACACACACAGACCTGCAACTTGTTATAAATCCATGACACAGACAGAGAGCAGAGGAGAGAGTTAGGTGGAGACCTGGTAGCTACATTTTATACATTTAGTCCAAAACTCAAACCCTATCTGCTGCCTAAAGACTGACGTCCAGAAAAATTGTGCGGATAGCATAACAAGAGAATATAAGCAGAGGGAAAAGTCTCTGCAGATAAAGACACCGCCACACATCTATAGTGGGTCATGAGTCACGATTGAGCAAGATAAATAATAATAATTATTATAATAATAGTAATAATAATAATAATAATAATCCATGCATAGACTCATACAAACATAATCCTGCATAGAATGCCTTTAAGACGACAAAGATTAAAAATGTCATGAACCAAAGTGACCATCTGCCTCAAATCATAGATGGGTGGAAAAGAATAAACCTCAGTGGAGAAACATAACAAAAAGCACATGCTTCTACACAGGGCACGAGAGTGACTGACTGTTTGAGTATGAAAATAATGTGAATTATATATGGCCTTCACAGCCACTATAACTGAATATCTATAGGAAATTTCGAAGCAACATGCTCTCCACCACTGTCATCAAATGAGGAATGCTGTTCCATCTCTTCAGTAGAGCTCTGCATGACTAAAAAAAAATCTTATTCCTTTCACTCCAGGCACTTTAAATTATCCTGCAAAACCAACATGACGTATGTGTGAGACCCTGAAATAAAGGCTTGACTTAGTTGATAATAATATACTTCTTCCTTGACCTGTTCAATATGCTCCCTCTTCCACTTATAAATGTGACTCAACATTTTTATTATAGCAAGACAAAGACTGAAGTGGAAAATCCACACTTAGTGGTAAAAGGCTGAAGTGTGCTTATGAGGTGTTGGAAAAATAAATAACGGCCATCAATTTCAACTGGGGGGTGATTTTTCTCTCTTTCTTATTTTTTTCTTGCCAGTTTATACCCACAGGGTCATAGTGGGGTGTTGACAGCTCTCTGTTCCACTCTGTATGTGTGGGCATTAGTTTGCTGTCAGTAGTGCTACCATGGGGCGACTGTTACCATTAGCTGTTTGATTTCTGATTCACACCCAGTGGGAGTGGGCTCTCAGGAGCCAAACTGGCAGCTGACTGGTATAATGTACAGTTGGTCTTGTGCCCCTTTTTTGTCCTCTCTGACTGGACTGAATCTGCATTTTCATCTGCAGCTTTCTTTCTGGCCTTTGTATCTTTGACCATTGAACAAAAGAAATTACGGCTGCTACTAACAATTTTATTATAAGTTAATGTGCTGATTATTTTCTCAAGTCATTTGGTCTATTAAAAGTTGACAGTAGAACATTGTTATTATTATTATTTTCCAATGGTGACGTCTTCAAATGTCTTGTTTTAATCCGAAAGAACCAAGAACCAAAGATACACATTCACAATTATATAATAAACAGAAAAAACAGCAAATTCTCACATTTAATAAGCTGGAACCTGCAAATATTTGACAATTTCCCCAGTCAAAATAGCTGAAAATAATTTACATGACTATTTTACCTAGGATAATCCTGTTTATATTTTTGGCATTGTGTATATTTTGGATTTGAACCTTATTGATATTTTTAATATTTGCATTATTTGTCTCTCTCTACACATTTTATCATATTTTTATTACGTTTTTGAACACATAAAAGACATTCAAAATCTTTAAAAGAATAAATACTTGGACAGGCATCAAACAACAAAGACAACAAAATGGGGTAGCAAATACAAAAAATAGGAATATTTTAAAAGATTAGACCAAATTTGGGTTTATAGATTAAAAAGAGGCCTTATTCTTAATCTTAATCTTATTCTTATTCCTTTTCTTATTGTTGATGATTTGATGATTTGATGACTTGATGATTCGCTTTCAAATTCCTAGGTTGATCAAATACCACAGAATAAAAATGTGTGAAGGACATGTTGACATTGAGCAGAGCAAGGGAGGATATGAGTAAGACTTCCTGGATGGAGGGATGGGAATTTCCAAACGGGATTGAGGTGTTGAGTGTGATCATACAGAATATGGAAAATCGAGAAGTTGTACTGTTAAATGAGGAAGCATTATCCTTCTTGTCATGATTAATGAAGTTCTTTGGATATGACAAATGTAATAGCTCCATTAGGAACGCCCACAAAAGATTGATACAGTACCTTTCTCACCCTGCGGACCACTATCATGCTTTTTTACTATGTGTGCTTTGGGGACCATACTGAGTGATTTTGATGAGCTCTAAATCACTTACATCTTCCACTGAGGAAAAGGCTTAAACCTCTAACAGAGAATAATTTTTTTTCGCCGGGTTATTTTCCAACAGTTTAAAGAGCTTTTAACCCCACAACAGGCTTTGTTTTCCTCTCCTCGGTGATGTGTAAAAATGTAATTCTTCCTTATCATGACCCAGACATGCAGCCATTCATCCAGCGGCTGCCAGTTTTTATTTGCTCGGCTTCAGTTCACTTGTCAGCCACATGCCATGAATACCTGAAATGGAATTTTGAGTGGTTAAACACAGGTAGTAATTCACTGTTTTTTTTCCTCTAATGAAAATTATTACAATATAATACCATACACATTATGTTGTTTTTAGCTCCGGGGTTTAATAGGGTGATCATTTCTTGTCATTTCATTGCCAAGAACTTTAATAGAATTTCTGGATAATTGCAAAAATGCTAATGGAAATCAGAGCTTATGGAATGTAAAATTGCAGAAAACAAAGAGTATGAAGGCGGATGAATCACCGGTAGTAATAGTACTGCTAATATCAATGAGAATACAAAAAGAATTGCACATTAGTGTGTTTCTATCGAAGAAGCATTTATGACCCAGAAGACAGACAGAGAGAGAGTAAATCACATGAACATCAACATATTAGAAAGACAATTGATAGAAAAAAGAATTTATATGATGATATGATGCTCGGTAAAGCAGAGTCAACAATAAACAACCTAGCAGGCGGTCCAGATTTGCAAGACATAAGCAGTCTCAATCTCCCATATAGTGGGACTGTGAGGGGGAAATAGGGAACGTTTCAATTACAGTATACATGGAAAGGGCATCTCTGTAGCAGGATTGATATGTCATTCTAACAATGTCCAATTAAAAAGGAGAATGCTTCCATTATTCTTTTATTAGAATACCCGCTCCTGAAACTGCATTGAAAGACATGCACATTCTCGGTTAAAGGTGAGAGTCCATCAGGCGTGAAATGAGTACAGCACACATAAAATAATTTATATTTCCCCTTGGCCGCCGTAATTTAGTTTTGCAATTATATTGATTGCGTATGTGTGTGTGTGTGTGTTTGTGTGTGAAACATGCAAAATAGTGCTTTTATGATTGGTGCTATTTTCATGTCTATTTATGAACTGGGAATAGCATAAATCTTTAAGCATTAAGGCTCATAAAAGTGTTAATTGTTGGGAGAAAGGCACCTGTCCAGAGTAAACAATACTACTAATAAACAACAAATATGTACAAATACGTACATTTTTGTACTTCAGACATTCAACACAAGAGACATAACTTTATAGCTGTCTTTCTTTGCTTTCAAAAACAATGTTGTTAGTATCATCTCCCTGCTGTTAGTACCCTGGTGACATCATAACTTTTGTCAAATGACTGTTTCTTGCCAATTGTGGAAAGATCCTCTTGCACGCAGATTCATTCAACTATGATGTTTGTTTTTAGAAGTGAAATGTGTCAGTTTGTATGTTGCAAATTTGGTGAAAAGCCCCGAAGGAGCACACAGAACAGAAGGTAATTGTAACAGTGTGAACTCTTCACAGTATTTAGCAGAAAATAGCTAATAGAGCTGCAACAATTGGTTGATTAATTGATGGACAGAAGATTAATACACAGCTATTGTTTTGTATAATCTTTAGAGCAGTGTGCGAACTATACAATGGCTTTCGGGGGAGCTCACTTTTTAGAACATAAAATAAACATTGACAGCAGCTATTGTATGAAAGAAAACCTACAGTTGTACCACTGACTGTAAATACTGGTGCTGCATCTCTGCAAATAGATGTTATTGGTTAAGTCTGGTATCTCGTGCTTCAATGATGCTGCGTGTCCTTGTTGATTAATAGTCGAATGTACTCTTTTACTATTCACAAGGAGAGGAAAGGGGTTCTAGTTTATATGAAAATGAACTTTGCTTGAGTTTCGGCTGTGTAACTGGCATGCTATGAAAGGAACACTTATGCAAAGAGGAATGGCCTGCGGGGTCTTTACCATGACCCAGTTCAAACTTTGCGGGAGGCAAGAAAGCTCTTCACGGCTTCTCTTCTTCTGAAATACAGTGGAAATGATGGAATATATTAATGCCAGTGCAGGACTATGACCTGACACATAAATCAATGGCAATGAATATGTGCCTGAAAATATAAAAGAGATGGGTAGAGCATTCTGTTAGTTCCCAAGTGACAGTGGGGGAACTAACTAAGTGGGGAATAGCTCAAGTGCTTAACAATATGGCAAAAATACAGGCTGATTGAATCCGTGCACTCCCACTCCACCAGCTACCTCCTCCAGCTACTACATTGGACCTAATTATCCTGTGTAAGAGGCTGCCTGGGGAAGCCACATCTGAATACTCAAAACTGTCTGTTACTTCACAATTTAAACCTGCGTAACACTGGTTATCAGCATTTTCTCCTGCTTCAAGCTCCCCGTCCCTTTTCTGAAGAGCATAATTGTCTTGATGTGCTCATCACGTACAGCATGGAATGTTGATTCCACCTTAATTATATTCCCCAGGGGTCATCGCAGTGACTTCTGCAAAGTAAATAAAGCAGCGCTGCATCCACACAGGCGAGCCTTGCAGTGTTAGTTACCCGCCGCGCTATTTTAAGTCGTGCTGAAAATGAATACCTCATTCACTGTAATTAAACAAGCCACCTTGACACATTTCAACAATTAACTTTTAATCACTTGGATCTCCCTAAATCAAAATCTCATGGTTGACGTTTATGACTCAGTCTTCTCTGTGGCTGGGGCGAAGGGTCAGTCTCATCAAATGAAATTTGAAATAAATCATGTGAGGTAATTGAGAGTGTGAGAGGGGCGCAAGTCTCATCTGGTGACCAAATATGTCATCTGAGCAGAGTGTGATTGGCTGGTGGGATTTGAGGTATAACTTACCGACTGAGAGCCATTAGGTACATGTCTGAGATGTTTGTTTACTTCCAAGGTTGTCAGTGCTTTAATAAATTATACTGCAAAATATCACTTAAATTTCCTTTTGTGACTTTAGTGAGTTCGAGTAATTTCCTCCCTATTACAAGAACTGATTCCATCAAACAAACCAGGTGCTTCCCACAAACCCTCTCATCACCTGTTTCAAACATACATCTATTTCACTCCTCAAACTGAATCCCTTTAGCCAAATCGGCAATGTCATGATTCCTTTAGTGAATGATGAAAGCAAAGAGAAAGCATAGTTCACACTGACACTCCCATCTGCATATGTCTTATTCATTCTTTTCACTCTGAAGCTAATTAAACTTGAAGTCAAACTCAGGACATTTTTCTACACTGAAATGCAACTGTAGACAGCCCAGCACACTTCTCTCCACATTTCAAAAGAAATCTCTGCTGGCTGTGTCATAACTTAAGCGTTTTAGCAAATTTAAGATGATTCACTTCTCTCTGTTTTGACTTTCAGGAGCAACAGCAGATAAATATAATATCAACTGTATTTCCCAGGAAGCTCAGCAGGGATGAGTTGCTCAGTTGTTTCAACAGCAAATTTAATCTGTTTAGATTTGTTTAGAAAGATGATGGTCCACTTATAGGACATGCTTATAGTTTGTCAAAGGACCTACATTATATGGTAAAATGGAGAAGTTACACTTAGGCTTTAGCCAATGGCCATAAAGAAATCAAAGATAATTAGTTGTTATTGTTTATCTATGAGTGCTTTTAAATGAACAAATTGAACTGAGAGATGAGGACAGAGGAAGAAAGGAAGAAAAAATGGAATGCTACCTTATACTTATACTTATTAATTACATTTCAGTATTGTGTTCTTGACCTCACCTCATTTGAAAGCTGTAGTTATTAGTTACTTTGCATATTAAGACACAGATTATTATAATATATATATATTATATATTATTATGCATTGTTATAGATAAGACTAAAAGTATTTAAAGTAGCATAACAACTACAACATTTAAATGCTGCTTCCATGTTATAGGCCAATATTAATAATCTAATAATATGGTTTATATAATGTATAACACTCTGAAAGGAGCCATTGTATGTATTGTAAAAAATACTTTTATTTGACATTTTGACATAACATTTAAGTATGTTTTGCTAATTTGTGCTTTAACACATTAAAACCGTAATTTTGAATTTCAAATTTTGAATGAGGACATGTAATGGAGCTTTTTTTGCAGTGGTCTAAGTACTTCTTACACTGCTGCACACTGCACTACTGTAGAAACACATTACTTAATGTATCTGAGACAAAAAGAAAACCACAAGGATGCACTGATTGCCAGCCACACATTTAGAGGTTTTTAATGACTTGTACAGTATCTATAAAATGAAGGAAGGAAACACTTTGGAGACATTGGAAGCAAGGAAAGCAACCCCACATGCTGACTGATGCTACTTCCCAAGTGAGGAGGGGGAGCATGGGGCAAATATGGCCCTGAGACAGAGGGTCTGTCACAGTGTAGCCAATGCCAGGCTGATTTCACGGTTGATGTCCCCTAGAGAAGAGAAAGATGTGCCGTCTCAGCCTGTAAGTATATTCGCCACCAACAGGGGTCACTCTGTGTTTAGCAAAAAAGACTGGCAGCCTATGGGAAAAATAGTAACAAGAGGGAGAAAAGGGTAATCAGGATGCAGCATGAATAAAGGTGAGTTTGGAGGGAAAATTACACTGGTGAGAGTGGGTGGTCAAGGGGGAAATGACACAGGAGATGAGTGTGGACATTTTGGGGGGAGCAGATTGATCCAGGCAAATTAACCAAACCACAGTCAGATGGACAGGTGTAGAAAGACAAAAAGACAGATTGCCAGACAGACATCAGGGGGAAAGGAAAGGATGATGGAAATGAAAAAAGAGAGAGATTGAAAAGGAGAGGTGATGGGGAGACTCCAGTGGGCTGGATACCATTTGGCACTAACTCCTCCACTGTTTTTGCTTCTTGAAAACTGGTCAGTGAACAGACTGGAAAGTTCCAAAAAATTCCACTAGCTCAGTGACAGCTATGGTGCTATGATCCTCGGGGAGTGAAAAGGATGGATTAGTCCATTTTTATTGCTTGGCGAATGCACCCAACAGCCCTGTCTGCTCATCAATCATTCACAGTGTACTCCTATTCCCCAGTAAGCTGCCCCCTCGTCCTCTCTTTTCTCCTTCCAAATTCTCTCTTTCCCTTTCCCATTCTTCTTTCGTTCTGTCTGTTCTCCATTGTCAGTCCTCAGAGCCTCGGAGCACAAGTTGAGATACATTAAAGATGAATGGGCACGGATCTTCCCATAGGATCCTGTCTTAAGTTTTTTGGAGTGAAGTCTGTTTCATTCCCTCTTCACTTCTCTGTATTGGTTAGCCTTAATGTGAAGTGAGAGTTGGTGAGTTTTTTCAAGGTAACCCTCCTCCCCAACAATTAGCAGGAGCTTAGAAGGCAACCAGCCAAAAATACTTAACTCACAATTTCACAGGCAGGAAAACTCCTTGTGAGAGAATTGCACTTTCATGTTTCAACTGTTTACAACAGCACATCAGGTAGCGTCTAGTAGAATACAATGGAATAGAATAGAGTAGAGGCTGGGCTTTAGGGTCACCTTGGATATAAACCCTCAACTCTTCAGAGACAGAAAAAATAACTGTGCAGAGTTATCTACAGAACTGTGGCCTCGCATTTCCATGCTTTATAGATTTTAAGTCCAAATATTTGAAATTTTTATGAGGCACTTCAGCTCAATTGGCCAGCAACGAGCCTTCATTTGATGTGGGTTAATATCTACAACATTTGCACAGCCTAGCTCAATATAGCCTAGCCAAACGTGTGTGTGTGTTCAGCTGCCTATGAACGAGTTTTTGTTCAGCACCAAATACAAATAGGATGTGTATGTATGCCAATTAATTTCTCTGAAGCAAATGAGTAATGAGAAGCCAGCCCATTTGGAATAATAGGTTATGATTTTATAAAACACTCCTTGCTGTTTAAAGGCCTGTAAACAGCAACACTGTGCCTCCTTTTTTTTCCATTCGACATTATTTTCAGCTTGGTCAAAAAACGAATTAATGCTTCTTCTCCACTTCAGAGATCGGAAAGTAATTTCACTGTTCCCCCCTATTTATTTGAGGAGCAAATGAATTTTCCATGCAAGCCACCGTGCAGTCTCTTTTCCAACAGATGTTTGACTGTCTGCATTGCATCCTGGGTGATTAACCCTGGATTTCATTCGACTAAATTTGGATGCTCCAGATTCTCGTCAGCACCGTCGTGGGATCTAAGTGCTCGTATGCAACACTGAGGTACTTCCTTATCTATTTTTGATATCTGCCAACCGCAAGAAATGATATGATATGAAAATGATATCAAGCATAGCAAGCCATCACCATGAACAGTGTCACAGTCCATTATTTAATGCAGTGAGTCTCCTCAAAACCTCCTCTGTTGTTTCCTTCTCCACGCAAACATCAATATGTTTCTTATGTCTCTAAATGTTTCTAAATTATGACGCCAGTAAATTATTTTAGGAGTGTCTCCTCTGTGCTTTGGGAACACCTCTCAAAATCAAACACCTCACACTCTCAAAAGTAGGATGTACTTGTTTTTATGATGTAAGGTGTCCTTAAAAGAAGTGACTCTCTCTCTCTCTCTGTGTGTGTGTGTGTGTGTGTGAGTGAGAAAGAGAGAGAGAGACTGGATTGGCTAAAGCTCCCTTGTGCACAGTTAAGCTACAAGAGCTCCCCATGTCAATATTAGTGTTTACATTCACACTCAACTGTGACTCAGTTTGTTACTTCAGAGGATGGATGGTTAATCTTGCCTTATGTCACTCTTAACATCCTTGGCAACTGGCCGGATTTATAGACTAATGACTCTGTTTCTGCGGACTGGGACCAGCAATTAATTCAACACAGTGTTTGTGGAGTGAATCACTTCTGGTATTTTTTGTTTCCCAGTGACGATAGCATTTGCCTCACCTTGTGCTTACGGCTCCATTAATTTCAGTGTTATGGCCTGGTCATGGCTCAGCATACTGTTAATACCCAAACATAATATCAAGGAAGGAATCAAAGAAATGAAATAAGAGTTGTTTTGATCAAAATTAAAAGCCTACTTCCCTTTCACCAAATGAATCTGAGGCATGAAGATTGGACAAGGAAAACAAAGAAAAGCTTGTAACCTTAAAGATTTAAATGCAGTGGAAGAATCTGGATGCAGATTATTATTATTTCAAGCTGCACTGTTCAAAGTGTAATAATCTATAGTAACAAACCACAGAGAATTATCCCCTGACTCTGCCGTTTAGGAATTGTTTTTGTGTCTTTTATCGTTCATCGTTTTGGACTTATGACCCACAACTTCACTGTTTTCCTTCCGTCTCCAAGCTTTTGTCAGCGTTGTTTTCTCTTCGTCTGATAAACCCACTGTGTGCTTCCTGCTCTGCACCAAACGGCAGACAGATCAACTTAACAACTAGCTGGTGATCATGGTGGAGCAATGTGCAGCTAAAGAGACAGTGTTTGCTGGGTGTGTAAATAAGCAACTGCTAATATGTTAGCCACAACAACTTTATAAGGTGGTAATATGTAGGGCTGCAAATTTAATTGAAATACTACTGACATATTACAATATGCAAATCGTAGAAGCTGCAATGTTTTGATAAAGGTAAATGTTGATAAAACAGGATTATAATGAAGTACTGTAGTGCTGCAGAGATGTACTGGACTACAAATCTTGTTCTTAAGATTTAAGAAAACATTTGTTTTGTATAGACCCAAAAGAAATTCACATCATCGTGATTTTCAGTGGGTTTTTTTCAGTGAAAATTAAATTTCTGATGCCAAAATAATAATTTCCACACGTATCATGAATTATATCATAATATCTGTCAAAATAATAGCAATATCATGTTTTTACCATATCATGCAGCCCCATTAATATATGTCAGGATTGTTATTTTTGTGTATTGTATAGAGCTAGCTGGAGCACATGCTTTTAATTCAGTGCTTCTAAGAAATATGAACTTGAACTCCCATTAGTAGCCAGCATGGTTCTCCAGATTGTTGCTTTAAATAGGAATGTATTCTCCACCAGTTTATTAAGGGTTAAAAAAAATATGCTCGAGATTTTTGTGTTCTCACACCACATCCAGCACAGACAAACGATGTGTGTGTCTTGCTAATCTGAGGTTTTATAGAGTCGCCTTTGGAGATAAATCGAGATAGAGCACATGCCACATCAAAGCATCAAAGCAGACTGAGATGCAGATGGACTTTGTGTCCCTTCATTACACATGCACTAAACCACTTGGCTGTGATTTCACTTGCCACTGGTGAAGGGATCCGTAGCCACTTAACCAGCTGTAGCCTGAGCCCGTTCTGACAAATGGCCAAACACATTTATTTCTCTCAATCAATATTACTGGCTATACCTCCATCACTAAATGTTCTTTATAGAAGCTCATTTCCTGTGTCAGATAATTCTTCCCCCTTTTGTTCCCCGTCTGTCTGTCTTTCTGTTCTCTTCCATCTTGTCTTTTCTCTCACTTCGCTCTTCTGTCTTCACACACACACACACACACACACACACACACACACACACACACACACACACACACACACACACACACACACACACACACACACACACACACACACACACACACCCATATGCACACACTTACACACAGACCCACACGTACACATAAGTTCATGTGTAAGGATGGGATCTGGGTGCCATGACAACAGGGCACATCAAAATCCAATTAAATGGAACTTCCTCCCACTTCACCAGACCGACAAATAACTTCCTCCTACCCTCTTCTCCCCTTTGCATGAAAATAACTTTGGAATGTTTAAGTTATTCACATCTGCACTCATGTAAAGTTGATAAGATTAATACGTCAAATCAAACTAGTGGAGGAAATGGGGGGTTCAAATTTCTTCAGAATGAACAAGTGGTAACCCGCAGCACAAATACAATTTCTCTGGACATGGCACTGCACTACATGACATGAGCACAGAGCGATAATGGTCCAATAATTGCATAATAAGAATAATGCATGTGTAATATTCATGCATTCAATTTCTACTGTAATGCATTCAAAATGGGTGAAAAAAAACTCACACTGCAGAATAATATTTAAACAGGTTCCACGTCTTTATGCCTTTAAGCATGACGTGGGTCTTTGGGTCATTAGATAAATGTGCCATATTAGATGATAAATGTTCAATGGGGTGATCTATATGCATAAAGATGGCATCATGATCTACTGCAATTGTAAACCAGCTCACTGACACACTCTAGCAAAGCTAACTTCCTCAAGACCTGGGTTCATGTAGCTTTGCAGTGAAGCATGCATCTGTAGATCCCCATCTGCCGCTGGGTTTCCACAGTGTGTTAAACGGAGTGGGCATCATCAATCACTGCCACCCCCACACGGGCACTGCCAAGCCCCCAGAGAGAGCTGCAAGAGCTGGGCAAGACAGAGAACCAGGCTCTAGGCCTCTAGTGAGAAGCAGCTTACATATTACGCATCCGAGAGGCTGGCCTTGTAATGTCCCTCAAGGGCTGCCTTCCTGCTGTGCTCAGTGGCTGCTGGGGGACAGGCTGCCGCTGCAAGACTAAACCCATGAGACTGAACATCACATTAACGCCGTGGCAAGCCTTGGGAGGCCTTCTACTGCAGAGTGAGAGGCCAGGCCCACCACCACAATTAAAATGAAAATGATTAACAATTAGCCTGCTAGAGAGAAATAAACAAGCGGTTTGCTGAGACAACTTTTCCACTGCTGTAGACCCATTTGTGTAATGGGGGAGCATGTATATTCTGTTCAAGATAGTGAAGTGCACTCCATGTGCTGATGAGTGTTCATAGCCCACAGGGCTCAGAAGGGTTTGTGCCTCCCACACCATGCCGCCCAAACCCACGCTCTTCACTTGTCTGAGCAGAGAGAGTAGAGAGACCGAGGTCATCTGTTTAGTTTGTAGCGCACTGTTGGCCTCAGCACCACTCATGCTCCTCTGTTGTAGACAGATTTGACTAATCTACAGTTTGCTAAATTAATAGAATTTTCAAAATGCCACGTCCTATTGTTGTTCATGGGTCACCGTTACATTCTGGATCTGTTCCTGGATTTTTCCTGCGCCATGCATAAGTTTTCTGTATATTGGCTGCAATGACACTTGTCGAATGCTGACTCAGAGTGACTTTTATAAATTGTAAAATAAATCAAAAGACACGGGAGAAAACACACTTGATAAAATCCTCTGACAATTGAATGATAAATTTGCTGGCCTGTACCTGTGTGTGCTCCGGATTGCCTGGAGGTTATTGCTGTGTACTTTATCCACCGTTGGTCATTCATCACCTGGGCACAGTATCAGCCACAGTCTCTCACTCTCATATGCACAGAGAGAGAGAGAGAGAGAGAGAGAGAGAGAGAGAGAGAGAGAGAGAGAGAGAGAGCGCAAACGCAGGCTATAGCCACACAACTATAAGGTGTATTTCTGTGTCTAAAAGTTAAGACAATAACAATTCATGCATGATTGGTACTGTATAGCAAGTTTCCTCCTGTCTAAAATTCTGAACTTTACTTTTCATTTTGTTTTCATAGAAACAGAGATGAAGCTGGATGTGTATGCTTCCAAAAGTAAAGGTTAAAACTATTTTTCTTTTAAAACTGGGATTACAATATTGCAACTTGAATCAAAATGCAAATTATGCTAATCAGGTTTGCTTAAGAGTCAAATCACCCGAATGAGAAGAAAACATGACTCATTTACCTCTAGTGGCATCTAGTCCTGCAGAGAGATTTCTGCCTCCACACTAATACAATGAAAGTTAGCTGAATATTAATTTTGGTGGTTTAATCACTGAAAATGACATTTAAAAAACCCAACATCACACCTCTTTCCAGAATCATTGACCCTATGACTGGTGATAATCCACACAACCCAATGGATGAGTTCTACAGTATATCTGTCTGACTTCTGATTGTAAAATCTTTATGCAGTGTCCTTAAATCCCCCCCCCCCCACAATGCAACAAAAAACAGTAGTGTCTGAGCTCACTATTGAGTAAACTATTGAGTGTTTATTATATAGGTAGTGAATGAGGGAATGTCAGACACAAGTGACTATTTCTTTGGTAGTTCTGATGACAACTGTTCATTCCGGAAAGAGATGTTCCTATCCCATTTACCCCAACTGTATTTGGGTGGAGATGGATAACATCATGGAACAGGAACTATCTCCATAGTTACACTAGTGGTAAGTGAGAAAATGTTACCTACACTCAGCGGGGATCGACCAAAACTGTACAGGATCATGCAAACCCAACAACAACAACTGAGGGCTATAAACCACAAAGAAATATATGTGAAAACAGTATGATGGCACAACTGTTCTCTACATCTATAACATCCCTGGTTTAATTGAGGCATCTGCATAGGATACAAATTTGAGACATAAACATGCAGAATTACTTGAGAGAGCCTATGCAGCGGCACAGCGGTGCTCTGCTGCAATATGTGTACAAATCCTATAGCATCTTAATATTGTGTTGGTGAGTAATGACAGAAGACTGCAAATCTGTTTAATAATTGTCATGTCTGTGAATTTCCACCTAATTGTGTGACCACCTGCTGATACTGATCCCAGAAAGTCACGTGAACATACATGCAGCATCTCAGACAATGTCTTGCTTGTTTTCCTATGAATATGTTAAGAGTGTCTCTCCATCAGTTACCCTGGTGTAACAACAGTGTGATGCTCGACTCCCTTCGCCTGGAAAATTCCCAAACAGTGTGGAAGTCTCCCAGATTTAGGGTATGCATATTCATAAGCCATAATCATGGCTGAGACTCTGTAAAACTTCATTACATATTCATACACAGGGACTTTTCTTATATACACAAGTTAAACTACTTTATGTTAACTCTACAGTTCAATAGTATACTGAATTAACAGGGATAAGATAAAACTGGTATTCCTGCTGTGGTTCAAAGTCAATATGCTCTTAAAACCTGCATGTATTAAAAATATAAATGACCAATTACAATCAAAATACTCATAGTAAAACTACCTAAATGTGTGAGACAAGAGGAAACTTCGATTTTACATGTTAACCTTGTAAAAGCTTCTTACACCTTATTACTGTGAGCTTAACAAATGGTGTAGTTGTTTACTTGGCCAAAGAGTTGGAATTTAAGTGTGAAACAAATTCTGGCACAGGCCGGTGCACTGAAGATAGAGTAAAAAATACAACAAAATAGAGACCAAAGATACAATCAACACATGGCTAATAGACACTACAGAAAGAATAGTGACAAAGCCAAGACTGTCATTTAGAAATAGTGGACATCTTGCCAAACGTCTTACTTCAACTTACAGGGAGAGCGTTTTCTTTTGAGCTGCTGCCGTTTATTTCTCATCCATCTGTCAAGAGAGAGTTGCAGCTTGTCGGCAGTGCACTCACCGCCTTTGTCTTGTAAATTCAACTTCTGACATCCACAAGACTGCAGAGGGTTGTCGCTCGACAGAAATAGACTTCTGTTTTTGTTTTTTGGTCTTTTTTTCCCCGTTTCCTAACAACAAAGCACCTCTGTATCAAAACCGCAATGGGTGTACCTTGAAGTAGGAGCCATATATAGAAATCTTGTAAATCAGGCATGAATTAACACTGAGGTGGCTGTTGACTTGGAACATTTCAAACACCTTCAGAAAAATGATGATGTTGGCGATGACAGACGAAAAGATTTATTAGGAAGGAGTCAAGCAAGTTCGAGAATGTCCTTTGTAGTAATGGAGCACAGAAACATTGTGGTAGTACCTAGGATAAATTAATGAACAAATACATTTTTCATTATGTGTGTAGCAATTAATGCCCCTGTGAGTCTTATATTGCTTTTGAGCCAAAAATGTCTGCCCTTCAAACTAAACTTGTATGTATTTTGGAGCAAAAATGAAAAGTTTTTCGAAATCAATACATAATAGCCTGAGATTTAAAAATACTGTGCCGGTACACTGCACAGTCTGATGTGGGATCAATAGAGAAATGCATCTGGTTCACAGCGGGAGAGATGGAGGATGGATCAATAATAAGCAAATTTCCAGGAATTGCAAGAGGTATCGACTATTTAATTAGCCATTTCTCTCAAAAGGTGCATCAAAGACTCATGATAAAGAAACACTAATGGGGCATTGTGATAAACTTAGAATACAATGTGCAGATGAGTGCACGCTTGTTGTAGGACAGACATATGTACTATCCTTTAAAGCAGACAGACTACCTTATTTAGGCCTGGAGAAGAAGTATGGGTTTATGTATAATGCATCATGTTAATGCTGTAAATGTGTGTATATTTTCAAGAAATGTACCTTAAGGTAAAAGGCTGGATCTAAACTTTATGTTTCTAAATGCCAACAAATCTATCTTTGGATTATACCAAAACCCACAATAAATTGATACTAACACGTATTTTTTGATCAACCAAAGCCTGATATCGCTTATTCCTCTGTGCCATTAGACCTTCTTTTGTTGTCCAACATTGATTAAAAACATATCACTGAGCCACACCGTTGCATGGATGACCTGTTCCTTCATTACGATGGACACTGTAATTTATTTTTTAAACATACATACACTGTCCTGGTGCCGTAAATGCTCATTAGAGCAGTGATTCTCAACTTGTTTCTTTGGAAAATTATTCTAATGAAACAATCTGTTTCTGCTTATACCTTGACTTACAACTAGAATTGCAACCTGTGACAAGGAGTCACTAGGAGAGACTACTTCATATGAAGGGGTCACAAGCAAAAATGACACTAGAGCACCAAATGTGCATGATAATAAGTAACACACTATTTGCTATTTGTTTGAGTTACATCTGCTAAAACTACAATGCTTAGCTGGTACAGAAAATGACCTGGACTTTAAAAGGAAAAACAAAGAAACTATATATTTGTAACCCATTTTAAAGATGTATGTCTTCAGTAGGAACAAATGCTCTTAGGGCTGAGAGCTACAAACAGGTTTGGGAAGTCACAAAGTGTTGAGCGATGGACTAACACTTGGTATTTCTTAGGATTTGTTGACAGTAAGAAAAATGTAGAATATGACTAACTATCCTTTAAATGGGAAATATGATATTAACATGTCTTCATTTTACTGGATTTGTCATTCTGTCCTTGAGGTCGACTTTTGTCACTGATAAGATCATATATATAGACCAGAAAAGAGTGGGTGTAATTGTCTAATGATAGCAATCAATGTTGATATTACAAAACTGACATTTTATATCTTAAACACATTAAAATTATCTGAAAAAAACGCAACCATCAATCACAACATACATTTTACATCTAATATTTCTATACTGGAGTTTATTTTGCTCATTTTGTGCTTTTTAAGTGAGTCTCTCAGCCTTTTATGGCAGTGGCTTGCTCCTCTAGGCAAGGTGAATATTCACTCAGAGGGGTTTTAATACAGAACAAACAGAGATGATGAGAAGATAGAAGCGGCTGTGCACAAAGGCCTGTAGATCCACCTTCACTGGATAGCATGCAAACAAACATAAGACAAAACAGATGAATCATGAAAAACAGAAAAAGAAAACCAAGACGAAAAATAACTGGTGGATGCCTTTGTGAGGAAACGCACACAAAAAAAATGCTTACACACTGAGGCTGAGTGACGCTTATGGGCATTCGAGTTTTTCTTGTGATGACTCTTCTCATGATTTATGTAGGTAGAGGCATCTCCTCTGACCTTGAGAGCTGCTTCACTTTGTGCTGATGTTCGGGTTAACTGGGGATTGTGGGAATTGGAGGTCCCTCGGAGGGATTTTTTTTTCTTGACCTCACACAGATTTTCGGTGTGTGCTGCTATCATGATCAATATTCACCTCAGTTCATGTGGGTTTTTCAGAGATATAAGGTACTGATGATGGATTGAAGTTTTGGTATTGCTTTGAACCCACCATGCCTGGAAAATTCGTTTTTGATATTTCGCCAGTGTGCAGAACATCAGCTTTGCTATCAAACTAACAAACTAAAATGTAAAATGAACCATTTCTGGAAACTGCCACGATATTGTAATGATTTCATAACATTAAAACCTTTTGTTTTTCATTAGCATTATAAAATCATTGGCAAAACACAAACATTTTCTCTTGATAAAGTCTCTTTTCTCTTCATATTAATTATAATTGAACCCTAATGGACATTCTTTTCTCCATCCTCCAACATCTCTTTTCTGTCATTTCAAAGATTAATGATGATCAACTGAAGCTGACTTTCATAAATTCTCGTCAGCACCCTGAGGGGGATGTTCAAAGCTACTAAATCAGTGTATTCTTCCAAAGATTTTAAATATTCAGATGAGTCCCTGAGGCTTCAATGCAATAAAAGCTTATTTACCGGGGCATGGCAAACACACCTTGCATCTTAATACACTGACAGAGTGAGAAGATGAATAGCGTGGTTACATCTGTATCATGTTCACGGTAGATCAATCTGTCACTCTGCCGCGGTTGGTTATTCAATATTGTCCTTGGCCTTAAACTCCACCAAGTGAGATTTATGCTGTCAGTGCGAGCTTGGGGATGAACAGACAAAATCAAGACTCAAAGTACTGTGGAGGCATTTGATTTCCCTGATTTGAATTCATCACTTCGCTGATGGAATTTGCATCCGTGCAACTTCCTACTATTTCTCTCCAGAAGTCACTCATGAGAAATTCCATAATTGTGTGCTCAATAAACTGACAAATACAAATCATGTCATCACATCAAAACAGAAAAATCCTGTGCCATCACTTTGTTCACTGTCATCAGCGCTATAGACAGTTCAGTAAATCTGCAAAAAGGATTGATTAAAATGAAAACCATCCTCTCTGAGAAAATCACAGCTTGTGGCAACAAGAAAAATGCAATTTCCTCAGAGACCGAACATGAAACAGAAGCATATATGAATTTAGTGATGAATCACGCAGCACGTTCAGTTGGTTCAATTTTCATTGTTGGATGAACATTTCCAGTGTCATCACAGTCTTGAGTATGTACTGGCATGTTTACTTAGCTCAAAAATGAACTGTGCTTAATTTGCAGTAAAATGTAAAAAGCAGAACAGGATATATTTATTCCTTCTGGGGTTTTTCTCTGTGCAGATCCTGGTAACAATAACAACCTTCTTGTCCTGACAAATGAAATGTTTATAAATGTACCCCTTGTTCTATCTCCCATGGCACACGATTAAACACTAGAAATGTCCTATCATCTCCAAGGCCTGTGTTATGTAAAAACCCACAGCCAAGGTTAAATGTTGCCTGAGTCACATTTCCACTGTTTGTTCAAAGATAGAAGGCATATTTCCTCAGATAAATCTTCATCAGCTGCTTATTACAAACAATGTGCAACAAGTTGAGGACCCTCAAAAGACCCACACTAAATTTGAAATTGTTATTATTGGTCATGAAATGACACTAAACAAAGTAATTGCTGAATTTTTTATTTTTCTAGGAACACGGCAACCTCGCTAAACAAAAATCTGACTGGGTGAGAAGCTGTTAAATGATTATTCAGCATTTAAGCTAACCCACAAAAATGTAAGGCAAGCAATAAATAAAACCAAAACTGATCCATTACAGATTTCAGAACAACCTCCACATCATTTTCTTATGCATTTAGGGATTATTAGCGACATTACAGGTGAGCTAACATTTGGGTTTACCGTCAAGGTGGTTAAAGGTCCAGTGTGTGACATTTAGGAGGATCTACTGGAAGAAAAGAAGGATAATATTCATACTGTGTTTTCTTTACCTTACAGTGTTTCCATAACCTTAACCATTACCTTGTGTTTTAATTGACTAACCATACTGTACTATTTCCACAATGTTCCCCTATCCTTAACCAGCTGCTTAAACAGAACTATAAAAACCTTAATCATTCATTTATTACCAGGAGTGGATATTGAGATTGGAAATGAAAAATATAATCTGGCAGATCCTCACTTCAACTCCTCCAAAATGTATTAGCAATTAAATGTAAATAGTCTTGACAGAATATATATATAAAAAAACATTATGTCAGTTACAGAGAAACTGCATGGAGAGTGTGAAGAACTGTGATTGGTCAGTTTGGGATTTTTATGCTGGCGGGAATTACTGAGTGTGATACTGAGAAAGATGAGAAAGGTTAAGAAACACACATCAAAGCCATTTTCGCTGCAAAGCCTCTGCTGACTGTGATGGATGGTCTCTATCACAGTGAATGAAAGTAGGTAAATACAGCGAATAAACAGAATTGTCTTTCATTCGTATATATTACATATATGATATGTTTCATATATGTCTACGCCTTCACTAATGGAGATCGCTTCGGGCAGGAACATGAAGTAATTTGTGTCACTGATGTGCGCATATCATTAGCTGATCTTTGTAAGTGCCCCTACACACTCATCCACATAAGAAACCAGCCTATAAGCATTACTGCATACATATGTTACCTTTACTGCTAACTGCTTTTCATTAACCAGCAGTCAAAGCTGCAGTGCAAGCTCGCCACCCCAGCCATCACCAATATGTTGTTTAAATTCCACAGACTAGTTAACCTCTTCACATATTTCAGTATATTTAAGGTAGATTTAGAGATATATTTGTGCTTTAGAGCACCTTACCATGTGCACTTGAACAACTCCTTGGCTTGCTCAGTTTTTCCTTTAGGTTTTATTTTCCTTCAAACTGAGCCACTGCGGTCAATTGAGCTGCAACTACAGTATAACGAGAATGTTTCTAACTCAACTTAAAGTAAGTTGAACTTAAAACAGTGTGGTCACTCGCACTGGTCTCTGAGCATCAGTCAGCAGATGTTGCCAGATGACACAAAGTGGTGACAGCTCTCTTGTTAATGAGGTCTCAAAGGGTTCATAACCCCCAAATTGCTTCTTCCCGTGTGTTCCTCTCAGTGTTGTTTTTTTTTTTCTTTGCACACACACATACAAAGCACACACACGTACAGTTGCTTCCCAGCTGATGGCTGCTGGCAGTAGAGTTGCAGTGGGTCATGTTGTGGGTCAAAGGTGGGTGCAAGATGAGCAGACATCTTGGGAAAGCTTATTGGTCATTGAATTATTATTTTAAATTGGTGTTTGCAGAGACCAACAGACCACTAGCACGCTGCCTTTTGCTGAAGTGTGGATTGGCTCCCGATTGAGCTGCTCATCATTCTGTTTACTCCTGGTTTGCTTCCTCCTGTAGTAGGCGAGCAGTGACACTACTGACTTCACAGATTTCCATTCACGTGTATTGATATTTTCATTAAAACACATTAAACAATTCCCTCTCTAGGAGCCTGCTTTCAATTCAGCAACTCTAACATCATCAAGCTCTAGCTTATGTGGTTCAAAGAGGAGCCATTCCAGAAATATTGCCCTTGGGTTCTGTCATTTCCCAGCCAGAAGTGAACACAAAGAAGAAGATGGTAATATATTTTGGATATAATTACAGCATGTGCATTATAAAGACTAGACCCCCAATTCCCAGATTAGTTATTGAAATAAAATGAAAAGAGGTCTAATTGACTGGGTTCCAGTGATTAAAGGAGACAAATAATTGCCCAACCCTGAGCAGCAACCGAAAATAAATGGGGATCTTCAGTGCTCTGTGCATTCCCTTCGGTACGACCGAGGCCATCCCATGTTCACTTTAAATGCGGTAGACATTGCTGTATTTGTCAAGCAAATGAGCATTTTAGATTTACAGAGCTGTAATGTGACATAATCAAGTTATAATTTATCAATTAGAATAATTAGGAGGCAGATCCAATTTAATTAAAGTGTTGAAAAGGCTCAGAGGAAGCCAGCCACACATAAATGAGCCTGTGTGTTGTTGTATTTTTTCTGATTGTGGCTTCAGATGCTCGGGTGAGTTTTCTGTCATTCTCATTCTCTCGCCACCTAATTGATTTAGGTTCCTGGTTTGTGGGAATGGAGCACAGTCTTTTAATCGTGCCTTCCAAACCAGGAAAAAAGGAAAGATCTAAAAAAAGAAAGAAAGAAAAGAAAGTAAAACGTAATGCCTTGTGGCATTATGACTTAGAGTTTGGCTGTGCGTCAGTGGACACTAATGAATTGGCACTGTCAGCAGTGTGAACTCTAGACCCGAAAGTGGGGATGTGCTCAGTGGTCGTGCTGAAGCATGTCAGCAGGCTAGGCCCAGTGAGCTTGTAAGACAGAAATGAGAGAATGAGAGAGCGAGGAGGGGGCACAGAGAGAGAGAGAGAGTAAAAACCACAGACAGCAAAGGCCTCATCACCCATGCTTGATAAAATCAGCTGGCTCTACTCCTGGTCGTAAGGATGTTGGATTCCTCTTCACCTGCCCAAGTTATCACTGGGTCACACACTCACACTAGAGATTACCTTTCATAATTTGGTGTTGTATCAGGCGCGAAAAATACTCTCTCACACAGTCATTTAAAGTGAAGGGAGGATTTATACTCTCTCTTTAAATCACCCTTCCTTTCCCACCTCTTCCCTGTGTCCCTCGCCCCTTTCCTGTCCTCCCTTCATCTCCTCCTCTCGCTTCATTCTACCACTCCCCCTTCTTCCTTCCTCCTTCCCTTGTCCCCTTTGACTCATATTTGAGGACAAACGGCTGACGAAAGAAACTTGACGCCTCCTACAATGACAAACGGTCATTTAAAAAAGGCCAGCCTGTCAGACAGACAGCACGGCAGAATGCATTGCAGAGACAGATGAAGGGACAATATACTCAAGGTAAAGGAGACAAACGATCAGGGTGAGTTGAACAGGAGGGGACGTCAAGATGAAGCGTGAGGAGATGAAGTGAAGACTCCTCAGAGGAAACAGACTGAAGGTTCCTGATTCCCTGTTCCCGTGTGAAGCCTCCCTATATTTTGAGTCTGTTCATTTTAATCTATGCGTGCTGCTGACTTCATATCAGGGAACCTGCATGCATCCAGTTTATATTTGAAAAGATTCAAGTTGAGCATGCTGGTCCTCTGTGAATTTGATGTTTCTGGAATGTCATTATAAATAATGATTTCAAAGTGTTCATCTAAGCACATAAATAAACAAATGAATAATTCAGTTAAGTAAGTCAATCCATCATCCATCCAACCACGTTGTTCTCCTCAATAGACCACAAAACTCAGTGATATAGAATATCACATATCGAAAAGTAATGCATCTCACCAGTAGAACACTATCAATAACAGTGATCTCTACTAAGTCAGTGTTAATATATATGTCTGTAATAAAATTGTACGGTTACAATGCTGTAGACTGAAACAGGTATGGATCGTTGCAAAAAAAGTACATTGTTATTTTTCTGCCACAAGCAGTTGGTTTCATTTGAACATTCTGTTGCTAAGAGCAACCGCCACCCGCACAGTTCCAGTTTAACTGACATTGTTACATCCACCATTTTGTAAGATCTGTGAACAAGCAAATATTGATGAGCATCTTTGATCTGCTTCTCAGATGCCTTTGTTGGAGCATTATTTGTGGGTTTTTTATTACAGTTGTTTCTTGATTGTTGATTCGTAATTTGGAACTGCTAACCAGTGTGTCGCTAATACAATATTAGTAACTGTTAATTACTGTAGGGCTAACTTTTATATTTGACTAAATGAATCACCGTGTCATAGGCTACTTGTTGATCTTTCATTGGTGATATTTTTGTTTCTTCCTTGCATGAAGCATCATTTTCTTTGACAGAAAGTCTCTAAAATCACTGCCTATTTACTGCATAGTGCACCATATTAACCCTGTTCCATTTTATTCTTCCTCAAAAATGTGTGCATACTCCCTAGAGTAAGGACAATTCATTTTCCTGCACAACACTGGCATACCTATACATTACTCCTTTGCAACTAAAACATTCCTGAGAGATTTAAAGGACGAAGGGAATGTTTGCCTGTAATTCTGCACTACTTTCTTCTAACAACCCGATGATGCAATGTGCCATATTTTATATAGGCTTGGCCAAAATGTACTGTCAAACAACCTAATCAAGTCAATGGAAGGACACAGAAACGCACAAATTCGCCTGGGACGGTACAAACTAGTCAAAGCAGTGTCCGTGTGAGCTGAAAATCATTCAACTTGTCTGAAAGGTTCATGCTTTTCCCGAGGCTTTATGAATCTGCTTCAAGAAGGACAGAGATGGGAGGAAAAAAAATAGAAAGACTGGAGGGAAATAAGTAAAGGAACAGGAGTTTCTGCTGGGTTCAGTCAGAGGCTGAGCTGCCACACACTCACACACTGTCCGACCATTACACAGTTACAGCCAATGCCAGTCAACAGCATTAACTGTAACTGTACAAAATGTCCGACAGCCCATGAGGAAAAGTTGCTTAGCTTTATGTCTGAACACACCATTGTGCTCCTTATTGTCAAATGTTACCGCTATATGTTCCTTAATTTACTGTTGGACTAATTGTCATTTTACTCATTTTACTTTTACTTTTGTGGACTCTTCCTGCCATTAGGAACAGTGTAACAAATTTGACAGCAACTTTATAGTTTTGTGATCCACGTTTTTTTTTGTTACTGCACCAATTAATTTTGACAATACATTTGGTCTAACTCTTGTTTATGAAATCTTATTGTTTTGTGATTTGTAATCCCTATATGATCACTGTTTCCACAGTTTTACAATCGCTTCCAGTAAAAACGTAGAAACGACTCTTTGTCTTTAGCCTTTATTGAAAGTGTGCTAAATAGATTATTATTATTTTAATTTTGGTTACAATAAATTACTTGTAGTTCACCATTTTGTAGCAACAGAGAATGGAACAAGACATACACAGATGGACGTCAATCTAACTGCAATTTTAGAAAGATACTGCCAATTAAATGGAACAAAGACAAAGAAAATGATGTTTCCTCAGATGTAATATATTCGTTATGGCTTTCAGAGATGTTCCTGGAGCTGTCTCACTGCTTTCAACCATTTGTTGTATTTTGTTCCAGCTGTGAATAGCTCTTCTTCATCCTTTGTGCATTGTGTTGTGGGACAATAGTGTCCATCAATAACACACTTCAAAATCAAGTTCATTTAGAACTGCCATCTGTAAGTGCACTTAATTTTGTCACTTTCCCAGTGTGTAACACAGTACACCTTTAAAAATTAGTATCTAGAATAGATCTGGGAAACAACTTAAGAGTGAAGATTGGCTTTTTTAGAGTTCAGTCCATTATGTCATTTGAAGAAATACTTTTTTCTTTATAGAGGCTTGAAATTCCTATATATCTGAAATAAGATAAATATAAGATGGCAGATGCATCTATGCAATCAGTTGTTTCATGTTGATGTTCTTCCCTTTTCTAAAGAGAAGCTAAGATTTTTTCCCTCAGTTCTACCAGCAGCTGAATTTCTTCCCCAACCAAACTGCAACTACGAAAAAAAAAAAGAAATAAAAACAAACTTTCCATCCTTAAATATTCATACTCAAATTGACACCATTTTCTCCTTGAAAACTTTCAAGGTTTTTTTAACTTCAAATTCCTATCACAACTTTGGAACTGTGGATACAGCCAGCTATAGTGGAGGGAGGAGACCTTCACACTGCACCCAAGTCACACAATGCATGTGGGGCTTTGCCATATGAATTCAATTTTCATTACCCCCCTGTAATAAATGCGGTGTGAATCCTGGGAGGCCATGGCAGCAAAAAATAAATCTGATACATGAATAAACGATGTCCCCAGGGAAGGCAGGCTCCTCCTTTGTGAGGAAGATTGACTCCTCCAAGATGGGACACATCAGCCACAAGCAACGGAAACAGAAATAGAAACTGCCGACAGAAAGGCGCTTGCTCACAGACTTTCTGTTCAGCCCCCCAACCAATCTCAAAGCTGTATATAATAATAATACATATTCTATGCAGTGTGACTGCAAGCCATCAAATTCTCCCAGAGGTCAGCACTTTTGTAATTTCCACACTATCAGAATATAATTAAACTTTGACGCAGAAACTTAGTCACTGCTCTGCACTTGTCAGTTCATTCTCCATGTCTTCAGTCTAGCCAAATCATGATGCATGTGCAGGATGATGTTGGTGTTTACACATTTCTGACTTTGTCAGGTTCCTAGAAAGTGGATGATGTGCTGCTGAATTATATTTTCATCCCACTTCTGTTGCAACACTTTGAGACTACAGTACTACTTATGCTTTTGAGGTGTGTTTGTGCACTCCCAGCAGCCCCAGAAAACATAAACACCTCTTTATTTGCCTGCATTTTTTCTAAGCTATTTCTTATTGACAGACTAGCAATATTTTTGTGTTTATCTTGACAGCTCTGGCTGTTGTTCTACCACCGTCACAGGTGGCGTTGTGACGTATGCTGCCAGGTGGACATATTTATGTGTTGACAAAGTTGGCAGGACATGATTTTGTTGTTAGACCCAGTGGACAGTAAACTAGGCCTACCAGGCATCTCCCATCTGGGATGCTCCCATCCTGAATATTCTGCCAAGCAACAACATAGGTCATCATCTTCTCACATCTAGCAAGAAAGGTATTAGTGACAGTGCACGTATATTATTGATCAAATATTTAAGTCTAGAGTAGAAGAGTTATTATTGATCTGATCTGATAACTCTGTGCTGGTCTTGCAACGTAAATAACAATCACAGAGCATTTCAATAGTATTTGATTAATTCACAAATCTCTAAGGGAACAAACACTTAATTTACAAATCGGTCCATGCTACTGTGGTGAATCTCACTGAAGGCTATTAGCTCGACCACTGAATTCAACCTTCTGCAACCCCCCAATCTGGCGTCACAGCAGATGGGTGGAGGTCTGTGATCTGTTGAGGCAATTTTGTGCATGGCTGCCATGGCCTGTCCTGGTGTGACATCTCCTGCTGCTAGTCGGGCTGTACCCTGACCTTCACACTGGGCTGGTGTACAGCTGTCTGGCTGGGAAATGCAAACACACACACACACACACACACACACACACACACACACACACACACACACATACAACACATACACATACACACACTTGGAATCCCTGGGGAAAAGCAAAAAGTTTAGTTGGGAGAGAGGTTTTGGTGTTACATGTAATTGCACTGGCCAGCTACAGTAGACAACTAGCTGGCAGGCAAAAGGGCAACATGCTCTGCTGAAAAAAAAAAAATGGCACTCAGTCGGTCACAGATTTGATTCAGACAGATGATGGGCGTTGGGGAAAGATTGTACATGTGTGAAGTGATTTTGACAATGGAAATGTCAAATGCAGAGTAAAGCAGAGGATACACAAAAACACACACTCACACCCACACCCACACATTCATTGCGCACATGCTCAAACACACAACCCCCACCAACTGCACTTCCTATTTGTCGGGTTAGAGCAGGAGGACACATAACGTAAACCCAAAGAGACACTTCCTCCATGGGGAGAGATCTCCTCTCATTACGAGCAGGATTGACACTGGGCCTGGCCTGTCCAGAGGGAGGTCTAAGCCAATAAGAGAGTAATTGAAAGAGGCGCTTGACTTCCCTTCTGTAACAGCTTACAGACCAGGGCTGATGTGCCTCTAGGAGCATGGCGTTTAGAAAACAGATGGGCAAAGACAAACAACATGAAAGTTGGCTCAGAATTGCAGGGGACGAAAAAAAAAAAAATTCAGAGAGAGAAGGCATTTTCACCTCCTCCGATTATCACGTTTGTCTCCACATATCAGTCTGTGTGATGCCTTATCTCAAACCAATGCTGATTTCCCAAGTAGATACATAATGAACATCTTGTCACGTTTGCCTCATGTAATTTAAAAATGACTCAGCTGTGTAAAGAAATACCAAGAAGAAACACGCCAAAAGAAGAGTGTTTCATAGCTTTCCAATATCCGCAGAGTGGCTGTGGTCCTAAGTGTCAACTGCTGGAGCCGGAATGTGGAGAGTTAGAGGCTGTGCCATAGCATCTTGTCTCACTGAGGAGTGTGTGTTGAGTCCCGGCGGCTAGACTTGTTACGGAGATGACAGCATGTTTTGTTTCACTACACAGCCCTCGCACTGACAGTCTGAAAGCCTGGAGCCAAACAAACAGAGGCAGCAGCGATGCCAGGTATCTCAAGATCTCTCTCTCCCTGTCTCTCTCTCCCTCTCTCTCTCTCTCTCTCTCTCTCTCTCTCTCTCTCTCTCTCTCTCTGTCTGTCACACACACACAAATGCAGTACATACAAGCAGTAAGGAGATATACACACACAGCACACACACTACAGGGTGGAGAAAACACAGACACATAACCAAGCAAACATATTTTGATGTTCTACAAAACATCTGCATCACTGCAGTACTCTGGCTGGTGGAAGCTGAGAAATGGTGCAATTCTCCCTCCTTTTACACCACAAGTAGATGATTATTTTACTTCTAAATGTTCCAATTAAATAATCTATAGTGTTCATTTATACGGTCAATAGAATCTTCTAGCTGTGAATATTGCTTTCTAAATACAGTCCTTAACTCAGTGTCGATGAGTAGATGCAGGTAATGCATCATTTACTGTACTGTACACACCTGTGGGGCATCAATAATTCAAACATGCACTTGAACCCCAGGTGTAGGTGTAAAGCAGGCCTTGAAACATTCCAGTAGAAACTGCAGTACTTCTCAGATTGACGCAACACTCGACATGATCAAGAGACTGAGCTGGCAGAGTGAACACACTTTACTAAAGAACAGAATGTTATTCTAAGACGTGTAGAGTTTTACCCAGAAGCTGCTCACAGTGCAGTCCTCTGCTATTGCAATAATCCAGTTCTTTTGCGCCTTAGCATTCACAGGAAGGGAGGTAGCAAGGCTAAAGGTTAGACAAGGTGGGCTTCTGAGTGAAAGGTTTCAGCTTGAATCCCTGGACTTGTGGTGGAAACAAAGTTTGTAAAACTAATAAATTCCAATACTGTGAAAATGTTCTTTAACAGTGTCATAAGCACCCAAATACTGGTCGAAGATGAATGCAGTTGTGTATAATACAGCGTAAATGAGAAGCAGGATATTGCTGAAAAATCTTTTTTTTTATGGATGTGTGAACTGTTCAAGGGTGTAAATTTGACCCCTTTGGCTTTCAGCCTAGCTAAGGGCTTGAAAGAAAAAAATGCCTTGTTTGGGAACTTTTTCATGCAAAAGTTTTAAACGTGATCTAATAACAATACACATTAATATCAGTGTGTGAGCCATTATATGATACCTCATACACGAGCCACGTTTGCTTCAGTTCCTTTCAGTGATGCATGATGAAAGCGTTTTTCTTTCCCTTTCTCTCGATCTCATTCCTTTGACCAAGCCTTTCCTCCTCTGTGGCTATCATCTTCACCATAACCAAAGCAGCTGGAGAGAAAGAGGATGAAATATTGATAGTGTGGGAGTAATGAAGTCTTAATAAGAGGGATCCAGTCCAAATAATGAAAGAGAGGGTCATTCAGAGGTGGAGGAAGGTGTTACGCCCAGTGTGCCACATCAGAGCCATCCTTCTTGTTATTTTATAAGGTCGACTCAATTATGTGGCCACAACAGATAATTTATTCGATTGGTAAACTTAATAAACACTGGAGGGAATGCTCCAGCCACCTCTGGTTGTGGACTTTGTCACTTGTAATTTCAATTACGGACCTGAAAACCGGATGTACAAGTCACTGAAACAGACAACAGGTAATGATCTACTGCTTAAGAGAGACTGCCAAAGTGAAAGAGAAAGACATACAAAGCTTGTAAGGGAGTTGGGAAATGGGAGGGGCCTTATTTAGCAACTTCTATTTCCACATTCGCACTGAAAACAAAGGGAAGAACAAAAGAAAAGTACCTCTTGAATTACTGGGGGAGCTGGCACACTTGTTTTCTGTGCTCTGTGTTGGAATAAAAGATTTGTCTGCGAATAATTTATTCCAGTACTCCCTTTGCCATTTCCCTCTTCTTCCCCCAGTGATACACAGAGGCTTTTTGTGGTAGAATTCCAAATGATAAATACTGCACATTTATAAAAAGTTGAGAGGGGATATTTAGAACACAGGAAGATACTGCATAAGGCCTTATGCTTTATTCACGTCCCTGTGGGAGCCACAGTATCCAGGGATACGTTATGTAAAACTGGTGAAAGCCATGCTAATGTGATTTTGAATGCATGACTTCATCATCTGTGTACCACAGGTATTACATTGCAGCGCAGGTTGCTCGGACTCATATGTCACCCAGAGCCAAAGCCCCTTGACTAAAATCAATAAATAATTCTAAAATTATAGCCTTCATTGCAGCATAATATTAATCATTAAATTTATGTAAAAAATGGCTTCACATTAAAGACTCTCAAGCAGGCTATGTGGGAAAAAGAGAAAGAAGATTTTTTTTTTGTAATTTGATTAACTAGATGATGGGCAATTAAAATGTGTAATTTTACATTTTTATATTACTCTATCCTTTAACAGTCTTGCTATTTTGGAGTGTAATGTTACGCTGGATAATGCTTGTGGGAATGGACTTGTCACCAAAGGGGATGCTGTTGAAATGATGCATGTGGGTGTACATTTGGTGTATTGCTGTCTTTGCCTGAAGCAAGAGATGAGAATATCGGAATAAAGAGACGTCTGAGAACATTTTATTTTTTTGGTTCAATGCTGTTACACCACTAGAAAAAGGAATAATGAACCATCGGCATACAGAGAAACATACCTCACATTCTATGTACATGATAAAACATGACATGAAATGCATCATAATCAATAATGATTCTCTCTTCTCTCTGATATCCCTGTTTTCATGTCATTGCAGAACTAAACTGTTGCACTGCATGAGTCCACTGGAGTCCTTGGAAAGCTTTGATCTGGTAGAAAAGCTGGGCAGATAAAATAAATGACTCATTGAAGGTTTATGAGGCATCCTGACATCCATAGCCGTGGTAAACCAAGTATCCTTCCTAGATGAGAAGTCATTCGTTAAGATACAGCAGGGTCTGTGCACCGGAAGCCACAAATGCTAAAAACATAATAGTCTGTTAAACCAGCAGTGAAAAGAAATGGAGGGAGGACAGGATTAGATTAGATGTCAGACATTGCCGATAGTGATTTGTGTGACATGCCTCGATATGACTCCATTGTCCTCTAGTGGAATGCACAATGGAGACATGAGGCTCTATTTATGAATGGTGGGTGCGAAATGAAAATACACAAAGATGAATAGTTGTAGTAGTCTTTTTTTTTTGGCACAGCAGCCATCTAATGGATATAGAAGTGAGCATTTGACAAGGTCACTAATTTTGACTGGAAAAAAACTGGGTATGGGAGTATAATAAGACGCGCTCTCAGCTCCCTTGACAACTGCCTCTTCAGTGCCCTTGATAAACAAGTGCCCTTGCTCAAAGAATAGCCCCAACTCCTTCAATTAAGATACTCGATAATACAAGATTGTTGTAGGCCAGGCAGTTGTAAGGTGAAAGTGTAACTCTCCCGACATGACTATGCTCCTCTCACGTCAATTCTGTAAATATTTAAGTCAGGGTTACAACAGAATGCTCCTATAAAGAAAGTCAGGAAAGTTTGTTCATATTTCCCACCATGGTGCTGTCCATGGTGCTGAAATGAATGAGTCAATATAGACCCTTTGACAGTGACAGACCAAGAACTGTCCAAATCAGAATTTATGGCCCAAATCCCTGGAAGTGTTCTAGCCCTTCTCAAGGCTGCTTTGAGAGCTGTGTTAACTTTGGATAAACAAGTATTCCAGTATGCATTTCACACCAGCCAGTGGTGTTGCCGGAGGATAGGAGTCATACTTAAAGCCAGGACACGGCTTTAAGTATGAAGTGGAATTCAATTCATTCGTATGGAACAGGCACAATCAGAGGATCCGGTCGAAGAGGCTAAATTAATCCATCTGAACTCAACTTTGGTGAACTTTACAAGTTTGACCAATAGCAAGCCGTCTTGACGGTGCTGACCCTTGAAGTGACAGAAATCTAGTATAGAGTCCAATATAGAAGAAAATCATACTTTATTAGCTGCATATTCACTTTTATTTGACCTACTGTTAGAGTTAAAACTGAGCGATGGTTTGCAGACAATTATGAGACAGGTTGTTACAGTAGCAAGTAAGGTAAGCTAATGAGCTAATACGTTTGTTAACTGATTTGTTGACTGGTTCCCCAACCAGCACTGTGAGTAGTCACAAAGCGTTCGGCCCCACTTATTTAACATGATAATCAAATGTCATTCTGTCGTCTAATTGCCACTTTTTTTTTATAATTTTGCAGTGCCACTGTGTCTCAGAGGGGTGTATTTTAAAAAGTGTAAATAAACTCATACTCAAGCTAATAGTTGTTGCACCCAATGGAAAAAAAACTGAAAAAGGCACTTTTTTTTTCTGAAGATGCCTGTTAGATGAGATTATTTAATCACAAAACAGGTTTTTACTGTTATGTTAAGGACCCTGGCCTAGCAAGAAGGCTGTTGTCCCAGTTGCAAATTGAGCGTCCTCCCTTCTTTGGGAGTTTAGACTCCTGAATTCAACTTGCCAAGTTCAACCTCCCATGGACGGGAGTTTAAACGTTGCATCGTCTGTATTAAGATCTATCTATATACTGAGGCTATATGACTCTGATGTTAATCAGTCACACACGCGTTCATGCATCCTTGTGTAAGAGAATGTCTACTTCCTATTTCACACAGGTAATGGTTTCTAACAGATTTGACCATCACACTTTGCAGCACAAGTATTCAAGAGTATAGACAGGGTTACAGTGCCCCATTTGTGTTATAGCTTGATTTGTACATTATTGTATAGTCTATATAGTTTATGAAATCCACAGGTCTGCTTAGTTGACAAAAAGCTCATATGTGCAAATACCATCATAAATATTCAGTGATTTGCTTTTTAAATAAAAAACAAAAAAACTGCATGGTAATTTGAGTGTGATATACAGAGCAGTGTCCTGGGATTAATAGAAACTTTACTCATCTAACTTTGATGTTACCTGCCACACCTTTACACTTTTTATCCAGTGGCACCACTTTAAATATTCATGACTCCGGTCCTTTTGTCACAAGCATCGGGAAATCCCTGGTGAGTCCTCTCTCTTTTTGTTCTGTATGCAGAGACTATTCATGTCCCTTGGTATTTATGAATGACTGCATATTTTTTGTTGCTGAACTTCCTGCTCCAAGTACCATAATTTTCCTGTCTTTCATAATGAGACCATAAGCTACAGCATTATAAATACTTGAGCATCTGTAAAAGCACTTACGAGTAAATGATGACTTATTTAGTATTTATAGTTTATTATTATTGCTATCCAGCTCTGATGCTGGTTTAGGAGCACTGATGACATGCAGTAACACACAATTTTAACAACAGGGGTTACACTAAGAGCAGTGCACGTGATCTGAAATTGCATGTTATACCCTGCATTTCTTATTTATTAATGATATAACATACATTACTTCATTATTAAAAACATGTTAAGGAATTATTCATGTGTACCTTTTTAAAGATTGAATGATTCATTATTGACTGTTATAGTGAAATAATTTAAGGATTAGTGGTGTAGTTTATTCTTATAAATAATTAAGTATTCAGAACCATTAAACAATTGAATGTTGAAAAAAAAATACATGGGCTTATGGCAATTTTGCAGTTGAAATAATTGTGTTTGAAGTCTGCTACTGGATGTGACCATGAATTTGAGTTGATGACCATTCATGCTTATTGGTAACACATAATTGTACAGTTAATCATCTGGTATATAGCAAACTAAATGTAACAAAATATAATTATTAGGAAAGTACCAAAAGAATTGGCTAGTACACAGAAACCTACCAGGAAACTAGATGGTAATATGATCTAATCTAGGTATAATCACACACATTCACATCTCTTTACGACCGTGCATACTTGCCCAAGCTAAATATTTGAAAATTAGTATTACAGGTTGTGTAATCCAGTCAATAGACTGTGATATCTATTTGAGGACTGGTGCCTGGCATGTACAATAGAGGATGTTTCAATTGATGGTATATTTCCTTAAATGCTTAGGGGGGCAGGAGATGGTACCAGGATGACTAATAGAACATTTCACATAATAGAAAAGCTTGTGTTTGACTATATATGTAATGCAGTTTGGGGTAGGATTTGTTGTTGTCACCCAAAAAGTAGATTTCAATGCTCTGCATGATGCTGTTCATTCTCAGATGAATGTTCTTTCACTAATTCACAACTTAAGAATAATTTGTGATTCAACCATTCAATGAAATAACTAAATCTTAAATGATTATTAATGCACAGGTTCCTATTATTGACTGTTTCCAGATGCATAACAGATTAATACAATATTTTTTTAATTGAAGTCCAGTAATGCATGGTGATTGGAAGTAGACTCATCATGTGTCAAACCTCCTCTACGGTTTTTAATTAGTCTCAAAACCTGCGCACATAAAAAACAGGCATGTGCCCGTGATGTGAATGCACAAAACAATAGTAATTGATCACTTTCAACAAGTTCATCCTGCATAACCAAAAACATCAGCAGTGGCATATATGATGTAGCTTATAATTGTTACCAACAATGTGGACCCAATGCATGATTTAGTTAAGATCAGTGCTAGCAAAATCCGCAGGGAGAGCTGCCAGTCTTCAACTGTGTCAGTGATGAAACGAAACAGCCAATCCAAGGTCAAAGTTTGTCTTCATAGTGACCAATCAAAGTCACCGCAGCAACCATGGGTTCAACTTTGACCTGTGGCTCTTTGCTGCATGTCATCCCCTCTCTCTCCCTCCTTTCCTGTCACTTTACAGCTGTCACTATCGATTAAAGGCAATAAAAGCCACCCAAAAAATGAAAACAAAGTGACCAATCAAAGAATCAGCCACTGCCTAGTCCATCCCCGCCTCCAAAGTCCCAAAAGTCAACTGATCGTTGATGAGTGAGCGGGTGGTGAGCAGTTGAGAGCACCTAGGGACAGTCAATATCAAGCTCATCGCAGACCCATGCTCATAGTAACGCAGAAATGCTCCCCCTTGCGAGGATGATTTTCCGCTGGCAGATACTGTTGTTCTGTGTCTGTTTTTTATATGCGTGGGTTTTGGGACTAATTAAATGCCATACTCCACTGTCTGTTTAAAAAAAATGTAATAATTTGGAGGAAACCACAGTGGTGATTGTAGGTAACATCAGTGATTTTATATTCCACCCTTAATTGAGCGTTGGTGTATGTCAGAATTCAATCAACCTTCCTATTCTTCTCTCAATCATTCTGTTTAAGGACTTTTAACCAGATAATTGCAGTCTCATCTACCATAATGTGTTTTTTTTAGGCTATTGTCATCTCATCAGTTAAGTGCTGCAACCAATTTATATGAAGGTTAGGGTGTCACTTGGGTGCTGTGCAAACAATACTCACCCTTTAATGGAGGAGAGTGAATATGACATTTTGTTCTCATTTTATGATGTCTGTTTTCATTGTGATAACTTTGTATGTGAGCAAATACTGCTACTGATTGCTGTTTGGGAAAGCCCCATTGTCAACTCTGTAGCTATGGACAGCTTGTTGTACGACAGGCTTCATTTCCATGAATCACTACTGTACAACAGCAAGAGTGATACAAACGTAGAGCAGTCTTAGTTTCAGTAAGCCCTGGTTTCTTCTCCACATTTGTTCAGTCTGATGCAACATAGAATCAGTTATGTGCTCTCTGCTTCCTGAATCCTCACAGCGTCTTTGCTCTGTGCTTCCATTTCACAGGTAGGCTCCCCTAAAGCAGGGGCTGTGTTTGTTTTATATGAACTCACCACTGACCCTGCTGACCACAAATCATGTTGAAAGCAGAGTGAGAGAGTAGAATAAACCTCCATCATGGGAGGGGAAAGTACCTTTTAAGATCCGTCAAAGCCTTTGCTAATAGGGGTGATCCATCCAGGGCTTTCAAAATGTCACATCCCAGGCTCGTTCATTTGCATAACCTCTAAAGCATCCCAGAGAGCATGCGGTGCATTGATTTAGCCAGTGGCTTGGGAGATGCTTCCCTTGTTGACACAGTCGTCTAAGCGAGTGTGACTGTGGCACTCCTTAATCCACTAAACTGTGTGGCGGGTACTCTGCCGCAGTTTTACAACCCCATCATGAGTCATTCCCACACACTCAGGCTCCCTAATCTGCTGACTACTCTTGGGTAAATATCATTATTTGATCTTTGATAAATCATGAATATGTCTAGTTGTAGCTCACTGAAATGTTCAGTGAGCCTATAGTCTGAACTACGAGCAGCGCTGCTTTGAGATCCTAACTCAGCAACTTTAAAGTCCATTAATGGATGATTTCCAAAAACAGTAAAGCAGCTATAAGTGCATTAAAACTTATGGGCATTAAAAAGATATATTACCAAGGGAGAGGGATTAAAAATTACTACATAACACATATTCCACTGTTTTCTCTATTTGTACTGTTGTAAGGTGACTGAGCTAGGAGCAATCCAGAGGACACACCTGCCAATAACTAACCGGGGTGCATTTACAGTGTAGAAACAGGCTCCTACATATGTATATTTCCTGCATATATTTCTATATCATATGAAAACAACAATTTTTGGAACACTACTACATGTTTTGTCATGACACAACCCCAGGAAGAGTGTGTGATATTATAGAAAGCTTCAGAATAGCTACTGAATGGACCTTGTACTGAAATTGTTTTCTCAACAATTTTGATTAAAGTTGCTGCAATGACCAAGCCGATGGTAAGGTTATGATAATGTTTCCAATGTTTAAAAACTGCATTTTTGATTTTTATTCAGGGACACCATATGAAAAACAAACATCACTTATCATGAATATACTGTATCTATAAATTTGCCGTGGGTTTAAAATATTCGATGAATAATGTTTGCATTACCCCCTCGTTCTTTGGTACTATTAATTGTAATGCAGAATATGTGTTATGTCTATTATGAAACCTCTCTTCTGTAATTTATTTCTATGTGTCATTATAGATTATATGGTTTAGATAACATATTACTTATGGTCAGGGGAAAAAAATCTCTAATTTTTATTCTTTCTCTTCCGCTGTATATTTATGGATTTCATTGGAGAACAGAGTGAATTATGGCCTGATTTTGGGTTGCATGTTCATATCGGTTATAAGATGCTATAATTTGATCTTCACAAGACAGACACCATATGTGTAGGTGTCTTGAAATCTTATTCAGATTTTATGTCTAAAAATGCACCTCACCAGACTACTCAAACTGTATTTCAAGAGTTTTATTGTCAGTTCACAATGCGCATCGCATCAGGATTGAAAGAGACCAGAGAATGACATTGTAGGAGAGGGACTAAGACAATATTGTTGCCTTGACAAATATGCTTGCTCTAAGGAATGCTCTCTGCCTCACAACTCTGAAATGTGTCATAAAATCAACCAGAATAAGAAAATCTGTGTCACTAGTTTGTTGCAGCACCCAGATGTCTTGGACAATAATGTGATTTTAGCGTGTGACAATGTGTGTCTTTACTAAGATAACAAATGTTGTAATGACAGAAAAATGTGTAGACATACAATTCTGATCTGATTACTTGTGAATTACCAGATGGAGAGTCGAGATGGGAAGTTCAGACTTTAACTCAGCTATGTGAACTTTGCATTACACTTAAATGTACAAAGGAGGAAGGCATCTAAACACTGTGGACTGAAATATGAACAGGAGGCAGAGGCTGCAGCAACAGATGTAATAAGTGTATGGCCTGTGTTATTTATTATTTATGCTCTGTTTTCCCTTTGAATGGTGTTTCCCTGTGTATTTCCTGCACTGTTGCCTTTGGTGCTTAGGTTAGTTGATGATTGTGACTAGGGTAAGGTTGGGTTAAGGTTTAGTGAAAATGACTGGTTGGGGGTTAGGGATGAGGTAAGGGGAAATATTCTGGCACAATGCTGTTCCTGGATGCCATTAGAGTTCAGCCCTAAGTGTGTCCTATGCCCTGCTCTGTATTGTATTTCAGGATGTCTACAGTCGAACAACCCCATCCAACGTTTCCTGAGGTAGTGTTACGTATGTCAAACACATCAGTTAATCGGTTATAGAAATCTTAAAAGCTTCATCTATATGCTATATGGAATGTTAAATAGATGCACCGATTTGGCTAATATTCGCCTTGTTGACTGACATTGGCTTATTGGCAAATAAGATGGCATTCACCAATGTCAGTGTCCAATGTTTATCTGTTGTGTTGCACACATTTAGCACTGGCTAATGTCATATTATTATATATATGTTGGAGAAATTCATCTGTTACAAATACAAATCCTACCTGCTGTGAGGTGCAACAAGGCAGATATATATTTGTAGCTTTCTTTGTTTCCCTGGCACAAAAGGGCGAATAAATAACCAAAAATATAGGTATCAGCATTAGCTATCGGCCAAATTGTTGTTTTAAACATTGTTGTCAGCTCTGAATTTCCAAAATGATGCATCCCTAGTTAAAAGTTAAAACTTACTGTCTGAAAATATAAACAAGTATATACTAGTATATACAATACTGTAGTACTAAATGGCTGCTATACAGTGCAAACAGTGTTGTTTCTTTATTTCCATGTCTTTTGCATGGATCATCAACTGTTGTGGAAGCTGTTTTTTTTGCCTCATATGTGTGGCTTTAGCCTCAGTCTTTTAGCACAATATAAAGTGCATGTTTAAGACCACTTTTACAGGGTTTTGGTTTTAAAACGAGTCATTTGGTAACAACAGCTGGAGATAAGGTTCTCGATCAACTCATGGAGCTACCGTTACAGTAGCTTAGGTAGCTAACTAGCTACGCTTAACTGCAAAAAGGAAGCACTTATCTGAACTATCTAGCTGATAAAATCTACTAGCAACGTTCATCACGTCAGTGGACAAAACTGACCCCTGATGCCAGATAGAAATGAGAAGCCTGCTTTTGTCTGAAATCAATTGCCCATGGTTTCAAAAATGATTAACAATTTTAAAGAAAAATCTGCCTTTGATATTACTGTACACTGCATATGTGCCATGCCAGAAGGTAAACTGCAAGGGTGTAGCCAGAGTAAGTATGAGGGGCGAGCTTAACAAACAGTCATTTTTATGCTAAAAATAAAAACAAAACCCGATGGAGCAGGAGAATTAAAGCTCTGGTAGATAGAAAATTGACTATTTAGCCTAGCAGATAGATACAACCACTCTTATCCTTTTCCATCTTGAAACACACTGTGAGGGTTCACTACACATTAAAGTAAGGTTGTGACCAATTGGATATTTGAAACTGGAGAAACACAGCAAACAGGTACCACTTCCTGCCCAGAAGAGCTATAACAAAGAGAATCTCATTAAGGAAATCTGTTTCATTGTTGCAGGTCATTCAGCACCATCAAGAGACACAGATCAGTGTATGGATGGTCGACACATTTTGCTACAACTCTGAAAGACATTTTAAAGCATTGAATTTGTTCCAACTCATCGCTTCATATTATCATATTAAAACCCTTCCCTGTTGAGTGCCTCAGTGCATCAATAGTGATCATTTTGGTACTTTCTCAGCTGTCAGTAAACCACAGCAGTGAAGAAACTTTAATTCTCTTCTGTCGTTAGCAGGTTAGTCACCAACATGATTAGAGTTTCAGGATACATGCTGTTTAAAATGTGTATTTTCCATGATGAACATCAGACACAATGGAGGGTACGGTAAGATAATGGAGCGGCTAAGTGCAGCATAGAGAAGCCAGAGAAATGATGGCAAGTGAACTGGAGTTAATTTGTACAGTCTCAGACAGCGGACCATCAAGGTATCATTTATCACCACCTCCATCTCCCAAGTTATTAATCCCTTAAGGCACTGTTTCCACAGATAGAGATCACAATGACACAAGAGTCTGGTCAAAGGAAATTAGAAAAGACACAGTGGTGGGAAGTTCAGTTAGTAGATCTGACCCACTAGCGCCATATAAAAAAAAAAACCTGATAACTCCAGTTCTGCTGCACATATGACACCTAGATTCAAAGTAAAGATTACTGTATATGTCTCATGGCTAAAAGAAGTGGAGACATCTGTTATTAAAAACGGACTCAAAGGTTCAGCTTTAATTTAAGCTTTTTTCTTGATAGTATCCTGCATCAAATATCTGAACAGTGCTGAAACAATTAATTGGTTAATCAATTAAAGGCAATAATTTTGATAATTAATTAATCATTTAAAGCTTCTCCAATCAATATTTTTTTGATAATTTTAATTTTAAATGATTTTAAATTAATTATCAAAATTAATTTTAGAGGCCCTGTATAATATTAAAGGTAATTTAAATTATATATTAAATGTACATATGACCACTTGTTGATCAGTGGAATAGTGTGAAACCATTGGCAGGGATGAGTAGCCTATTGTGTTACTCGTGTGTGCATGTGTGTCCTCACGCTCATACACAAGATAAACAAAATGGGGAAACACTCATAGAAAAAAACTGTTCCATAGTGGTACCAAAACCTCGGCAGGGGACATTTAACAATATGGAGCAAATAAATCTGTGTAATGGGAAAAGAGTTGTATCTCCTTAGAATTTGTGTTTTAGTCTTTCAATGCTCAATGTTTTGGTTTTCTGACCCACAACTTTACTGTTTTGATTCACTCTCACTGCTCTCATCAGCATTTTTTTCTAGATGCAGCAGGAAGCTGTTTTCAGCATAAAAAGATAAGCCTACTGTACAGCAAACAGCAGTTAGGGACTAGCTGGTGAACATAATGGAGCATTTAACAGTTAGGGAGGCAGTTATTTTTCTTAAGAGTTGGGACCAAACCCGAGCTGAAAGAATGTGAACATTGGACATTTACAAAGTGCAAAAAACATGACTTCAAATGATATCAAATGCTCCATGTTTGATGGATGTTTAATTAGGCTGTTTACTATCACAACAATTTAATAAAGTGATGAAATGTCATTGTTTTGTTTCCAGCTTATTGAAAAAACTCATTTATCAAGCAGAAATGTGAAATATTTTCAATTTAAAGTATCTCAAACATGCATATTTACTGTTTTTCTCAGTTTTTTATGATCATAAATTGATAAATTGGGTTTTGGACTGTTAGTTTGGCAAAATGCTTATTTTTTAAGATGTCAGCTATGGATTAAAACTGACTGTTTGGAGCTGTTAATTTTTAAAAGGCTTAAAATCATAACAGCAAATTGTAAGTGAACCTTATAAGACAAATGTACTTTATGAACAAAATATACACCGGTTAGCCATAACATTGTGACCACCTGGGCGACCTTTGATAGGTTCTGACCACTGCAGACTGGGAACACCCCACAAGAGCTACAGTTTTGGAGATGCTCTGACCCAGTTGTCTAGCCATCACAATTTGGCTCTTGTCAAAGTCATTCAAATCCTCATGCTTGCCCATTTTTCCTGCTTCTAACACATCAACTTGATGAGAAAATGGTCACTTGCTGCCTAATATATCCCACCCGCTGACAGGTGCCATGATAATGAGATAATCAGTGTTATTCACATCACCTGTCAGTGGTCATAATGTTATGGCTGATTGGTGTATTATTAAAATTTCTAAAAAACTCTGTTGAATGATTGTTGGGATTATATTCTTGGAGTTTTCATAAATGTTTCAGTTGAGGTTTAACATTAGCTAAAAATACATTTCAAGGTTATTTAAAGGTTGCATGTTTACTCAGATTACATTTTTCCTCCATTCCCATTCCTGTTTTCATTGTTGTCAACTAAAACCTTGCTGTCAAACACTGAGTTATCTCAGCATAGCAAACTGCAATTAATAGTTTTGACAATAACCCAACCACACAATGCATTCTGTACAAGCTCAGTCTGCAAAACAATAAACCATTAGCATGCATGATTGTGATGTATTATACTGAAAATAAAATAGCGCCATACTTCATATGCTTGGGGCACTGAATCGATTGGGAGTTGCAACATCAGCTGGAGTGTGTGTGTGTGTGTGTGTGTGAGAGAGAGAGAGAGAGAGAGAGAGAGAGAGAGAGAGAGAGAGAGAGAGGAGAATGATTCATTGGGGAAAGGGCTGGGGGGAGGTTTAGGAATGATGATGAAAATCAATAAAGAATAATAAATGAGAAACAACTGGGTAGATTATAGAGGTTATTAGGATGTGGAAAAAGACTGGCTTCGTCCTTTTAATTCACACGGGAGTACAGTGGGAGGCAAAAGCATGGAAAACACCATAATGTGGTAATGCTGGATTGCATTTGCTGTAGCTGTAGCTACTGTAGATTGTTCTCTGCTTCTTTTCATACAATAGAGGCTGGCTGTAGCCTCAAGGTTAGCGAAGCAAGATTGTGAGCAGAAGGTCACCGGATTGAACTTCTCTGGGTGCAGGATGGGAGCGAATAATCTCCTGCCCCCAACTACTAATTAGGTGCCCTTGAGCAAGGTCTTCAGCCCCCAACTGCTCCAGTGCATCTACTCAAGGGTGCACCGTGTGGAGCTTCTCCCAGGTGTACGTGTGTGATGTGTGAATAGCAGTACTGTCTTTTTCGGGTAAAGACATTTTAAGAAAACAACAGCAGCACTGAAATATTGAATGCATACAGAACTGGTTAGTAGAAATGCAATCATAGACACAAACAATGCCAGGAAATTAAAAAGCAAGCATTTGCTTTTGCATTTCTTTATCTTTAAGAAAACATACAGAAGCTGTCTGCAGATTAATTAAAACCTTATAGTGTATTGATTAAAATGTGCCTGTGGAAGAATAATGACAAATAAATGGACAGCTGGTGCCTTTCAAGAAAATTCTCACGCTTTGACAAGAACAAACTTGGAGTTATTTAACAGACAGGTGAAAACCGAGATAGCTAAAGAACTAAAACTAATCTCCATGCAACAGCCTTAAGAGGAGGTGTGGATGGGGATACACCAGTGTTTAGTGGATGTGCCTGCACTATCATTATTTACCACACTGCAAGTAGGACAGAAATGCGACGTGCACAAATGATTTTGTTTTGAAAACTGGTTTGCACAGAAATCATACTGGTAGACGGCTTAAATATGACATAATGTCTTTATTAGGTAAATTTGACAAAGATTTTCCCCATTTTTACTTCCCAGAAACAGAACACCAACAAGTCCAACATTCGCTCTACTTTTAGGTCTGTTTTGTTCTCCACCAACTTGCTCTGTAATATTATACAAGCCTAATTTACAAAAATGCTCATTGTTTTTACACAGGTTATACAAACTGACCATTTAACTGTTAGAATTAGCTGAGTATACCCCATCTGATTGTAAAAGGTGTCTCTGTGGAGATGGTTTGTTTTTATCTCTAGGCTTAGGTCACGTAGACAGTTGAGAATTGTGGTTGAGAACTGCTATCTTGTGCTGGGCAATTAGCACACTGCTGGTGAAAATGAGGCCAATGAGAGTGAACCATAACTGTAAAGATGTCAGCCGTAAAACCAAAACAATGAACTGCAACATACTAAAATGCTTCATACAGCTGAGGAAACCTGCTGAGTCGGGTGATCCTTTTCTGTTGGTTTGTCACTACGAACGACACCTTTTCCTTTAGTCATCTGGCCCAATGTTAATATTAAAATATTGATTAGTGCAGCTTTATAGTGTTTTGTTGTCAATACTTAAAACAAAACTTTCATAAATCTCAAGTATGGTAGACTAAATAACCCTGTGTGGAAAATAAAACAAGCCTGAATCAATACTGAGTGAAACTGGCACTCACCCATTCCAAGGCCAGGCAGAACTCATATCATTTAACAACACTCATTTAATTTAGCACAATTACAGCAGCTGTAGCAATAGGGACAGCGTGGTTGGCCAAGCACCAATATTGCATATTACTCAGATGATCAGCTCAGTTTTATTGTTGCATATTGTATTACCCAGCCTTGAGGCCATGTATTTCAAGAAACCAAGATTCTCAAGGGACCATGGGCTGTGGCTTTACCATAAAAGAACGACCAGGTGCTTTGATGAAATTGCAGAGGCCGTGCACAGCTGGCTGTAGTGGATGGAGTGGTCGGAGAGGTGGGGATGCGGGTGTGAGGTGGCAGGGCTGAAGCAGGGGACTCCGAACTGAGAGCACACCTCAGACAGCTCCATCTGTTCCCTTCGTCAAGTCCTGATGGGCAGGAATCCCTCGTGCCAGGATCCTGCTGGCTGCCCGTCCTACTGGAAATGCACACACACTTACACACATATGCCACAGTAATACTAGCACAAGCAAACGTAAACACAGATGTACAGTACACACACAGAAACAGTCTACAGCTGTAATTGAAAATTGCAGTTAGGATGTGGCTTGTCAGAAGATGTAAGAACTCATTTTTCTACCCACTCCATCCCCCTCTTGTCCTTGACCTTGTGACCTCAGGGCCAGCAGGACTGCCGTGACTGCACGGGAGGCAACGTTTAGCCTTTCAACAGACAAGGGAACAACCATCGGTTTTTGATGCTGCTTTGCCATGGTGCTCAATGCTAATTCACCCACACGAGCAAGGTTGAGACTATTCAAAGATGACAAGCAAAACTCTGTTTGTCATCTCTCGTGGAGGGAGCAGCGTTTCAGTCTCATCTTTAGTGGCTAAGAGGATTTGTCCCAGCGAGGTGCCTCTGCTGTGAGTTTTAAATCACTGTTGACAACAGAGTTTCTCCCTGGATTAGATCTCCAGTTTCATTACGATGGCCCTGATAGTATCTCCCGCAGAATTGATAGAAGGTGGCTTATTATTTTACACTAAAATGTTTCCCTCCTCACCAGACAGAAATTAATTTCAAGTTAAAAGAGACTTGTGTTGCCTGTATGTAGGACAGAGCCACATATTCCCTTTTGAAGCTAAGTGATAAAATGCTTCTTTTGAACTTGCTTGTCAATCAGTATAACTTCTCTGTAGATTTGATCTCTTGTAGTTCAAAAGCACACACTGTGTGGGTTGATACCTTTGAGTTTATAGCTGCAAGTGTGAAATATGAATATACACACAGTACTGACTGCTCGACAGCGTCACTTCAGCACGGTGCAATTAATTTAACAGCTATGAGGACAATGGAGCATTAGATATTCTGCTTTGTGTAGGCTCACTTGTCTGATCTGTTGTTTGTACAAGAAGTCTGGATGTTGAATAGCAAAAGTGGAGTATGTGTGACTTATAGCTATTATAGATCGTTTTATATGATCATAACATTCTTCAAAACATTATGATGGCAGAAGTTTCTGTTTGTAGAGAAAACGAGACAATCCTGTATACAATATTGCGTCTCATGTGATACAACCACTGTGGGGAACCAAAGAGGAAAATGATCTAATCCTACACATTGCAGCATTAATGTACAGCTTTTGTTTTCCTATAATGAAAATAACTGTTGCAGCCCTAATACAATTCTTCATTGTATCACACAATGTATAACATGATCAGCAAAATGCGTTTAACCCATAATGTCACCCTATTTCTGTAAAACAATTTGGTTTTACTCATGGCAGAGTACAGTAATGCTAGATGTTAGGATATAAGGTAGCAGCTTGTTACCCTGTCTGTCTGTTCAGAAAAGAATGTAGGTTTTTGTGAAAATTCTTTAAGATTCTTATCCTCCTGTTACTTTAGTGTGAAGTTTCATTGCATGCAAATAAACTGACATTACCTGGCTGGTCGACTAAAATTTTGATTCAACGTTACAAGCGCGCGTCTGGATGCTCAGTTTGTTGTTGTAGTTTAAACATCATTTAAAATAACTTGCACTAACAACATGTCTGAAATGTCCATAAGGGGACATGAATAAAAGAGTAAAGTCTTTATTTTCCTAAGTTGGGAGGGTAGGAAGCTATGGGATGCACACAAGAAACTATCATGTCTGCATTACAAACTTGTGCTCATGTCGCCTTAGTGGCTCACTTTAGGTCAGGAAGAGATGGTGGTCTTGTTCACAGAATAAAAATGGGTTTAGGATTCAAGGTTATTTCATTGTCAATTACAATGCAGGGTTGTATAATGAAATTCGGATTATAGTTCCTTTTATGCTAATTGTACAACAAAATAAAAAAAATTATAGTTATAAAGTTAGTTATAAAAATAAATAAATAATAATTTACTATTTTAGTTAATATTTTTAGATAGGGCATTGTTGTTGCAGAGTAGTTGCAGTAAAATATGGCAAAAAGTACATTTATTTAAAATGCTAAGAAATAAAAAAGAAGACTGTGAAAGTGAGAAAGAGAGATGGAGAAACAAATCCACAGGCCATCAGTGTAATGTCTCAGTTTAATGGGCACATGCTCTTTATAACAGGCTACTGGGTGAAAGGTCTACAGTGCAGCTGTCTGAGGAAATCAGGGGCTGTAAAGAATTAATAAAGGCAGCGATCCACCCCTTTAACCATTTTGTAATTCACAGATTCAAATCTCATTTGTGGGCTGTAATAGCAGGGATATCCTGTCATAACACAAGTGTGACAGGGAAGTGTCTGCCTCAGTTGGACCAACTCATGCTTGATAGTGCATTATCATTAGCAGGGAGCCACAGATTAATATTTCATTAGGACTGTGGCTTTGCAGGGGCTTCCAGGCATACCAAGTGATATGTTATTCCCTGCTTCACACCGATTACTCTCCTACAGGCAGGGATGGGATACAAGAGCTCTTATTATGATGGACAGAGCAGTGGAGCAAGGTGTTGAGGGAAAAAAAAGAGATATCCCTATTTAACGGTGAGTAAGCATGGCCAGCCAAAGCGGTGTATCATCACTTTTCAGGGCATGGCCGTAACAAACCATTATTGGGCTGCTGTGGGTTGTGGGGAGGAGCACCAATCTTAACAGGGCTGCTTGTCATGGACAGCAGGGATGGCTAACCCCCACCCTACAACAGCATAGAAAGAACTCTTAATACAGAATATGATGATGTTAAGTGCAAGAAAAAATAAGAATATAGCCTATTAAAGCTTTTGATTAAACTATGTCAGTTTTATCAGAGACTGTTATAATTATGCAACTCAAGGTCGCTCAACTGATGCTAAACTTATTAGATAGCAGAATTTTATAGGCAAAAATAAATCTTTTACACTGTTGCAGTTCTCTGGAAAAAAAGAATTCAGCAGACGGAGAGGGTGTTTTAACTCTAAGAATGGACTGCAGCCACTGATAGCACCTGAATTGCGAGTCCCTTGTTGTCTCAAGGTCTGATTCACATAAGATATTGCACTATAATGGTATTACAGTGCAAACTCACCCGTAAAGTTTTGCAGCTGACTGCAATTTGCCCTTGTTTTGCGTCAGTTAAATGTTCATCTGCAGACGCGTGCGTCCTTGTGTATGTGCATGATAGAAGGAAAATGTCGCAACTAGTGATCAAAAACCCCACAGGGTACCTTTAACCTGTCTACAATAGCAATACGCTTTTTGCTTTAAAGTCTTCCCTCCTTTCATTTTCTGTCAGGGCTAGGTGCATGCAGTCTTGTATAAACAGTACCATTATTGTTGTCAACTAAATCTATCTTTTAAACTTCTATCAATTATCCCACTGTGACAGAGGAGCACAATTTTTGCAAAATAACTCTGATTACAAACCTGGTTACCAAAAAAATATCTGGCCAGGCCTGTAACTTAACAGAGACTCTTTCTCATGTTAAAACAAATATCATGTTGCATAATAGTGGTTTTATAATTATTATTTAGACATTTGCAGACACACATATCAACGTGATTACCCATGATTAGCTTTTCAATTCCTTGGCATAGGATTTGACATTTTACCTGCATGTAAAACTGAAAACTCTCCTTGCAATACATACATCTCTGCATGGTATTTCAGTGATTGTTTGACAGATGCATACACAGTCTACAAGAGGAAAACAGAATAACTTTCCTTGATCTTGTGATTGCTTCTACTGTATGTTGGGCGGCATCAGATTTCATCAAGAAAACTGTTTGATAAAACTTAAGCAAATCCTCCCCTCTACAAAGTGCCTGTATTATTTTTGACATTCTCTAGAAACTGGGAGTCTTCAAAGATGGCATGTTAAAACCTCGAACTGTTTGAAATATCAAAGCGGCAGTATGCAAACTTTTTAAATGTCACCGTGGGGGATCTTCCTCTCTTTTGATGCTCATTTCATGAGGAACAGTAATGACAGGTCTGAAGGTGTTTCAGCGCCCCTATCAATGCAGAGGCGCTGCTCTTATGTCATTCCTCCCTCTGTTTGAATACTCACTTTGAGGATATGAACATGATTCATTATTTCATTCCCTAAACCTCCGCATATTTTCATCTTTTGAATGATATAAATTCTTAGCTTACAGAGTAATTGCAGTTGTCATTTTCCTGGATTTCCAAGGCCCCTATCAGAGGTGTCTATTACAGTCTAAATAATTATGCATATAAAGCTGGAGGATTTCATTCATACCTAAATGAAACACCAGCTTATAACCTAATTTATTAGGCATATATTAGTGGAAAGAAAGTCAATGAGGAATTGAGGCCTTTAAATCTCTTTATCGCTACAAGTATTGGTGCATGCTCCAATGCTGCTACTGACAGACTAATGATAGTTATATACAAGCCGATGGGTTGAACAGCAGGGTTTTTATGTAGAAATGTGAGCTCCACTAATGGCTACATTGACCCAACAGGGTGTAGGCAGACACTAGGCAATCCATCCCAAAGTAATGCCTCCATTTTATAATTTGGGGCTGAGACAACATGATTGTTACTCTATCTGATGGTTATCCTGCTCACAGAACACTTTTGGTCTGTTTGTACACTGGCTCTCTCTCATTTATCAGTGTCTCCTCCATTAATTTCTATTCTATACAGTGCTGATCCAATCCACCTCACAGAATATCTAATAGGCTTTAATTAAGTTGATCAAACCTCCCTTCTCTCTTCTTCCCCCCTTTCCCGGCATCCGTTTGGGACAAGGAGAGTTGCAGATAAAAATATGGAGCTGATTGCTATGCACACAATGACTTCATGACCAGCTAATCAGCCCATCAATGGTATTAATGAGCAGTTGCTCTGGTAATTTATATCAACCCCTGTTTCCCAATCAGAAAGGAGGGAAATTTCACCTTCAGGGTGTTTAAGTTTCACTTAGGGACACGTGTGTTCATTGATCGAAAAACAACAAGTGTTTTGAAAAAAGAGTTGCAGGTTAAAGAGGAGGAGTTTTAACATCTTTGGTCTACCAACAAACCCAAAGTTACTTTGCTTAGGATGGAAATAACATGAAGATGGCTCAAAGAAAGCCAAAATAAGAATAACAAAGTACAATTGTATGTCAACAAAGTGCTCTGTCCATTGGTGACGTGTTCCCCTAGTTAGAACTGCCTGCACAATTTAAAGCTCAGTTTATACTGTATGTAAAGGCTTGATGATATGAGATTGAATACTGTATATGACACAGTTTTGGGGATTTGCACATTTATAGTTGTAGTAAAATCAGAAGGCAATGGTCTCACAAAATGTTTTAGAAAAGTAAATTAAGATAAGGCAAAGGTGTCTTTTAAAGAATGGGAGGTTAGTGAGGAAATTGGCTGACAACACTAAAGTGATTTTTACAGAATGGATGAATTTAGACAAAATTAACAATCCTATTTGAATAAAATCATATAAATTGACAAAAAGTTAATTGAGGTTATTTTTGCTGTTTGTTTTTGAATGACATTAGGTTACCTTCATTTTTTTTAACAGAATAATACATGACAAACTGCCGAGGGCATTAACAGCCTTTTTAAATTGGCCAATAAATTGACTTTGGAATTCTTGTTTAAACATTTTAGGTACAAATGTGGCAGAAATTGCACTTTTTAACCAACTTTTGCAATATGGCAAGCTCACAATTCATAGCAAATGCTTTTGGTTCTTGAAAGTTGGAACATATTGCCATTTAAAATAAAAATTATCAGTGTTATTGCTGTGTAATGTTTGTGAATTCTTATTACAAGCAGTTGATTTTTTGGCCTCAGATAAACATTAACAAAAAACTTTCATTAGTATTGTGCACTGTCAATACAGTCAAGGTTCCTGTCTGAGTAACAGCTAGCATTCAATTAATTTATTTTTACACATTTGCTTATCCATTTGATGACAGAGTTTAGTCTACTGCTTAAGGTGTGCTGCATCATAGGAAACTGAAAAAATACAAACACAGTATTATTAATGAGTTAATAAGAGTTAATACAATGGATTGTTGTGAACATCCCCAACACCCCTGCTATTATGTCTTTTCCATCTGGTTGGCTAAAAAGCTTTTAGAAAGACAAGATTTCCTATAAAAATCGCACATGTCATGAAATGGCAATACCAATAACATTATAACCGTACGGTAGCAAATCAGGCATTGCAGGGTTTAAACAGTAATATAGATGTGAACACAGATCATTTTAAGTTTAAGTTCCTCGAGAGTTGGATGAGAAAATTCAAACTGAAAAGACACCATTCTCAGCAGCCTGTTAGCTTAGCTTAGCATAGAGACTGGAAACAGGGCCAACTAGCTTGGCTTTGTCCTCAGATAACAGAATTGGCCTTGCAGCACCTCTAAAGCTCACTAATTAAAGGTGGGGTCAGTAATTCTGGAAAAAGATAGTTAATTGACTTCCTAGGTTGGCGGTATTTGAGAGCATGAACACCAACTGTTGTGTTGTTTGACTTGCTCCGAGCCTCTTTGTTTATTTACCATGACCCAAAGCATTTTTATTTGGTGACCTGAAATTTCCTGGAATGACTCAACAATCAATCATCTTTCTCCAGAACGACTGACCCCCACAAGTCACTGTAGTCTGGCACATAACCCTGTGAAAATTGACAAAATGTTGTTTTTACACTACTACTTGCTACTTTTGGACCAAGCTAGACTAGCTGTTAACCCCTGTTTCCATTTGTTATGCACAACTAAGCTAACAGGCTGCTGGCTCCAGCTACATATTACTGTACAGACTTGAGAGTGGTATCAATCTCTTAATCTAATTCTTGACAAGAAAGCAAATAGGCATATTTACCAAAAATGATTCCTTTAACCAATATACAAATACTAGTTTTGCACATCTTTTTGTAGGTAAATGTAAGTTGGGGAAATTTATTGACCAATTGTGTTTTTTATTATTAGGTAAACTTAGTTATAGCGTCTTCCTTTCTTATCTTGGATTTTTATGAGTCTGGTTAAATAACACAGTCCTCTGGGAAATAGTGTCATCAGTGTCCCTGACCATCAGATTAGATATTTGAGGAAAGGAGTAGTTCACATGTGCTGTTGTCCACAGTGCACCAACCAAATGCACTTATGTATTGCTCTCCATTTGGCAGCACTGGCCTTTCTGTCCATTATTGTTCACAGAAGGACAGCTACTGATTTCATATCTGGTAAACTGTGTGCAAGCACACACATGTTTTCACAGTACACACACTGACTGAGACTCAGAGTAAATGTATCTCCACTTGGTGTCCTCTCCTGCATGCAACATTAACCCTGTCATTAACAAATCACTCCTGCTGCAAACATCTCAAGTAATGTTCAGTGATGGAAGGAGCACTCAGATCTTTTACTTAAGTAAAAGTAGCAATACCACAGTGCAGAAATATTATGTCACAAGTAAATGTCATGCATTTAAATGCTACTTAAAGGTCCAGTGTGTAACATTTAGGAGGATCTATTGGCAGAAATGATATATAAAATGCATAACTATGTTTTCATTGGTTGAACCATGTTGAACCAGCATGTTTCTACTGTAGACCAGAAAAGACAAATCAAACTCTGGCTCCAGATGGGGGCTTTGGCATTTTTCACATGTTTCGCAGCCACCCTAGTTCCTCCCTAACCTTTGGAAGGGGAGGGTGAAGTGAGGGAGTTGCTATCTGTAACAAAACCACTAGAAGCCACTAAATCCTACACACTAGACCTTTAAGAGGAGGAAAAGTATTAACATGAAGTACCAACAAGTAAAAGTATTAATTTTGCAGAATATTTCAGAATAATGTATATTATAGTGTTGGATTATGATAACTGACACATTAATCACTTTAATATTGCAAATGGTAAATGTTAGGCTAAAGCAGCATGTAAATTTTCCACTGGTATTTAGTCTTGATTGATATACAATTTAATATAACTTCTTAACAATCTGAATATGGAATGTAATTAGTAACTGAAGTTATCAAATACATGTAGTGGACTAAAAAAGTACATTATCTGCCTCTGAATTGTAGTGCAGTAGAAAATGAAATGAGGGAATGGAACTACTAATGTAAAGCACAGGTAACTCAAAACTGTACTTGTTACTTTACACCACTGGTAATGTTTTATTGGCCATCAGAAGTTTCCCAGGCTGACAAGAACTGTTGTTATTGCTGTTTTAGTAGCCTTCGCACACTATCCTCTGTGATATTATGGTAGTTGCTCCAGCATGCAGCGCATGGTCAATGCCAGGGTGACCTGTTTTGGACTTTGTGTGCAATGCTGTAGACTTTGGAGAAAGAGCAAAACACTTCAGTCAACAGGCCAGGGCAGCTAGCTGAGTGCAGAGCTGTGATGTTGCCTTGGCTTGCCTACTGCGCCTTCCCCTCAGTTTGACATTCAGCATGGTTTCCCCCATGCTCCCGACTCTTTGACCCCCTCACATCCTTCTCCCAGACCGCTGGTGACTTATTCTGACCTTGAGTTGTGGGCTCAGCAGACCTCCAGAAGAGGAACTGGGAAGTATCCTCCTCCAACAGCATCAATATTTTATCCTCCGGGTGGGCACATCCAGGTAGTATATGTGGGCTCTTCTTAAGATCATTTTATATATTCATGCATTTCTGACCTCTTTTGATAGGGAAAAAAGGGCTACAGAGATTTTTTTAGCCAATTTAGATTTGTTGAGCTAACTCTGTACTTGATTTTAACACTGCCTAACTTGCCTTTACTTACTAATTTTTCAAAATGAAATGAGTCAATCATGCCTGTGGGTAGAATTGCTTAAAATGTACCACACAATTGGACTGCATAATGCACCTCCAATCTGTCTCCACATTACAGTATGTTCAGTGCATGTTTAAGAAAAGAATTAAAGGGCATTGAACATTATTTTTCATGTCCCCTCCACACCTCGATGGAAGTTATGCCTACATATTGCCAAATTAATTGCCTTTTTCATGGTCTTATAGAATAGGCAGGAGAGGTGACATGTGGTGGGTTCTCAAGTGACTTTTTCCTAAGTTAACACGAGCTCTCTCTACTTATTATCCTGAAAACAGTCAAATTCCCAGGACACTTTTGTAACACTTTCTGTGTTACTCTCTGCATGGTTGATGTTATGGCTTCAAGAGGGTCCTCTGAAGTCCCAAGCTCCTCAGAGCTGATGCAGTGTAGAGCTGGAACCATCAGGAAACAAAGGACTGAGGGAGCATAAGCTCCCATTTTCCAGAGCAAGTTAAAAGCAGCACAGCTCCTTCTAATGCTCAGAGGCCTATTTTAGATATATGGAGCTTTTAATGTCTAATGCACACTGCTGGGCTCACTGACAATGTCGATGGTAAAAGAAGGACTTCAAAAAAGCAACAAACATGGAGTATTCCACACTTTTAGAAAGAGGGATGTGCTGCCTGAGTGAAGGAGGTGCAAATGATGTAATTTGAGTGAAAGTAGCAAAAACTTTACATATTTCAGTTGCTGGTTTTCATTTAAATATTGTTGACATTAATAGTGCATATTCTCATTTGACAAATTGGGGTTGCAGTCAACATTCATTTCCAATATTTGCTTATCTTGTTGAGGGTTGCAAGGGGGCTGGAGTTCAGCATGCACTGGGTATAAGTGCATTTGTGCATGTGTGCATAGGGGAGAGGCATAGCAATGTGGGCGTGTATACTGTCCTGTCCATGCGTGTCACCCATCTGGCCACCCCTATGAAATATATCTGGGGTTGCCAGATCCACCCCTCACTCCTCCCCAGCTACACCCTTATATTCAAATATGGTCCCTTCTGGCTCCAAAAAACCAAGAGGGTGGCAGGCAAAATTCCAAACTTGAGGCTTCAAAAGGGTACTCCACAAACCAATGTGTTACGTCTTGTGGCTATGTCCACTTGTTTTGTACAGTCTTTGCATAGGAAATGAGGGAGAGAGAGATGCAACAAATGTCCCTGGCTGTATTTTGTTAATGGTGGGTGGCTTAACTCTTAACCAACTGGGCACCACGTTACATTTTTAAAGTCTTAAAATAGAAATGATAATCAAAACTAGCATAAATAGAAGCTGGTAGTAATATTTAATATCTGGTTGGTGCAGTCATCATGACTATAAAATGGTGCATTCATGATCACTGATTTGAACTCAAATAATTATACCATTTGTTTGATACGTGACTGCTGTGTAATAGCATGTGTTCTGCAGCTCTTCTAATGGACATTTAAATTGTTGTGTGCCATCATACATGATAGACTGTACTGTTCAACAAATGGATTCTCATAAATCTTAAAGCAAAGGAAAGAGAAAAACATTTCTTAATAATGAGTAGAAACATGAAGTCCGAGCAGATTTTCAGGAAACAATCTAAAATCGAACCATAGTGTCAGAGGGCTCAAAGGGTTCTTCATTACAACAATGAACATTAAGTCCTAGATGTCCAAACAGACCAGTGTTCTGACCCTAATATCTCATTCCTCTTGTTCCCCTTCACGCTCACCGGATTGTCTGATGTAAGGACATTATTCACCTGATATGCCATACACCCTGCTACGGCTGGAGTAATAGAGCAGGGTGATTATGTGCTTATTTACTTCCGCTACTTTCACAGTACGTCATGCCCATGCAAGGTTCCTCATGCATCAATTGCTTTTTCAGGGTGTTTACAAAACAGATCAAAATGTTCAGGCCTCTCATCTACCCTGAATATAAAGTAACATCTTACATCAGCACTACAATTTCATCACCATTATTTTCAAGTTTCCTGAATTCACATTTTTTGTTTTAGTATTGTTTCTTTTCACAAGAACAATTCTGTCAAACTCCAGACTTGTTTAAGTCTACAGCTGTTTTGAGCAAATGTCTGCCATTTTTCTTTAACCATAGAAGTCACGATGAGAGCTCATGTAAGGCTGGATAATACACTCTCACTGAACACAATTGCTGTAGCTTCCACACTACAGCTTCATAGTGTTCAGAGAACCCTGTTATAACAATCATCTGTACTGATCTGTAATGACAGAGTAGGGGTGTGGGGGTCTGGCAGAGCAGATCTGATGAATGAGTGGAGAGGGATGCAAAATGGCAAGGAGGGAATCCATCTGGCCAGGAGAGGGCTCTGGATGTCAGGAAACTAACAGGAATTCTGCATAGTGGGAAATGTCAAGCTTTAGAAAACTGATTAGATAGGCCTGCCATCATCTTCATCATCCTCTCGCCTGTTTCCTTGTCTTCTTTTGTGTTCTTCTTTTTCCTCCGTCTTCCACTTCTTCTTCTTCTTCTTCTTCTTCTTCTTCTTCTTCTTCTTCTTCTTCTTCTTCTTCTTCTTCTTCTTCCACCCTCATCCTCCTCTCCATCCTGCACACCAACACGCCAAGCATTAACACCCTGGTCTAGTCTCTGACTGCTGTTGAATATTTCAATATAGCTCTGCTTATCTGGCAGCCCCTATGACCTGCCTGGATGAGCGAGGGAGAGGCTGAGATTCGCATGGTGAGCTGTGGAATGGATACTATACACAGTCATATATAAGTGAAGAACTTGCCTCGAGGTGAGCAAGCACATGAATACCAGATCTCCCTGCACCCTTGTTTGTGTGGCGAGGCACCAAATTCCAGATACCGAATTCCAGCCTTCATTTGGGATCTTTTTCTGGATTCTGTTCAAATAGCTAAGGCAGAACAAATGTAATAAAAATAAAAAATAAAAACGATGAAGTTGTAAAAGTTGTCTGGTTTATTTTTTGTGAATATCATTACAGTTTTCCCAAGAGAGAGAAATATTGGACTAAAATATTGCAGAGTCGAGGTCTGTCTCATGATGCTCTGTTCAGCACAAATAATTTAATGAAGCAGGGATGAATAAAACTATGTAATAAATACCATACAGTAATATACTGTAAATATATAACTGTTGTACTGTAGGATTGCCTCAAACTACTTTTTTCATTATCCTTTAATTTACAGATTATTTTCTCTTTAGAATGTTAACAAATAGCCAAAAATGTCCATCACAGGTTTCCAAAGCCCACATTGATGTCCTAAAATGTCTTATTTTGTCTAGCCAACAGTCCAAACCCCAGAAATATTTGTTTTTTATCCTATAAACCCCCCAAATATTCACAATTAAAAGCTGGAACCAATGATTTTGCTTAAATAATCACATAAATGATTAGTTTATTGTAAAAATATTAGCAATTAATTTATGAAAATCGACTAATCCTTTCACTCTAAAGCAGTTACAATGTAACAATTAGCATTTAACTGGGAGTAATGGGACTGCACTTATTATTTATATGGTTTGTAAATTTCAGCTATTTCGTGAGATGCTGCAGATACTCCAGCATCTGCACATCAGACTGCACTGAATCGCAAATACCATCAAACAAGATTGCCTACTTGTCAATATCTATTACCATTAGAGTGGTGATTTCACATATGTAGTCCCTGCATCTTAAGTACACTGCCTTGTCTGTCCTTGAGTAGTGACTGACGTGTTTCTAGAATGCAAAATGAGACTGGGGAATACGCTGACCATCTAATCCCGTGGAAAAACCCCAACTCCTCATTGTTAGTGCATTTGACTGGGTGGTTAGTGATCTAGAGACTTGTGGGTTTGTTTGTTGCTGTCAACAACAAACAGTGTGGTCTCACCACAGACTAGCAAGCTGTCAATCTAGGGGGTTGGGACTGACCATTGGGGGTTTTAGGCAGTGGACCACAGAGAATAGGAAGAAGGGCCTGGACCTCAGATCAAGAATGGCAGCCGAACATTAGGGGGGCACTGCTTGGGGAAAGATTTGACTCCGACCAATGGAAGGGAGTTAAAGGATCATGGGATAGCAGCGTGTGGGGAACAGAGAGGGTAGAGGACACCATGCCGCCTCTAATTGGTTTCTCTTTCTGGAACATCCATTGCTCCCTTTCTCTTGGAGAGCTGCTGTGCTCAGAGAGCCACAACTGAGAGCCCAGCAAAGCCTATTGGATTTAAAGGGAATCTGTATCTTAAAGGAGTGCTGGGCTACACAAGGGGGGTGGGGGGTGTGGTGGAGGGCATCACAATCAATAATTCATAAGGCCTTTCCTTATTAGGGCTTCTCCTCACTGGGCTAGTGCTTCTTATGCCCAGCTCTGTGTCGGATGAGAAGGTTCTTGGAAGGCAAAGCCGTACAGGAACTGCCAGCTCTACGTTGTTGCTAGCTGCATATTCTGCCATTCCCACCCTGCACTCTCACCCATTCACTCAGTGTAGATCCTTTTGTTACTCATGATTTCTCAAACCCTTCAAATATAAATCCAGCCCTCTTAGCATAACAATAAGGATCTTATAGCACACTTGATATGTAAAGAGGTGTTTGCATGGACAGTACAGGCAGTTGTAAAACCCTATTGTTTGTTAAAGGAAAAACAACAACAACATCTTTTATAATGAACAGACTAATGTGGAGGAAAGATATTGTTTCATAATGTTGGAGTTAAATGGGCTTTCTGACATACAAAGCACTTGACAAGACCAATAATAAATGCCAGGCACAAAGGAGTGGATATCTGAGTTTAAGCACTACATGTTTTCATGGGTGAATTATTTGATTATCATGCTGTCTTCATGGGAAGTCCTTGATACAATGTGTTTGGCCTTCAAGTAGTAAGTCGTGAGAACACTGTTGCTACATGACAACGAAAACTGCTTCCTTTTCCAAGATATTGAATGATTGAATGATTTATAATTTTCAGCGTCAGACTGGGAAGTAGACAACAAAATGATAAAGTAACTTCCGTGGGCTCAGACATATTTTAACAATGTCAAGTTACATCAGAACTCCTGAACTGGGAGCTAGTACAAAATTTCGACAAAGTTGTTGATACCGCATCTGTGTTTTGAAATGGACTCTTCTTTGTGATCACAGTAAACATGACTCAACTGTGCACTTAAGGGCACCATTAGCATCTGTGCAACAAGCATCTCTGTGTATAAACTACTGAAAAACCTTACAATACAATACAATAGCCCTGAAACAAAAATGTACCTTTGTAAAACTAATTTTATTGAGACAGATACAATATGATGGTTGTTTTTGAGTCATAGTTTGTGGTGCTACTGCATTGAGTAAATAGAAAGATAAGTGTTTTCAGTCAGTGGTGGTGAGGGTCTTGTGTGTATCATATCTGACATAAAGACACATTTTACCAGTTCACTCAATCAGAACTGTTGAGCTGTTTGGACTTTGTGTATCTGTCACAAAGTGGCTCAGGGGATATAACAAGGGTTCCATGCAAGAAATGTACTTAATTAACTAAAAGTAAAGATAACAAATCAGCAATATTACAAAGGCACAGATGTGTGCTGTGGAGGTGTTGAAGTTGCAAAAGAAGGTGATGCAGCGTTGATGTCAGCTGTAAGAAGGGAGAGACAGAGTGAGCAGAGGGGATGTGTTTATAGCCTGGAAGGCCCAGGAGAACTAGATCAGCTGTCAAACCTCCCACGTCAGTCAACTGCCTGCTGAGGTTGGCCAGAGCAGCCACCAAGACAATGAGAGGGGCGCATATCTACTTCATCTACTAGTCTCACATTGGAAGATACAAGAACCCAAAGAGAAACCCTCTGTGTCTGCATACCAATCCACTAAACATCCGAGATGCCTGACAACTGCAGAGTCATGGGGAGCTAGTGGCCAGGTCTCCTCTCAGGGCCTCTCTCATTAGACTGCAGCTGCAGCACATTAAGAGCAGATGAATTACTCATCTGCCATGTGGTGAGATCTAATCACGACCACGCAGCTCCTCTGGATGCCTTTCTATCATTAGCTCCCTCCAGGTTTTTCCTCACACCTTGTTTGGCTCATCATCCCATCATAAACTTGCCTGAATTTATTATCCTTAGTAGCACTTAGAGAAGTTACCTTGCAGTTACTGAACCTTTAACCCTGGCTGGGTTTAAATTATTTTCTTTTATGTCGCACAATTTCTGTATTTGAAATATTGCGATCACCTTGCGGTGATGAATGCGGTTCTTAATATATTGCAGTTAAGGTCCACAAGGGATGGTACTAAAGGTGATATTCCCAGGTGTAGTGAATTCCACATGTTCACTTAATGCCACTAAAAGTGACTGCTGTGCAGGTAGGAGCCATGATGCGAAACAGATAAACAGTGATTACACTCAACGTGATAAATGAAAGGGCAGCTCGCCAATGTGAGGAGTTTTACTCACCATAGATCACAATTTGTAAGAGCTGCTTGGTCTGGATGCCAGGGTGGAGTGGAAGCCAGCTCTTTTTCATTCAATCAATAAGATTTTATGCAGTTGTATGCTACATTAAAAGGTGGCTGCAAAGCAAAATACCCAGAGACTACATATGAATATTTTTTTAGTATAAACTACCTTAATGATGGAATTTGTTATAGGCATGAGATAAGAAGCGAGTATAGTTTGTGTTTTTCATATTTGATGGGACATCAAATACTTTGACCTCTTTATCTCCATTCAACAAGTAAAACTGCATGCTTTATCGGACCCTGTTACTTTTCATATATTTACTTACTTACTACTTAACACCAGTGATGACATTTAAGTACAATTACTCAAGTACTGTAAATAACAGCTGTAGTTACTGGTTACTTTATTATGAATACAAAAATATTATCGCTTGATGGAATTGTCTTTCCATCATCTCAGTAATCTGTGTATCATATGTGTCATGTCATGCCATTTGACGACCCATGCCACACTGACGAAGACATAAAAACACTGCACGTGCCTGGTCCTGCATATAGCCTATGCCATAAATTACTCATAGTTACTCGAAGATATCTTGCTAAGCTGTGCCTGACTTGAATAATGAATTTTTATGTGGAGCAGAAGCACTCAGCTGGATGCATTCACAAGGACTTGAATTTAATTCTTATTTTTTCTAATCTTGATTGAAAAAATAGATGTGTAACTAATAAGGAAAGCTTGGTTCTAAAAGATACCTTAAACAAACACAAGCTTTCACTTCAATGAAAAGAATGCGAGTAGAGCCATTTAATTCTTACCTTTGTCAAATGAAGTAATTATGTACGAGATGTGTTTCTCATTTAGAAACGTGGCTATAATGATTTAGTCAACTATCATTTCTAGATAGCTCAGGCTCACTGATTGAGGTCTCTGCTAGTTGTCAGAAAACCTCAAGGTGTCAGCAGGACTCCAGGAAGTCACTCCACCTGGCCAAGAAATAGTCCAGCATGTAATTTCCTGTAAAACCACAAATGGAGCCAAGCCTGCGAGCTAGTTCATGCAGTCAACTCGAGCTGCGCTGCTATACACATGACATCCCTTATTCCATAATCACTAACCAAGCACACCCTTCCTCTGTTGCCTTGCGTCACATCGCTGCTGCTCTAAGCTATTGCTGCCTGCTGCGCTATAAGCCCCACCACCACCCCAGCATCCACCTGTAGGCTCCGGCTATTATTCTTGTGTCTCAGCTAAATGACTAAGGCTACAAATTTCATTTGAATTGTTATGTTTTTGTTACCTTGGAATAAGCCCTTTATATCTACAGACACTACAGGTTGCCTTCCATGAAAGCCGCCATGTTGAATCGTTATATTTCTACAGTAGCCCAGAACCGACAAACCAAAAACTGGCTCTAGATAAGGCCTAGTGTGTTTCACGGCCACCGTTGTTTCTCCTTGGAAGGGAAGGGTGAAGTGAGGGAATTGTTATCAGCAACTACACTGCTAGATATCACTAAATCCTACATACTGGTCCAACACACCAGCAATCAAAACGACAATCCACCTTTAGAATCAAATAAAAGGTGACATGAAATCCCATTTTGATCCATTTAATAATCACATTTATTTCATTACAGTAAAGTGTTCCAGCTGAGTAATGAAAACCTTTGAGACGATTCAACCATTTGAGGTCAATGCCACATAAATACCTCATTTGTATCAATTTAGTGGGAGGGTTCAGGCGTCACTGAGTTTGTACCTGTCTTATCTGCTAGTCATCAGTGGAATGCAAAGTTGACGCCTTTGTGATTCCACCTGGAATCACTATTTAATTTATTCTCTTTTTCATGCACCTTTAAGATCTGCATGAAAGGAAGGAGTAAGTGTTGAGGCCAGTGATGATCAGAGAGAAATCCCCCATCAGTACAGTACTGTTTACTTTGCCTGGCCATAACCTGAGCTTTTCCCTCCAGTGAAGGAAAGAGTCTGTGAAACTTCTTTGATGTAGCTGACAACTCTGAATCAGTAATGAGGCTGATTTTGTCCTTATTGGAACACCACCTGTTTTAATTCAGCCAGCGTGGGTCAGCTGTACCTCTACATGTCACTCTCTGAATTCAAAATATTTACTGAGTAATTATGAAAACCTCACAGGTAGGGAAATCTATCAAAAACATATCTTTTCTTCATTTAGGTGACAATTTGAAGTTTTAAATACTGGGGTTTCAACTGACACCCATAGAATATTAGAACAAGAACAAACTTGCACTTCAAATACTCTCTTTGTACCTTATCTTTTTGCTTCCAGGATTCGTCCTTTGTTTCTGACAACTACAAAATCATTTGTTGTTTTATTTTAATAATTGTTGGATTTGGGGTGGGACTGCATGAAAGGCTTCTTTGTACGTTGTGAAGATATTCCAAAATAATCTCAAACAAGACAGGAACCATTAGACATTGTTTGCCATGGAAATTAATCAGGCTTTGTTTATCGAAAGAACATCTTAATGTCTTATTCTCTTTGAAATAATGAACTGAAACAAGATGAAAACAAGTTAATTTCTAATCCATTCCCCATTTCGCATTGCCCTATTACCCTTGAGTATTAGCAAGTTTTTTGTTCTTGTAATTCCAGAAAACAACAAAACTGCTTTTGCTACTTTCAATTATTTCTGTGCTTATTTTTTTTGTTGATTTATATTCCTGCCTGTGTATGCTGATATATATGGTAAAGGGTCAAGTCAGATACTGAATTATGACTCTAACAGTATGTAACACAATAACACGATATTTTGTGAGACTCTAGACTTGTAAAATGCTGCTTATACAGCACAGACACTGGCCTAACATTAAAGGTGACCAATGAGATTTATGTTTTGTCTTTTTATAGCCTCATCTCAATACTGCATTTTGCCTTAATTTCATGTTTATCAATGCTGAGTAATCTAAACAATATAAATGTGTTTTGGAAAACTACTTTCAACCTTTCGACCACCTCTAATATGCCCAAAAGAATAAAAAGTACAAAAGGATGGATTCTGGATTTGTTCTTAAAAGACAAAAATGTTCTTGTGTCTTCCATGAGGGACATGGAGCATTGCAGTCCTGTAACACTGAACCAGAGATATCATTTTTATTTCACTCATAATTCTTCCTTGTCAAAACCTGGCATTGAACTGACATTTAATTGCAGGTTGGTCCCTTTTTTTCTTTTTTAAGCACTCATTAATCATAGAAAAATGTATAATGGGAAATACTGGAAGTACCGTTAATTAATTAATGTCATTTTCTTAATAAATAAAACCAATAAAACCACATCATTACAGTAACAGACATAATTATTCTTTTGAGCAAAATGTTTTTATAATACCCTTGATACATTATATCACATCTCACATCAATCACATCTTAACAGCACCACATGACGTTTGGTCAGCGAAACAGTTTCATAGTATGAAAACAGCACAGGTAATCATCAGTATAACTAAACTGACAACACATGAGTCGTCACTCATGACAAAACCATGTTTTTTAAGTGCTGCTGTTGGTTGAAAGCTGCATTTGAACTATGTTTAGTTTATGGCAGAGAGGCTGTCTGAATTTGGTCCAAACCTTCTTCCTGCCACAGCAGATCAATAGACCTGCAGACAAATTACTACAGGACGCTATATAAAATATTATAGGAAACCATCTGGAAAGCTTTCGCTGCTCACAAAAATTCAAACAAAAGATATCATGGGTGACAGGGAGAGGTGGTGTGTAACGTGAAAGAAAACAAAAAACAATCCCATAATATACCTCAACCACGTGGGGATGGGGGGTTGCTGTAGCACGACTGTGTCTGAGGGTGATGTATCCGTGTAGAAACTTCTCTAGACCAGCTGCATGACAATCAACAGTAAATACTCACAATTGGCCTAATTCAAAAACCAAAATCTGTGCTTAAACTGTGTATGCAGACATTTTATGCTCAAATGGATTCATCAGTATTTTCTTACCTGAATTTGTTTGTACTCTACAAACAAATTTGGAACTTCTAATTAAATGCATATTAAAACCACAGTCATTAAATCAGCTTTAATAGACAATAGTTAAAACTGTTAATTTACTAATGCATTGGCCAAATGTATTAAATAAAATGAAACTGATCTCCTTTCATCCTCGTCATTTATGTCATATGTAAGTATATGAGAATGTCGATGGTGTCCATTTCCATACTATAAACCCAAATATTATGTCTGGCTTTTATGTAGTGTTTTATAATTTTATGGTTTTAATATTTATACTTATTCAATTTATTATTTTTCTCGATGATGCATCTTTAATGTATTTTTTTTCTATAGAGAAATTGGGGCATGGCAGTATGCTAATTGAAAACAGTGGGCGTGCACCTGTCAATTTAGAATAATTCTGATTCACCAACATACGCACGGTGGTAAGAACAAAATTGGCTGGTGCGCACCTTTCAGGGAATCTGACTTTGATTTTGCGTGTGCACTAATTTTTTGTGCAAAGTAAAATGTTTCTTTACACATGTTAGTGAATGAGCCTCCGAGGCTGGCAAATAAAGCCAACACGGAAGTAACAAAAACTGCACTTCCTCTGGCTACAGGAGTGAGTGATCGCCATCATACATATTAAAATGGCCATGTTTACAGCCAGGTTTGGGTTTTGACTAATTTCCACATTCACAACTGGGTTGAACTTTTACATAACTCACACGTTTAAATTATATTAAGGCTTAAAGTTATGCGGCTGGTTTCAGTAACCACGCTCTTTCAGGCCGCCTCAACTCCACCTGTGTTCCATGTATTTGGATTATTGGATTATTTGTTCGTTTTTGATTTGGTTGAAATTCGGCAGAGTCACGAATGCCAAGATGGCGATGGCCAGAGCTATCACACTTTACAGCAGCTCTTCAGAAACCTTTGGGTGACGTCATGGAGAATACATCCTATAAGGTCTATTAAAATACATTTTGGGAGGTTGATGGGTGTGGAAAGGGGGCCTGGTAGGAGATTCAGGTGGTGTAGCGGCTAAGGCAGCATTGAGCCGTTAGCCTCAAGCAAAATAAGGAGTGTGTCTGGGAAGCTAATTTCTTTCAAACTTTTTTTCCCTTTTCAAACTTCTGGTTTGGTCTTTAACCTCAAGTGACATCACTCGCTCTCGCATAAGGCCCAATGTTTAGCCAGTACATGCAGGAAAATATATACAGTATGTGTCTTTAATGCATTCATTTTACACATTTCAGTGTGCAGCTGCAGAAATAGGCTGCATACCTACAGTATCTCAGGTGCTCAGGTGACTAATTCATTGTTCAGAAAAAGTTGCCTGTGTGCAGAGGGAGTTGTGTCAGCACTTTGGCAGGGGCTTTGCCAAACTGTTGAGCTGCCATGACATTACTGATGTAAAAAAAACATGCTGCTCTCAAAGTGGGACAATGTCAAAGGCTACTTATGAGTTCAATTGTACTGGTAAGTATATGCCTGTCCATTCACCTTTCATTAACCTTCTATCATTGTTTTATGACAGCAGCTTTTTGGTGGGCAGGCTTTACATAAAAAAGCTGAAGTGACATCTTAGCAACATAATGGTGTTCCTCTTAAATGAAAGTTGACTGCTCATATTCACTTATTGTGCTGTCAGATAGAGGTTTGTTTTGTTTCCTTTTTCATGTCAGTTCCTTTGGTTTCTTGCGTGCTTCATCTCTGCACTGTCACCTGGTTGTTGTGGGGTTTTAGCTGATATAAATAGCTACACTTTCTACAGCTGTGTGTATTGTTAGTCAGTGTTGCTGTCAGAGCCTGTTTACGCCACAAACAGCCTCCTCCTAAGGTCTGCGGCCCTCATACTGTCACATGTGATTGGCCGTCTACTGCTCGATGGCCCATTCTGCCAACATGCTTTAGAGGGAGGGAGGAGTTGTGATGCCCCAGAAGCACCAGCAGTCACTGTCATCCCTGGGTCTCACTCTGGGCTTAGTGAATAAGCGAAGGTAAAGATTGATAGATGACATGAACAGAATGTTGTAGAATAGATGGGGGTTTCTGACGGAATATGCTTCAGATTGGAGAGGTCCTGAGAGGGCTTGCTTGACTTCAACCACACATGACTAACTGCCCCGAAGGCAGGTAGAGAAAAGGCCCTGTCATAGTCTATTACTGTATCTCAGCTCTCGAGGCAACATTACAGCTACACAGCAAATGCATCTGTGCCTTCTGTGGTGGGCTGAGGAGAGAGAGTTTGAAGTATCTATGCTAGTTGAACTAAAATATGAGTTGTACTGCTTGTTAAATGACGTGCAACACGCATCCACTTGAATCCCATGAGTAATGTGTGTAGCTCTGCTCTGGCTAAGACATGTTTATCATGAAAATCAATACAGCCTTTCTGCACTTGGAGTGAAAGGTGTCACATTATCACTCTGAAGAATTCAATAAAATGATGGTGCCCAAGCTGGGAGTGATAATAGTGGGTAGAAAATGACAGTTTAGTAACCAATTTTATGTCATTAACCAAAACTATTTTGTGATGCACAGCTGAAAAGCATTTTCAGAGGATTTTGTTCGTGTGAGCCAGTCTGCTTCAAGATACCCGACAATGCTGTGAGCTACATCAACAGCACTCAGCAGAGCTGCACTGCAACACAACACCGCTGACAGCATTTAAGCATTCCTCTTGCTGCAAGGTGCGTGTGTAATCCTTGTTTGGCGGCGGCATTAGTCACATTTTAATCTTTGGTGTATGAATGAGGAAAAGTGTGTGTGTGTGTTTTTCCTAATCTCTCTCTTTGACTCTTACAACTACTATGTTAATTGAAAAATTTTACTTTGGCAGAAAAAAGCGTTTAGGCAGAATATGGCTGTACATTATTAAGATGTCCAGTATGATAGGGCTCTCCAATTACTCTGGCTCTGTGTAGCCCAGAATAAGGGATCTTTAGTTCTTTGGGAACAGAGAAAATTTGGGAAATATTCCAGGCTCTTCATTATGTAAATGATTAACTTCTGGATTCTTGCAACATCTACTGGCAGGTACTTGGGTTAACAAAAGTTCTAAAAGGTCCAGTGTGTAAGATTTTGGGGGATCTATTGGCATAAATGGAATATAATATTCATAGGTATGTTTTCAAATGTATAATCACCTAAGAATAATAATTGTTAAGTTTTTGTTACCTTACAATGAGCCACTTTATCTACAGAGGGAGCAGGTCGTTTCCTACGGAGACAGACATGTTCGGCAGTGGCCCAAAAGAGACAAACCAAACACTGGCTATAGATAGGGCCTTTGGAGCTTTTGCTAGTATCATGGTCAGTTTCTCCTACACCATTGGAAGGTGAGAAATATTTAGTTGGTTGCAATCTGCAATCTCACTGCTAGATGTCACTAAATCCTACACAGTGGAACTTTAAATGTATTATCTGGTACATAAGGATATCCTTGGCCATTCAATTGTGGATTACTGTAACTACTAGGCAAATATCAAAGACAATTAATTTATAAAACCCCACATGGGTCTGCCTGAGGGTGTGCCTCAGGTGTAGCTCTCTATGAAAATTAAAACACATCTGATAGTGATACTCTGACTGACTGGTCGCCAATCAGAACGGGTTGATTTTTATCTAAATGATAGGACTGAGGGTCTCTTTTGATCTGCCATCTTGTCAAGCATAACGAGAAGCTGGCACCAGCATGAAACACATCAGCTGGTAGCAGGCATGTGTGCTGCACAGCTTGTCATGAAAAGAATTATACTCACTTCCAGTTAGCTACATGCTGCTGCTTAAACCTCAAATTTACTCACATTTTTCAAATACTGACAGTCGCCAAAGTCCGGAGGTTGTGAACAAACTTAAAATTAAGTACATTTTGGATAAATAAAAGTAAAACATAAATCATAAATCATTCAGATTGCTTGTCCAAGGAATACAGTATGCCTGAAAATCGTTTTCTTGAAAAAGTCTTCAGGCCATGTTATTGACCATTAGTTATGACCGTTATTCTGCTAAATTGAGTCCCCGTACTTAAGGGTCCAGTGTGTAATATATAAAAAAAAATATAGAGGAACTGTTATATTTTTGTTACATTACAATGAGTCATTTTTTATCTACAGACACCTTCCATGGAGTCTGTCATGTTTCTATGGTAGCCCACAAAGGACAAACCAAACACTGACTCTAGATAGGGGCGTTCATGTTTTTCACACATTTTGCAACCACTGTCCCTCGCGCTTGGAATAGGAGGTTGAAGCAATGGATTTGCGATCTGCAACTTCATCGCTAGATGCCACTAAATGTGTAAAACACACTGGACCTGTTGGTTGTTGTATGTTACAAACATCAGAGGTTTGAGTCAGGAGTTTCTGGTCTTCATGAGAAGTGGTTTAAACCTCTGGAGTGGGCGTTTAGTTAAGATTATTTTTTTTTGTACCGTTCCTAAAGTCATGAATGAACTTTCACACTCTTTCACACATGTCTAAGATCAGTCATTATCATTTGCCATGTAACATTTTTAGTAATTAATCGGTAAACCAGTGCTGGCTTATGTAAGACTTCAAGATGTAATTTTTAAGATTACAGTCCTGGCTGATTTGCCAACACGTTTAATTACTGGTGGTAACAGCAAACACTCAATGAGCAGCCACTTTGTCAGAAATACAAGAGCAGAGCACCAAATTCCAAGAAAGGAGTGAAAATAACCTCAACCACAATCTGATTTTATGCTGGCAGTTACTGAAATTACCATTTCTTGTTGTATGTACAAAGGATCACAGTGACAATTACATTGCATTTCTTGTGACTGCTTTATAATAAAAGTTACTCTGTGTTTTGTCTATTGAATTCTTTATAGGTAAATGCTTTATTGTGAACTAGCAGTGACTTAATAATTTATATGGGAGGGAAGCAGCAGTCGGACCAAAATACTGCAATATTTACTCACGTGGTCTGGCATGGGGGCAGACATGATGAGAACTTCAGCTCATGGCTGAAGAAAAATAAGAAAACGTATCCTGCAAATCTTTGCAAAAATCTAATTTTATTTTGTTTGCCACCTTTTAATAAATGTATTAGATAGGCACTCATCTAGTTTGACCTTGAGCCTGCAGTTCCCTTGCTGTGGATGAGTGGGCTTTCCTGAATTGGGCATTAAAATACAATAGACAAATCTTTTTTAAGTTGATTTACGGAGTAATGAGACCAAATTGAAACATTTTTGGAGAGTTTAAAGTGATCAATGTTTTTATGATTATTATTATTATATCTTCCTGAATTTCTTTATCCACATGGGTGCGTTTCACTGATCCATGAAGTGGTCATTCAAGTGTCACTCCATGAATAGGAGGCTGATCAAGCGGAGGCTGTTGTCATGGCAACTGCCAGGGGAACACAGGTAAGGGCATGGATGATTGCCTGAACTGAAGAGTGCTTGATGAGAGGTAGGGGCCACTGTACAATCATGGCTCAGTGAGTCAGGTTCCATGTGACAAAAAAAACAAAAAAACACAACATCGGGGATGGTGGAGCAGCTATTCCCAAATGTCTAAAAATCTCTGGTGATTTGTCTGATTGACCGACCAGATCCGCCTGTCTTCACACCTTTTGACAGTTCTATCTGAAATCTCACAGGGTTTGGACGCTGGCGGTTTGATGTGCAGGTCTAGCTGGATGGTCAGTAGACTTAACAAACTGTTGAAAACACTGTATGAATGCTGCATAGATCTATAACAGTGGCTCTGTATTTCAGGTCATGATATTTTCTTTCTTCCAATCCAATATTTTACAGTGTTAGATTTTTCTTCCACTCTTGACATTAACCTTGTACAAGGTGTTCTTCTAGACTCCGTGTGAATCATGAGGATGCTGCCTCATGTAAGATTATGGCTCTAATAGTCCTCTACAGATGCCCCATTATTGATTCTCACATAGAGCAAATAGTCAGCTTAATGTACCAAGGCAGTGGAGCAAAACTGACATCATCCAGCCGTGGTCCCCTTTCCCAGCATGGCACATAGAGATAAATGTTCTAAACAAAGCAGCTTATTTTTGAGCCTTACCCCTTTGCTGATGGATTAATTGTAGTAAATAAAAAAATTCTTTCTTCTTTTTATTTATTTTACAGTATATACGTACATAAGCTGTATGTACAAGCGCCAACATTTGTTAGCGTCCACAATAATGGTGCTTCTATATTTTTATGCAGGGCCCTGTGTGAAGTCTTGTAACCATGCTGTGGTGTCAGGTGTTGTCTGGGTAAAAAACGGTACAACAGGCACTTGAAGTCAAAGGCAGCCTTGTGAATAAGAAGAGATGTCAGTGGATGAAATAAAGAGCAAGACAGCTGCATTTGTCACAAGGGGTGTGAAAGATTTGGAGTGTCCATGAAAATTGCCGAAGTACACTTTAATTTTATCAGCGCTCTAAAAACGGAGGAGGATCCCGTGTTACTCCTCTGTAGAATCTTGTATTAGTGTGTGTTTATTTATATTCAAGTAACCAGGTTACTCATAGAAATAGGAATACACATGTAGTTTATATTCATTGTTGTAACCTGGTTACTATACATTTGCATATACATGCGGCAGGTCAGTAATCAGATTCCCCCAGCCTTATTTTGGAAACATTATTTGCTTATTTTAACTCTCTTTCTTAGGAGTGGGTTTTGGGTCATGTCAGAGCACACTGAGTTTCAGGTTTAGATAAGAATATTTTAAATACAAGCATGGATTGTTGCTTCTTCCATCCACCCGCTCCACAATTACTTTCCCTGCCTGCAGTCTTTTGTCGTGCACATGCATTGTTATAAAAAGCCAATTAGAAACCCGGTTACCCATACAGTATAGCCTACATGGCCAAGAAATCGACTTCCTCTAGGATAAATCTAGCAGGGAAAATCATGTTTTTCTGACCACAATTACAAAAAAACTGCTTTCTTGTCTTACATTTAAGAAATCAGCTTACTGGAGAATGCGGACTGTAACCTGATTACTTAAGTGCGTGTTAATACACTGTATATGCATCTATCTATCTACTGTATGTTGTTTTTTTGTTTTGTTTTTTTCTTGCTGAATATTCTTTTTTTATCTTGCTTGCTAAATCTGTCTTGTCCCCCCACCCCTCTCTGTCTCTGTACCTATCTGTCTAAATGAGTGTAGGCAGTAGATGTCTAGTATACATTATTCAGTAATTCATACTGTAAATGATCTTTCATCAGAATACAGTATTCGTGTATTTGTTATTTAGTTTGCCTTAGGAAATAAACATTGCCCTCATGCACATACATGAGCTGTTCCACCTATTGCTGCTAACCTCGTGAAGCATAAAATCATTGGTTCCCATAGGTCCTTCCATTAAAATATTGGCAATACCATCATCCAATTAGTACTTGCATTTAATTATTGATTTCACATTGCAAATACTCTAACCTTCCACTTACATGTAAACAAATGGGGCACACTAAATATATTTTGTCAGCGCTGAACTGTTGCAGATCATTTAAGTAATATAAATATTAACATCACAATTTCTATTTTGAGCACCAACAAGTACATGCCAAGTGCATACAATGATAAATACACACATCCAGAAGCAGTCATGCATATTCATGTCATCCCGCTGGGCATTCAAAATCATTACAAGTCCTGCTAGAATATGCTAAATGCAGGGAATGTAGAGAGACATTAACATGCAAGTTTTTGTGTGCGTGAAATACAAACGATAAGATTTCAAATCAATATTGGTTTTATACTGCATTCAAAATAATGTGAAACTGATTTGACTTTTATAGTTTATAGCTATTTTATAGTTGTGAATAGAACTATCTTGTCATTATTGTTTTCTTATATTTTGAATATTTCAGGCAGAGCTGAAACAAATTAAACAATTTCTTTCTCTGTAACAGGTTCCACAGCCTTTACTACTCTACACTGCAGAGCAGTGTCCAGAAAATTACCTGGGGTTTTCTGGTTCGTCCAGTGAGCCTTATTACCGGACAGAATGTGTATATGGATGTTCTGACTCAGCATCTGCTTTTATTTAGCTACTGAAAGAGCAACAGAAACTCTTTCTAAGACTAATTCACAGTTCAGTGTATCAAATGGCAATGTGACAATGTGGATTGTACTGATGAACAGGCCGAGATTTATCACCCAAATATGCAGCACCATTTGGCTTTAGAGAGCATTACGGCAAATTTCAACAATTTTTTTTACAGTTCAGTCTGCAACTTTACAGTTTTTGTTTCCCTCTCACTGCTCTCATAGCATAATTTTCAAAATGCCCTAAAAACACACTGTACACTACCTGCTCAGCACTAAATGGTAGACAGACACAGTGAAAGACTACCTGGTGAACATGAGATAGTTTCCTCAGTAGTTGCAGAGAGAGAATACTGGAGTTACATTTGCCAAGTACAAAATTTAGATCGTCATCTGCTATAGCAGCAATACTGCACTATAAGAAGTCAAAAACAGTTTGTTTGTCAGTTCCAGTGCGTGTGGCGTCTGCAGCTCCCTTACTGCGCTCTGATTGGGCAGTGGTGGGTGTCAGTCTTTGCAGGCACAGTCTCCTTTCCTGCTCCTCAACAGATGTCAACAGAGCGGGAATTAATGTGGCGACTGTACAGTATGTGTTTTTCCCATCCAATAGTGAGTTCCGACTCTCTCTCTCTCAGGGTTTGGAGATGTGTAAATCAATTTTTCCCCCATGCAATGATCCTCCATATATGTTAAAGACTATGTTGTAGCCTATCTGATTCGTTTCTCACATCACACTCTATAGGATTGATAAACAGCATCAGAATGCATGTTTCAGTAATGATTCCTTGGTGCTGATCTCAGTGGATGCATCTAACTGGACATTTTCAGCGTGAACCACTGCAGTTAACTCTGCTAGGCTGGCTTTCATTTACACTTAAACAGGGACTACATTTGACTCTGCTTTTCATGCCCTTTCATTCACTTGTACAGTAGCTGTTGGATAACTGACGCCCTACAGTTTGCTCGGCCCTGGAATGACAATTTCTTCCACTATGGGAGCATTGGTGCGGTTTAAAAGGATTTAGTGTTTGGTGTTGCATTTATTGTCCAGAGGACAGAAATTAAGCTGTGTAATGTCTGGCTTTCCACCTTGTGATGACATTGAAGGTTGTGTTATTGTACAGTGTATGTTTTTGTTTCTCTGTCGGCATATGTTTTACACTTTGAAGAGGCCTTTGTTAGTTGAGACATTTTTGGACCTTGCAAAGCTGTACTGTGAGATCAGCAGGGCAGCATTTGACCACCTACTTGCTTTTCAGCATGATTGTGACACCTGCACACTATTTTGGGTCAGAGTCTTTCCTAAATGGTCAAGGTCTGTGGTGTAATAGCCCAATGTTTTCATCCTGAGTATCTATGGGTGCTTTCATCTCTGTGTGTGGGCCTAAGGACCAACAGGATGTGATGGTACGGCCACTTAATGAAAGAGACTAATGCAGAGTCAATGCAAACTTCACTGTCTGCACAGTCTGCCTAGGAACCAGGGCTATGCTCATATAACTATGACAACAATGTGTAACATGCAACATTCTTTTTTAGTTAAACATTTCTACGCCAGATATGGATTTCCTTTACCCAATCACTCAACCACTCTTTCATCTATTTATCTATTTTTTTTCTATTTTGTCTTCTTAAATGGAAAAACCTTTGCTGATAGGGTAATATGCAACGATTCACTTATTCTAGACATATCATGAGGCCCCAAAGCCTTGTTATTAAGCAATAAGACATAAACATAATGTCTGTGTTGTCCTGAACATGTAATATAACATGGACATACAAGCTCCTGACTAAAATCTTTTTTGTTGACAGCAAATTGTTGACTAGTCGTCTGACGTTTATGATATTAATTAATTTATTTAAATATCTATATTTTAACTGCAGTCTGTTAAATGCTAATGGAAAGCAGTAATAATTCTGAGTGTGTCGGAACGACAAGCAAGGACACTGAACATTTAGTTAACATCAAACAAGAGTAACATCACACAAGTCTTGGTGTTCAAAACACAGAATAAATAACTTTTCCAATTTCCAACTTCAGAAAAATAAATAAATTCCTGTCCCTGCCTGAAGCTGTGTCTTCATCCCAGAGTCACAGTCCTGGTTGGAGCCATTGAGGCTGCGAGGTGCTGCTGCGCTAGTGGTGTTAAAACTCCCCCTGTCCTTCAACCTCCCAGTCTGGGTACAGACAGCTAATAGGACCACTAACTGGTTAGTAGTAGCAGCAAGTACTGCTAGTGTATTTGCAATAGTGCACAGGTTAGTGACTCCATGTATTATAAGAGAAAGAGTCTGTGTCATAAAAATCCCCTAATACGAACAGAGTTTGACATTGTTTTTGTTTTTCTGTGACTGTAAAAAGTAGTTTGACTAAGACTCCTCTCAGCGACTAACAATTAAGTCGACTATTAGGGGTCAACCTTAGGACATGTCAATGTGGAAGACGAATTGTCAAATGAATGAACATCTTTGGAATTTGCATCTTATGTGTTCTTTCATATATATGTATATATATTCATATACACAAGACATCCACAATACAGAACAGTTTGATTTGTGTCACATTTCCTTTAACTATCTGTTTACTTGTAGTGTAGTTCTGTGAATGTGAAAGTGTGAAAAGAAAAGGGAGAAAAAATAGCTGTCTGTTTGCATGTGGGAGTAGCAGTAGCTCTCCTGACAATTCATTTGTTATCATCTGTAAGTCCAGTTTGATGAAAGTGGTAGTAGTATGGGATCATAGTTATGCTACGAGCTAATGCATCCCGATTGGCCTTCTTCTCTCCAGGCAAACCCGGAGGTGTCAGACTTCATCCGCTCCCGTCCTGCCAGAGGGGATATCGCCCAGTTTGATAAATGATGAATTCCTGAAGGATAGCCTCCAGTCAGTCAGCAGACAGAAAATAGCTCACAGCTCACATGACGAATGTTACCCTACCCACACACTCCATTTGACCCTAGGAAAGATGGACAGCCTGCTTTGTTGTTATTTTTCCTCTATCTTTTTTAAACAACATGCTCGACTGTCAGTAATGCTAACAATTACCACGTCCACCCACCAAATGGGTACATTTTCAGGGGACAGATTTAATTCCTTTAACATACGCGTGAATTGATTGTTAGCTTCAGAATCATTAATTAAAGCACGGGACATTTCCTGGCAAGCTGCACATTGATGGAGAGCAGATCATTAGTGGCCCTTTGGGTCCTTTTAATATACTCTTCCGACAGTGGGCAATTCAGCAGTGACTTGAGTAGGAGGACCCAACCTGCAAATCAACCTTGTTGATCTGTAATTTGCTGTATAGGGTGGATATCAGCTGCACAAAATATAAGGATACACCCCCTGGTGGTTCCCAATTATTGCTTTTACATAAACTGGTTACAATTGTTGTTGAAGAGAAGCATCAGCCTTTATGTGTAGTAAAATTACAATGAAAATGTATGGAAACTTTTTAAAATCTAATGCTTTGGTATATGTCTGTATTTCAAATCTAAACTAGCTGAATGAACTATAACAAATACAAACTTGATGCAACTGAATAAGAACATCCTCCATTATTTAAATTTGTCTATATCTCATTATCTGCCTGCATTTCCTCAATAAGTTGTGTTGATCTGATATGATAGGTGACTCACACTGAGGGCCATGTTAGTTCAATAACAATGATTGCCAATCCTAAAATCAATTATGTCCCTATTTTCCCACTTGTAAGTATCGGCAGTTTGATAGATCTCATAACTTCGGGGTATAGCATGTAATTAAAAGGAGTAAAAGGACCATTACAGTGGTAATGCTTTGCATTTAAAATGACCTCATTTTCAGAACTCACATCCTGGTGCAAACAGAGAAAGAAACATGCGTGTAGCAGCATCGACCTCAGCTTGAGCACATAAAACAACAGGCTAGTAAGATGTCACATTAAAGTGAGTGTCGCCACACATAACATGCTGCAAAGGCTAGTGACCTTTATGAGAAGGAAGTGTCCACACTCAATTGACTATGAACTCAGAGTGATGGATAAAATGACATGCTTTCTGGGAGCAGTATCTTCGGGCACACACACAAAAAAAGGAAAGCAGTGATGAATCAATAGGTTTCTTATTCTTAAAGGGATGTCTCTATGGGGCAAACATTTGGTGATGGCAGCTCCCTTGTGGCCCCTGAACTCAAAGAACAGCCTGGCTTCGGGTCACAAATCACATGAAGCTCTCGATTGCATCCTCAACCAACATTGATTTCCCCAGTCTGTGGATGACCACAATTCAATGTCTAACCCCTGATTAAACATCAGCGGCATGTTTGACAAAGTAGTGGGGGTTATCGCCTGATCGCCATTCGTACCACTGGGAATCCAAAGCTTATCTTATTAACCAACCAACCTCTGACATACCTCTGAGGAGGACTTCCACTTATCTTGATACAGTTACAATCAGAATCAAATTATTTAAAGTCCCAATGAGTACTGATATATCCTCCAAGAAAAATCAAGTTGAAACTGCTGTTGCAGGTTAAAGGTTGAAGCACTGCCCCGTGATCAAAAAGCACTTCCACATCCCTCATACACAATGGATAAAGACAGCATTTAAGGTAGAAATCATTTATGGTCAAATAAAAAAAAAGCACTTTGATATCAATTCTGTGCATGTCCACATAATACTAAATCACAAAAAGGCTGTGGGCCAGTTTTACATAATGAAGGCTATGATTTTGCCTTCAATGACTTCTCCAGCTCAAACATTATTTCTGTAAAACCTGGTTTCTGTCTACGGCTTTGAAACATTCATAAGTGAAGCTAAAACAGCAGGCCACCTGGGCTTTTGGCCCATTTAGTCATTTGAAGCCAAATTAAAAACCAGTTAATAGTATTGGGAAATGTTTGAGATCAGCATCAGTAGACAATATTATTTGTTCCTATCACCATCAACTGCCCATGGCAGGCACTTCTGATGCAGAATTTGATATCAAAATCTATCCGAGGACAAGGTTCATAATGACATGGATTGAAATGTTGAGGCAGAAATTGTGTTAATTAATATGAAGCCATTTTTATAGCTGCCTGAATAAGGATAAAACACATATAGATCCAGAACAGAAGAGGCCTGCACCATTTAGTGTTTTACAGCCAGGCCAGTGTCCAGTATTATTTGGTATCTTGCTGAACACCTAAATAAAATGTGCAGTAAGGAGTTTTTACCCCTCAAGGATGATCCAAACGGATGGGGTGCTCTGCTAAAGTGGATTTGGGGGAGCCAGCCGAGGCAGACTAATCAGAGGGTGCTTGGGAGAGCATTAAGACAGACGTGTGGAGGGGAAATGTGACACCTGGAAATTACACAATGTAATGGAATCAGCCAAGTGGTAAATGTAGCTTTTAAATAGGTTTTGTGTTCTCCATTAACTTGCTAGACACTGATTGGTCCTGACAGCAAGGGAAAGTGACGGTCAGCATGCTGCCCCCTCCCTCCAGTACAGCCTCGACTGAATGTGTGCACACTCATGCACACACACACACACACACACACACACACACACACACACCCATACACTAGCACACACCTCTCACTGTGGGACACAAAGTTCTTTGTAGTTAGTGGGGCTTCTGGAGCCAAATGAAAGTCTGGCTGGAGCTGGGCACAGGTGATCACAGCACAGTGGCTGCAGTTAAGCTCAATTGCATCCTTTTGTAGTTATAGCTGTAGATGCAGGGTTACAGCCAAATCAGTTCCATCGTCACTTTTTTCAAATACTATTTGAATCTCTTTGTCACTAAAATAATGTTCCTTTAAACTGGCTTTTTTTAATAGTGCACCACTGATTTAAAACTAATTTTAAAATAAATAAATCTAATACTTCTGTGAAATATAATTAGGTTACTCATGCTTTTGGGGTTTCCTACCTGTTTTGTAACCACTCTGTTTACATATTGCATTCCTTAGGCAAAGGAAGAATGCTCAGTTATCTATCAGTATTGCAGAGCTCTAATTTCTTAGTGAGTTTTCTGATCTAATTTCCTGCTGAAAGTGGATTGGATTTTTATTGTATTAGTGAGATAGGCTTAACAGGCTTCTTAGTTTGATCATATTTCATAGGTAGAACATAGAAGAATGATATGGTGGGGTTTGATAAGAATTAAAATCATTTCATAGACTTTCTATTAAAATAATATTTCCAAGTTTGTAAAGTAATGCCATGCTTTTGATTTCATGTTACATGGAAGACATTTTCATTTCCCTCACTAAATAATAGTATAAACTCTAACAATACTTCAGTTATTGGACATATTTTGCATATTATTTCAAAAGAAGAAAAAGCTTTCTGGACGTGCAAAAAACATAACCGCAGCAGCTGACATTTTGAAAACCTGCATTTCGAGAAGACGTGCTGTCAACTTCTGTGGTGCGGTACTGACTCATAGCTCTCTGTCAGCCTACATATGTTGATATAAGACCCTTTTCCCCCTTTTTCAACAAGCCCACATAGTTGGTTTATGTACCATTATCAATCTAAGAAATCTGTCCTTTCATAATCCACCGCAATCAGTGCTACATGCTACTTTTTGTAAATGTTACTTCAACAAATACTGAGTCATCTGGGGCAGCTCCTTCACACTTACTGCTGCGTTTGTTACACAGTATAGCCTACAATAAAGGGGGGTGTTAGCGGTGTCCAGTTGTGATGGTGGAAAATAGCTGTAAAGAGACTTGAAGCAATGTGCAGTCCTGTAACAGCTCTTTTTAAGTTACCTTCTGATTCAAATCATGACATGGAGTAATGTAAGGAAACATTGAGCGACATAGGATGTGACCCACACAGATATTTCAGTGCTGACATTCTCATTAAAAAACAAAAATTCCCTGCACCTAAAAAACAAATAGGGGTGGTGTTATCGCTGCATCAAAATAAATACAACTTTTTTCCAAATAAGTCAAAACAAACAGGGTAGGCTATATACTGATTCTTAGCAAACATGAATTTTAAGTTCAGTTTGACTTAAATAGATGCGGGCTTTATCTAGAAATTGACATTCATTTTGAATTGCATTGATCTTATGTCAAAAACTCACTTAATCAGTCTACCTAGGCAGGCAGTAAAAACACGCATGTAAAACATCATGTAATACATAAACATACTCTATACTTGGGTATTTACCCAAGTTTCCATGTCCATATTATGCATCGCTGCCAAAATGTGAGTGGGGGCAATGAGTGCTGTTTGCCTTCCTTTTGCTCAGAGCTCTTACATGTTCACCAACATGTGGGAGTATGAACTGGCTCAAGGGGGCCCACACAGTGCCATGAAGCTCATAAGCCTCAGCCTTCACACGAACCCTGCAGTCCTTTCAATGCAAATGAGAGAGGAAAAGAGAGGAGGGCTTAGTTGGGTATGTTCAGTATCTGCCTTCCTACTTTTGCATTTCAAATGAATAAATGATAAAAGCCCCCTTTTTAGTCAGTTGGTGACTGCCCTCTCTCACTTTCTCTCTTTTCATTTACTGAGCTCTCTCACTCTCTCCACCCCTCATCCAGTCCTTCCTCTCATTCTGAGTTTACTGTGACTTTCCCTTGACTGCATGGTTATTCTTCCTCTTATGAATCTAAAGTTGCCTTTGCATAATATCTAAAGCTCATATTAAACGGCTAATTTGGCCAGTCGTATTCTGGCAATTAACTGCATTTATTTGAGGCCCCTTGAGGTTTACAACTAGCCATCAAAGTAAAAAAAAAACATTAAAACATTGAAAGTAGATTCACACTGAAGCCAACAACGCTCTGCTCAGTGGAGCCATTCTTGTAGGTTTTTACTGTGGATCTCTTGTGACAGCCATGAGCTGCCCTCTCTACCATTGCTTCCACCTCTGCACTTTTGCCTTAGCAGCCCTGTGGTAAATGCAATAGTTGGTGTGCATTGAAATAATGGGCCATTACTACTTCTCTTTCTGAGAAACACTGGAGGCCCGTAATGCTAGAATAGTAGGGGAAGGGGTAGGAGGGGGGTTTGATTGAAACCCTACCTCATGGGATGTGGGGGTGGAAAAGCGTATGTTGAAGTCAAACACCAATTACTGAAGGCACTGAACTCTGGATAATCCCCAGTAAAAAGAACTTTAAAAGACTGTATCATCTGTACTTTCTATATTATAGCATTGATGAATATTTGCAGATTACCACGAATAACAACCTTCTGATTAAGTGATATTTCTGATCTCAGCTGGAGAAAATATATATAAGTTTGACATGTTGTGAAAAATCAGATGTCATTAAAGAGTCACTTAACTACTGCTTTGAAAGAGCTCATTTTTAGATGCGGGGTTATTCCATATAAGTCAAGGCAAAGACACAAGTGGGTGCTTACCAGTGCAGTTTTCTTTGAAATGATGTCACCAGTGTGAACATTACAAAAGATGCAGTGTGTGCATGTTGGAGGCTTTGGAGTTGTTATATAAGCATCTTTTTCACGGAGCTAGGCTAGGAGTGACATAATGAATAGAACAAGTGATGTAACTAATTACTTTCTCTAATTAATTAGTGAAGTAATGTAATTACTTTTATAAATGAATATAATATGTAATAAGTATGATTAAATAGTCTATCACTAGTACTGGTCTGTGTTGCGTTCCAGATGCTACGCGGACACCGGACATGATCGTGCCCACACTAGACAGTGCTTGTGATTCTGTCGGAAGTGCAACAGCATATTTCAGAAGCAACCCGGAAGTGACTTTGCTCCATAGAGAATACGTGGTTATTTTTTGACGGAAGCTGCATCAAACTACACAGAGCAGACTGAACCGGGCAGGAAGTCAGACACAGAAATGGAATAAACCTGGTCCGTTTTTTTTTAAAATAAAACAAGCTCTGCAGACTCCTTGTTGTAAAGAAAAAGGTAAATACATGGTCTTCCAATGCCAAAACTGTATAGAATGTAAAAAATAGTAGCAGCTGGCCAACAAGAACATGATAAACATGACATTTCTCTTTTATTTTAAAGTGAAAACTTGGGCCTTGGTTGCATGAAGGTGTCAATGAAAAGAAGCTGTGCCACTGTGAATCACAGATGATACTTTATTTACAGACTGTTCTTCCCCCAGGGACTCGAAGAGTTACAGCATGACATTCATCTCTGTAACATCCTCTGTCCTCTTAACCCAAGATGTTGCTCAGTATATAAAACATTACTTTTTGATGATTTCCTGCGTTTCTAGAGAAATGGAAATGTATGATGATGTACAAATAACCCACTGCTGACTCTACTCAACTGAAACTTGGTAAAATACTCATTATTTATATTAAGAAATTACATCTTAGAAATGTTCTAAAAAACAATGCGGTAATATTTTTTGTAACAGACAGTAGACAACTTATAAATTTATATTAGATATTGCACTCCAAAATGCATATAAGCCTTTGGAATTGAAATATTTTCATTATTGATGTCAACATGAGAATGAACACAGTAAGAATTCTAAACTACTTGTAACACACATGATGATGAAATTAAAACTTAAACTTTTTCTGACACAAGATATTTAATTTCAGCTGCAGACGGGCTTGCAAGCAGAAAAATCTGGGACAAATTCATTCATTATTAATCCAGCTTTTATTTCCACACTTTCTCATTTGATTATCTGCTTTCTGAAATGGCAGCGCTCATTTGCCTTCATAGATTAATAATTCAGAATTTATCCTGGTGTTCAGACACAGATACTTTCACACTTGCGGTGTTGTGTAACAGCAATGGGTTTCATTGTTACATTCAGTAAAATTACACACATTTATTTACTCCTCATGTAATCCCTGTGTTGTTGTTAGGCAATCTTTTGGAAATAATTGATAGCACTAAAGTATAGAAAATGTTCATGTTAGAAGTGATGTTGTGTTCATGACTCAAACATGCTAAACCATTATGAGCATAGGGAAGAAAGGGTCTGAGTAGAGATTTTTCTGAGGAAAGAACACAAACAGCGATGCATTAGTCAAAGGTAAATGCTTTGCAATGAGAGTTGTCATGTTTTTTCTACATCTTACAGTATTTTCAGCATCTAGAATTCTTAAGGTCTGAGGCTGCAACAATTCCATACAAAAACATCAAGTGTATGACCTCTTAAAACTCTCTATACTGAACTCACAGTTCTAACTGTGGCTCCTCATGTTTCCTGCCCTCACAATGCTATGCGAGTTGAAATTCTATTAGGCTCAACATTTAGCACATTTAATCTTTAATGAGACTGGTTCAAATTTTATCACATTTCCCTTTTTCGAAGCATCAGTCAGAACTGTTCACGCCTTGTGAAAATTCTGAAGCCATGATGCGAGACGAGCCTTATCAGGGAAGACAGATGGGATTGTTGATAGTTGACAGACATGCTGATATCGGATTTTGGTTTTATCTCCAATCACTTCATAGGGTGGAAAGCCTGACAGCCTGCATCTTCAAAGCGACAAAAGGCCAGAAACACACCGCGCTCAGACAGATGGAGAGGCTGTGTTTTTAATAACCTCAGTGCCACCGTGGCCTAGCAATGATGCCAGACCCAGGGGTGCCAGTGAGGGACACCACACTGTTGTGCCTTCTTGGCTCTCACATCTGTAAGATGGCAAGGGTGATAACATCTTTTTTAGAATTATAAAAATGGCAATAAGGTAGGATGGGCAATTGTGTTGTGGAATTTGCTCTTTTTGTTTGCTTTGAAATGTTAATGTCTTCTTTACATGCAGTCAGATTTAGATGTAACAGCCAGATATCAAGTCACAAGTTTGCATTCCTTTGAGGTTTCTTAATTTGAACACAGTTAGATGCACCACTCCTGAGGGCTATGCATTGAAGTTCATATGGTATGGCAGGCTTTTTTGTTCATTTGTTTATCATTCACTCACATGCTGCAGCCTACAAGTAAACACAGTAAACGTCAGGTCAAAGCCATTTATCTTAAGCAGCAAAGCTCAATCCATGTGACATCCGCGCAGCTGGACTGACATCTCACAAGCTTCAGCAAAGCTGCTTTAACTCTCTGTGACAGTTACAGTAAGAGCCACAACTGACCGCAGAGCGTTAATGTGAACTGATCTTGTCTCTTAACAGCGCACTGAATTCTAATGTCAACAGTCATGCTCATTTTTCATTAGCATTATGAATCACTGCCTCTGCTCATCATACTGTTGCTCTAATGACTCACTGCTGTGTAGGTTAGCCAACGTTAGCATTACTGATCATCCCCTCAAAAAAACCTGGAAGCTTCTGGTGTTGTGCTTTATTTTTTTTAATTCTTGATTGAAAATCACTAGAGATAATATTTAAAACAATAAATCACACATACTGAGGCACTTGTACTCAATCACACAGCATACTGCAGTTAAGGAGTGAAATGGAGAGCCCTGTAGAGAAAAGAACTGACTATTGACTGGCCATTGATAAATAATGTATTACTCTACAGTGCAATTTGATGTGAATTGCAGAATGGCTGCTATGAGGTTCTCAATGTTTAATGGGAACAGTGTTTAAAAGTGTTGATAGAGTACAGCTACACAAAGGGTCTGGTAATTATTTTCAGCCACTGGCACTGAGCTCCGCATTAATTTGAGAGACAAACTGAGAGCATAAGAGTAGGATGGTAAAAACATACATACAGTTCAGAGTGCTGAATTCAGACTAAAGCATTTACAACAGATATAGATACTGTTTGCGTACTACATGTTTCCATTCTCATTATAAAGTAAATACAGTAGTGTTCAGTTGAACTTTAGTGCTAAATGTATTCAGATTATAAAATATACTGTATGTCTGTATACAATATATAATACAGAATGTAGTGTTTATTTTTCTCAGATGGCTTTTAATCAGACTCATTTAGGTAAAGAGCCTTAGCAGTAATCAGGATCCTGCAGGTGTGTCTTGCTGGAGTTATATATACATGGACCATATCAACATCCTGCAGCATCTCTGTCAAATGGCACATGAGAATAAAACCCAAACTGTTCTGAGAGAGTTGAAAAGTGGACAAACTTGCCGTTTGATTCGCTAAAGGAATAACAAGACCAGGAGTGCCTCTGTGAGGCTGCAATTAGGCACAGTGGTGTTTTGAGCTAAATGTTAATATTAACATATAATGTTCACAATGATAATGCTAACATTTTAATGTTAAGCAGGTATAGTGTTTACTATTTTCACCATCTAAGTTTACTATCTTCAAGACAAGGTACAGCTGAGGCTGATAATGGCTTTAGTTTTGCAGGCATTTGGTATCATAAAAGTATTGAAATTTTGACCTGATAATACCATTGAATTAAAGGTCAAAAGATCACCAAACCTTTTACAATTCATCCTGAAGGGGACATGAATGCTGAATGAGAGAATGTTGAATGGTGTATTGCAATAAACCACCTTTTATGGCAATCCAATAGTTGATAAGACATTTTACTTAAAAACCACAATTGGCAATGTCATGGTCACACCAGAGGGAAAAAAGAGGTAATTTCAGTAGATATTTCAGTCTGGACCAAAGTAGTGACTGTCCACAGAGCCGTATCGCTCGCATGGCTAAAAATACATGTAGCTACTTGATAAATTAAGTTATCTTAATATTGTCTTTATTCCTTCATCTATTATGTCTCTTACACAGGTTTTTGCTTTCCCACTGCTGACTGAATCTGCAGTGCAGTGGGGAAAGTGACAAATTTGTTAGCTCTATTGTTTTGACGGAGTCACCTCTACCTAAAAACATAGTCTACAACTGTAGTACAACCTACCCCTAAAAATAACAGCAGACTGTTGACGAGCAGTTGGGAACCTCAGGCTCAATCTATGCACATCTGTCAGGCAGGTTTGAGCAAAAGCATGCTGCATTATTAATGACGAGCCGCTTAGGGAGAAGCTGGAGGCCAAGCCTAGGGACGACATCTGTCAAAGAGCAGCACATCTCTTTCTAGGCTGAGGTACTTCAGTCCAGACTGGCTTGAGGGGATGATAAGTGTGTACATGTGTGTGAGGGGGGTTCTTCTAAGTTGACCTTCAATTTCCTTAACCTTTATTCATCACCCATTCTTCCTGCAAATTTTTAACATTACCATTGTTTCTCATAGTGCAGTTTTATGCAGCTTGTCTGACAACACACTTGAGGCTATTTTAGAACTCATTAGTTTAATTGGCACTAAACTGCAATTATTTTTGCAGCTGCAAACTGCATTTCGAAGCTACTACAAACACTAGCGAATTGAAAAGAATGTTGGACTAGCAAATGAAAAGAATGCCAGCGCCAGCTTTCCTGGATTTCTCCCTCTCCGTCCTGCATGGCTGTATGGAGAGATAATAATTACTGCTGAGGGGGTAGGCAAGTTCACCTTAAAAGTTCCCTTGCACCAAAAGAGTCAATTTCTTCTCCCCTGCTTTAATAATAATTCATTTGTGGGCTATGTCTGTCCATGACTCAATAAAAAATAGATGAATAAATAATAAGCTCAATTGAAGGCACTTGGTAGACATTCATGCTCCAGCTTCTTCTCCCTTATACAGAAACCTCCCTATTCCCCGCTCACATGCATTATTCATATGTTTAGGAATGCAAGTTTGTGGTGGAAACCTGACTGATGATAGGAAATTGTACACACAAATAAATCACAACAGATGTACTGAAAGCACGCTATTTTGTTAGAATTCTGGTTTATCCACTTAATCTTATCTACTTGAAAATCCAGAGACAACAGCGAACATTTTAGATAATACATACATGCAGTATGGTGCATTAAATGATCTAGTGTAGAAGCAGTGCCTGCACTTAAAATACAGATATTCACAGGCACTCTACCAATAGGAAAACCAGAAACTTAATCTCTCAATGAAAAATGAAGGTGGAAAGAGACAATCACATTATTGGAGAAGGTGGACTAACTAAAAGATCAAAACTCATTTGAGGCCAGTTAATGGCCACCTACCCATCTGTATAATGTACCACAAAGAGGTACAAGGTCTAGTTCAAGACTGGTGTGTCAGAGGCTGTGTAATTAACCTCTGTGAATGAGTGTTTACTACGGAGAGACAAATGGGTTTGTGTGTGTATGTGTGTGTCTGTGCATTTTTCTCTGCATTTGTTTTTCACGTATGCATGTGTACGTGTGTGCATGTGTGAGTATATCTCTCAGGCAATGGGACCTTGGACAGGAGAGTAATTGATTCAGAGAATCTTCAAATCAATTCTTGGACAGCTGGGGCCGAGGAGATTAGAAGTGAAGCACAGGCGGCCCGGAGTGCAGTCAGACAGGCCCCAGAGCAAACAGTAATCTCAGGATTATAGACCTGGGGGAGATGTACCTGTTTTCTCTCATTTCGTTCCCTCTTGCTCTCCCAGCAGTGACAGTCTATATTCACTACTAACCACTTTCCCCTAAAATGCTGCACTCCCTTCTTCCATCTGTAGAGCTTCACAATAAAAAGGTGACTAAAAGCTCTTGCTGACATCGAGGTAAGATTTCAGTGAGAATATATGAACGTAATGCTGTTGGGGGAGGATGTAGACTGGCTGATATATGGTGGCAGATGACTTTTGACCCTTTTATTCTCTGCATTTTCTTCAAGTAAAGCTCATTGCAAAAGTAGCCAAGTCAGAGGCAAGTGGAGATTATCTGGCCATGCAGCTCAACGGAACCACTTAACCTAATGAAGTAAATAAGGTAATGTGTTCAAAGGTCATTTGTATAATTGTTTTGGTCGGACTGAGCGCAGACGAATGATGCAGACCTTTGTCCCATAGCTGGAATATATCTCATTGCCCCTTTCAATTGATTGAATTAAATCACAAGAGTAAATCTGTCAGCTTAATGGTGGAAAAATTGGCCTTAGAAGGAGGTAAGGAGGAGTAATTTTAAAAAGAGCTTGGGAACAGACAGCACCACAGGCTGCAGCTGACACAAAATAAACCCTTATAACTATGTGCCATATTTGCTGTTTGACTTCTGACTGCTTTTGTAATTCTGCCTCTGAGCAGCCATGAAAAATACAGTATATAAACCCCTAATTATCTAGAGCTCGCAAGGTCCACTGAATGCATCTTTGCGTTCACAAAATATGTCTTAATATGAGAGGGAAAGAAAACCCAAATCCATTATGCCATCTCCAGCATTTTCAAAAAATTTTAATTGTTTCTCAGGGGATTTTAATGAACAATGCCACAGCTGAACATAGTGTGGTGGGGCAGCGCACACTCACCAATCAATCATTCACACAAGGTATTCTCTAACGGAAATGAAACAGGCATGCTTTTTTTCTCATTACCAAGTTTAATATTCAGGGAACCCGCACTGTGAATAAAAGTATTTAAAACTTTAGATATTTTGCTTAATATCTCCCACAAATGAGGAGTAAATACACTTAGACAATGACTCACAGTGTGTTTTGCTCATGACCATTTTAATAAGCTGTAGGACAACTGTTTACTTCCACGACATAGCAGCAGCTCTGGAATAAAGAGATAACATGTTTGCAAAGAATAACAACAGAATGCATAGCAGTACAATTGAGCTGACACTACCAAATGAGGAGGTATCATAATGTTGTGTAGTCTTCTGGGACAAATGAGTCACTCGTGCTTGACTTATCAGTCTGTTCATCAAAATACCTCATGTTACCCATCCAGCACTGCAACACTGAAAACAGCTTTTATTTTCAAATGTTGGACATTGTTATACATATACACATATTATAATTCTGAGAAGAGGCTTGTGAGATCTTTCTTGATCAGAAGTTACAGGAACTGAAAGGGTGTCTTAATTAGTGCTGAAATGATTAGTTGATCAATTAAATAGTTGTTTTTGATATTTGAGAATCTTTGAGTTTTTGACTGTTGGTTCTAACTAAGCCACCAATTTAAAGTTGTGACCTTGGGGGCAGGGACAACAGTCAAAAAATAGTCTATCGTATAACTAATTGCATCCCTAATCTACATATGTCTGGAACTGCCTTTTCTTTGAGAAATTTGAGATCAGACCTGGAGGTCCTCACAGTAGTGTCTGTATAAAAGCTTAAATTGAAAATGTTCTGTGTTAGGAGATTAGAAGAGGAACAATAGCTGGAGGATGGATATCTCAGTCAGCATATTCCAGCTGGAGGGAGTTCAACTGAGGTCCTGTAACAAGATGAGACTTCTGTCAGCTGTGTGATCACATTGATGAGAATGGTGGCTCACACAACGCTCTGTCAAGGGCTTGACAGGCTCTTAAGGTGATTACTGGCTGATTAGCATTACAGTAATCACAATATGATTCCTGATATGGAAGTGACTGTTGCTCCACAGATTATGACCTTGGCAGAAGCCTCAATTCTGGCCAGTGAGAGAAATGAGATTGGGCATATGAGAAATCCTGTCACCGTGTTCATTGCACAATGTGACATGATGAATTCAACTTACATCGAAGCCTTGTCATAATGCATTTTGCGGCCTGTTCCTCAATCTAAAATTAGATCCTTCTGAATTACTGTTCCTGGCAAATTTACCATTTCTTTCTTTACAAGCTAGAAGCAGATCTTTTAAAGCTATTATTGGTGTTCTACCTAAGAATGCTACCCATATAAACAGGAACTTGACTAATATTATCTAAACAAGACTAAGGGTCTACATCCATGCTACTGGCTCTGTAAGGATGTAATGAGGCACAGTGGTGCTTTGACCTAAATGCTAATGTCAGCATGCTAAGAAGTTTGGAATCATAATCCTAACACGCTAATGTTAAGCCAACGCTAATTTTTCATCATCATAGTTTACTGTTTTAGCAAGCTAACATTTGCTATGTCATTAGTTTTGCAGACATTTGGTTGTAACCAAAGTGCTGGACAGATTTGGCCTCTATGATCGCAATTCATCCAATAGGCCTAGTTATTGAGATACCATGAGGACCATCCAACTGACTGACATTCCCATCCCTAGAGCCACTTGACAATGCCTGACAAAGATCTGTTTCAGATCAAAAAGTTGTTCTGTTAAATTAAATTAGCTGGGAGCTATCAGTACAGTGCAAGGATCTTTTGTCTGACTTTTGCATCCTTAGAGCCACACCACTAACAGACCTAAGAAAGCAGATGATGTCTCACCTTTAACTTCGTGTAACACTCAAGCAACAGAAATTACACTTCTCATGCATACAGTATCACAATATATACAAATCTCCTTATCGATTGTACTGTAGAAATGGTAAAATCCGTGTAAGTGGGCTGTTTAAAGACAGCCAGGAGTCATTGGATTGGCATTTTGCATTGGTGTGGAGGTAAAAGGGGAAATTAAGGGATGATGGTGCAATGGTAG